>NC_091635.1:43321316-43624346 GCF_027580195.1 Bos mutus
ATGGCATCTGGTCCCATCACTTCATGGGAAATAGATGGGGAAACAGTGGAAACAGTGTCAGACTTTATTTTTGGGAGTCCAAAATCACTGCAGATGGTGACTGCAGCCATGAAATTAAAAGACCCTTACTCCTTGGAAGGAAAGTTATGACCAACCTAGATAGCATATTCAAAAGCAGAGACATTACTTTGCCAACAAAGGTCTGTCTAGTCAAGGCTATGGTTTTTCCAGTGGTCATGTATGGATGTGAGAGTTGGACTGTGAAGAAGGCTGAGTGCCAAAGAATTGATGCTTTTGAACTGTGGTGTTGGAGAAGACTCTTGAGAGTTCCTTGGACTGCAAGGAGATCCACCCAGTCCATTCTGAAGGAGATCAACCCTGGGATATCTTTGGAGAGAATGATGCTGAAGCTGAAACTCCTGTACTTTGAGAAGTATTGACTTCTCATGGCCACTTCTCATGGTGACTTCATGGCCACCTCATGAGAAGAATTGACTCATTGGAAAAGACTCTGATGCTGGGAGGGATTGGGGACAGGAGGAGGAGGGGACGACAGAAGATGAGATGGCTGGATGGCATCACTGACTCGATGGACGTGAGCCTGAGTGAACTCCAGGAGTTGGTGATGGACAGGGAGGCCTGGCGTGCTGGGATTCATGGGGTCGCAAAGAGTTGGACATGACTGAGCGACTGAACTGAACTGAACTGAACTATTGATAGATGAATCAGTGTCATGAGAATTTGTTGTGTTTGGCCATTCTACCTATCTATGGATGTTTCTCTTTGATATTTCTGTCATTGCTTTTCTTTCAGGAAATAATATGAGTAACAGATCTTAAGATAACTTTTTTGTTCTACTGAAGTATATATCATGTTCTGTGGCTCATAGTACTTTTTTATGTAGACCATTAGCTGCTTTCTCCACCGAATTGCCTGTTTTATGGTTGGAGGGTCCTAAAGACCCAAATTATATCTGATTTGAAATATCACCAGAAGCAGAAGACTCAGTGACTCTGAAAGTTCTATTTGGTTCTTTTACAAGTCTGCTGTTTTTTTTTTAAAGTAGTTTATTATTCTTTTGTATAGTTTAATATTTCTTCTTGTATGTCTAATTATTTAAAACGTTCTTATTTATATTCTCTTTAAGATTGTTAAATAATCTCATTTGTTTGGATGTGCCAACTCTCATTCACAGTGAATTGTTTCTCTGTGTCTTGTAAACTGTGATTTATCTTTAGGGCAGTGTGTATTTTCTTTGGGAATCTCTTGTGACCTGGGACTCTGAGAGTATCCTAATGATGGTTTTGCATTTGCCAAGTGCCCAGTTTTGGACCCATGTTTTTGTTAATTTCTCAGTCCCAGATTGTATGGGTAGTACAAATATGGGCCTCAAATCCTTGCAAGGTGACAGCCCTGGGTGACTTTTTCCTCTACGCAAAGCTTAGGCAGAGCAGACAGACTTCTTGTGCTAGTAAATCCCTACCCCCCCACCCCCCCTTTTTTTTCTCCCTGTCTCCCTTTCAATGTCTTTTTCTTTTTTTCAGGAAGTTCATAGCTCTTTCTAGCCATGTTTTATGCAAGGCCCTGGTTCTACTTCCTGCATTCTTAGGGTTCAGGGCTTTGTATCTAGTCTCATGTGAATGTTTAGCCCCACACCCCTAGGTTAAGGAGAGAAAAAACTTAACCAACTCTCACCCTTTTGTTGGCCAGATCATCCCTTCAGAACCACCTCTGGTTTTCAGTTTCCTTTCCATTTCTGGACTTGAGTGGGTAAATAGCATTTGTTTTGCTTTATTTCTGTACAGTTAAAATATCTGTTTGTTGTTGTTCAGTTTATCTAGTCTTTTTAGAGGTTTTAGTGATACGTTTTCCAGTTCATTTCTTTTGACCATAATACCTTTTTATTTGATTTATCTGCCTTATAAATTCCCCAGATGCCCCTTCCTTATGATAATAACAACTGTAAAAGGAATTAAACTTTCCTTCCATTTTTCACAAACAACCACAAGAGTTAGCTTTTCAAAAGTTGGTGTTGCTGATTTGTTAAGTTGTGTTTCCTAAGGAGTCATATTCCATATTTTTAGGCTCTTTGCAGCAGCTGTGGAATTTGTAGCATGTAAATCAGTTTTGAGGACCTTCTCATTCCCAGTGTGAACTGCTAAGCTTTTCTCACCCTGATGATAAGAAGAACATTAGTGTAAGTGCTTAGAATAATTTTACTGTTAGCTATACATCTGTAGGCTGAAGTGAGTGAAAGAAGAATTTGAGAAGGAAGAAATAGCATTGATTTCATTTTTTAGCAACTGAAGGTTTAATGCAATGATAATGTCAATTTTAAATTATACTGCATTGGTTACAATTTGAGCTAATATTTTAAATGAAATCATGTAGTATTTGTGCTTTTTTACCATCAATCAATTCAATTTGTTGAATTCAGAATTTTGAACTATCCTAAAACTTCAGTTGATAAATTATTTTTGATTTTTTACTTTTCAGGTTACAGGAATTGACTGTTTGTTCAGAAGACAATGTGGATGTTCATGATATAGAACTGTTACAGTATATTAATGTGGATTGTGCAAAATTAAAACGACTCCTGAAGGGTAAGTTTAAATGAATGATGTATGTGAAATTAATCACTGTGGGTGAAAAATAAGTATTTTGAATGTACTAATTGAGCTAATAATGTTGAGCTAGAACATCAAAATGGATTTTATAATGCAAATGTCCTTGAGAAATGGATAGTAATACTTTATGGTTCAATAATTTTTGAACCTTTGCAAATAATAGAGTAATGAATATCTTAAGTCTTGGCAATGTAAAGTTTTGGTTCAACTACAGTTTTTGCTTTTTCTCTTTATTAAAGAGAATGTGAGGATGCTGTTATTTAATTTTTCTAGAATTTCATCTCAAAGATAGTTAGGTATTATAAAAGTTATTTGTTTATCTATTGCAGGGTTAAAAGCAGATAGTTTAGCAGGGTATAAAAGTTTCATTGCAAATGGAACCAGAAGATTGTGCTTTTATGATGAGAGGAGAAATTGAGCCAGGAATCTCATTTCTGATATTCTGTTTTCAACTCTGTTATTGCCTTACTGACTGACTGTATAGCATTTCAAAGTCTTTTATTCTTTCAGTGCTTAGTTTTGCTTCCTTAGAGAACATATCAATAGTAGTCACACCTGGGAATATGCCTATGTGTAATGTGTAATGCCTAATGTGTAATTTTAAAGCTTTGAAGAGTGCTATCATTATGTTGACTGAAATTAACTATCAGAAGGAATTGAGAGGGTTTTTGTGGTAAGCAGGAATGTGTTAATATAAAGCAAATAGCACTGAGTATTATGAATATACTGAATATAAATGCCTAAATTCATTTCACAGAAATTGTTTTTTAATTTTATGTAATGTTGGATTCTGGCTAATTTAAATGTGAAACCTTATAGTATGTGATTCATACTTATTTTTATTCTACTTTGTATATTGATTAAGGAATTGTCAACAGTGTTTTTTAGTGTTTGACCTTGAAGGAGATTTAGTTATACTAACTTTAAAAACTAACAGTTCTGCAGTGCAGTTTTCAAAATACTATGTTTAGTTTTTCTAACATTTGCTTTAAACTCAACAACTATTTCACCAAAGATGTAAAAAGAACTGTATCTATATAGATGAATACTATAAAGCTATGTTCCAGCTATATTATGATTGTTCAGAATTTACGATTTTAGGCCATTACCATGATAAAACCAAGCAATGCTTACCTCAC
The DNA here is from genome assembly GCF_027580195.1 of Bos mutus. Lineage (NCBI taxonomy): Eukaryota > Metazoa > Chordata > Mammalia > Artiodactyla > Bovidae > Bos > Bos mutus. The sequence continues at coordinate 43,325,083 of NC_091635.1, forward strand.
TTTTCAGTAGCTTTAATTAAGGAGAAGTGAATCATTTTAGCTGTTATGTCCCTGATGGCTCAGATGGTAAAGAATTCTGCCTGCAATGCAGCAGACCTGGGTTCGATCCCTGGGTTGGGAAGATTCCCCTGGAGGAGGGCATGGCAGTCCACTCCAGTGTTCTTGCTTGGAGAGTCCCCATGGACAGAGGTGCCTGGTGGGCTGCAGTACATGGGGTTGCAGAGAGTTGGACACAGCTGAGTGACTAAGCACAGCATAAACAAGTGGACAGTAGTTATTTTAGATTATAATAAACCATCACTCAATTCAGTTTAAATTTCAGGATTTTAATATTTATTATTAAACATTGAAAAATTAAGGAATCATAATATTTAGATATTTCCTCTATATATAAAATTTAAGAAATGTGAGTTTTTTTTCCATAGCTGTTCAGTGACATTTGGGAAATCAAGTCCAGAGTGCTTGTGGATAGGTGTTTGTTTAAAAGATCAGTTTCTTAGAAATGTTTAATACATAATAATTAATTGATGGTTCTTCATGCACAGTGAGAGAAACTAAGTGTATGGATAAATTACTTTCTTTTTATTGTGGTAAGTTATCCCCATTGAATGCAGCTTCCTTATGAGCATAAATTTATAGAATTTTTGCTGATAAATATGACATATAAAGCCAATATTAACCAGACCAGCAAAAGATGGTTCTACACAGTCATGGTAAAAGGAATGGAAACTTCCTGTAATATGAATAGTAAAAGTAATAATGTGTTTTAAATTCAATTCAGCAGCTTTTGTTGAGAAACTATATGTAAGAAACCTTGCTGATTGCTGAGCTTACAAACATTAGTAAAATATTGAGTCTCTCCTTTTGGAGCTCATGACCTGGTTTATGAGACAAATATATTATCAGATTATTTGCAAACAGTGTGGCAGAGCTCAATAGAGTGAGTATAACATGAGAGAAGAAGTGTGTATGTGTTTAGGGGCAGGAGATGTTAAAAGCAAGATACACAGGTACAACAGTACATCATATCATATTAATAAAAACATAGTAACATTTGTTGCATTTTCCGTATGTGCCATACATCACCCTGTGCAGTTTACATGCTTTTTCTCATCAACAATCACAAGAACCCTGTGAAACAGATGTTACCATTATCATCCTTTATATTGATAAGGAAACTGAGGCCTAAGTAACATTTCCAAGATCATACATCTGTTGAGTGGCAGGATAAAGATTCAGTTCACATCTGCATCTCTAGATCCAAAGTACTTAACTGCTGTATTATTTTGCTTATGGGTAATGAGGCTTTGTTTTAGTGGCTCTGGGAAGTGATGCAAAGGTTTTTGGGTGGGAATTACCTTGATCAGTGTTTTATTTTAGATATGCCATTTTGCTTGAAATTTGAAGGATGATTTGATAGAAAGTTGCATGAACTTCTGGAACTTGGTTGTGTAGTAATGTGATGTTGAAATAAGGATAGTGGAGGTCTGGATGAAATGTGATAGGGTGGGGACCAATTTGATATGGTATTTAGGATGAAGAATACATAATCTTTGAGTAGAATACATTGCATAGCTTTTGGTGATTAATTAGGTGAGTGAGTGAGTGAAAGTTGCTCAGTCGTGTCTGACTCTCTGCGACCCCACGGACTATAGTCCATGGAATTCTCCAGGCCAGAATACTGGAGTGGGTAGCCATTCCCTTCTCAAGGGAATCTTCCCAACCCAGGGATTGAACCCAGGTCTCCCGCATTGCAGGCGGATTCTTTTACCAGCTGAGCCACGGGAAAGCCCAAGAATACTGGAGTGGGTAGCCTATCCTTTCTCCAGCAGATCTTCCTGACCCAGGAATCAAACCGGGGTCTTCTGCATTGCAGGTGGACTCTTTACCAACTGAGCTATGTTGGTATGTATGCCCTTGACTATAATGAATACTTCAGGGACTTGAATCACATGTGTGTCATTAGCGAAACTGGAAAAGCAAAATACAAAGCCTAAGATGAGAGTTCGAGTTGTGTTTGGAAGCACCTGGTGTCCTATTGAAATCACCAGTGACATGATCCAATGTTCTCGTTCTGTGGCCAGCTGCTTAGTAGAGCTTATTGCATGTATCTCCTGTTGTGTATTTTAGAAATGTCAGTTGCTGCATTCCCGAATTCTTCATTTGTTCTATGAGCCTATAGGCTATCAATTCCTTTTGGGTAGACTGTTGTTTGACTTGTGAATGAAGTATCTCTTAAACCACACCACTATTGACTGAAAATATGGAAATTGTATCTGTAAAAAACATTTGAAGAGAAGAATATATTAGTCTTTTAATTGGCATTTTAATTTTTATATATTCAGGAAAGAACAAAAGTGATTGAATATTGTTACCTATACCACTGTGTGTTTAGAAAAATAATGGGCAGTCAGTTTCGTATCCATGACAGCACTTAGAGGTATTGTTATGTCAGAGAAACCGTATGTCCTGGAACTTTTTTAGTAGGTTTCAGTAGTATTAACTATATTTTCTTGCTTGTTCAGATTATTTCTGGTGAATCTTTGTCAGCAGTTCCTTTTCAATACAGGTCAATAAGTTCCAAAAACCTAACACTTTTTGAATTCTTCATTTAAAAACCCTTCAAATAAAGGCTGTTGCTTTAAAGGAAAAAAAAAAAACTGATGTGGAGAGCAAGTTACTCATTTGCAAGTCCAAAAAAAAAGAAAGCGACTTTTAGAAGATTTTTTAGACAATTTTATAACTTGAAGACTCATCTTTATCTTGTAAAGATGTTTATGTAATTTAATAAGTTATCTACATCCCTTCATTAAAAGTTATCTTTGTTACAAATGTGGACAGTAATTTTATAGAAGAGGGAAAAAAATTAAATACATAATGTATATGGAGAAATGTTTAGTCTTATTTTAAAAATGCATTGTACTATTTTGAATAGTCAAATTAGTAGAATAAAAGAAATGAACATATTTAATGATAGCAAGGATATGATAAGGACACTTTCACATACTGCTTGGTGGGAGTGGCCTTTGGCCCAGTCCTTCCAAAAATCAAGTTGGCAGTATTTATCAAGAACCTTAAAAATATTAATCTCTTGGACTGGACAGTTCTTTTTCTACATATTTATGTGCCTTAAAGGAATAATTAGAATGTGGAAAAGATTTGGATATAAAGTATTAATGTTATTTATATTAATAATATTCAAATATACAAAATTGGAAGATGTTTGAATAACCAGTGGCTTAATACATGGACTTAAATATTGAATATTATTGTAATAAAATCATCAAATATACCCATGAGGAACTTTTAATAATATGGAAAAAGTTGGGGATATGCTGCTACCAGTAGAATAGTTTGAACAGGTTTGTTATGAACAGATTTTCTCAGTTACGGTAAATATATTTGTCTATATACGTGCATAGGAAAAGGGAAAGAAGAAAATTAACCAAACTGTAAATTGTGATTGTCTCTGAATGGTAGAATCATAGATAATGTTTTCAATTTCCCCTAGATTGTTGTGTATTTTTTGAATTTTCTACAATGATTGTATTTTAGACATTTTTTAAAAATGTACTTATTATTAGAAACAAAGGAAAAAAACTCACAACCTTTGAAGTTCAAGGTTGAGTTTTGCCTTTAGTGGACAAAAACAGTAAGGTTTTTGGTTTATTCTAATTGTGTTTACCTTTACATGGCTTAATAAATAACACTGGCACAAAAGTTTGTGTGTAAGAGGAAAGTTATTTTTGCTGGTACTTCTGAATTGCATTTGTGTTAACTAATTAGTAATTGTAAAGCCTTTTTTTTTTTCTTTTCCAGAAACAGCATTTAAATTTAAAGCCCTAAAGAAAGTTGCACAGTTAGCAGTTATAAATAGCCTGGAAAAAGTAAGTAATAACCTCTTTGGTATTAAAGTTTTGTTAATTTTTGGTTCTAAGTGTTGTTGTCTTCAGTATTTTGAGTCAAAGAGTAATAATTTCACATTAATTTTTAGAAAGAATGCATTGTAATATTCTTCTGGAGGAAATTAGAATTTTGTGATATAATTGGAGCAATATGATACTTTGTTTTCTGTATTAACAATGTATCACATAAAACATATGTTTTGTTATTTGTAGGCATTTTGGAACTGGGTAGAAAATTATCCAGATGAATTTACAAAGCTGTACCAGATTCCACAGACTGATATGGCTGGTAAGGATAATGTCTTTTAAAAACTCTTACTTAATAGATAAAAACCTATCATTTTCCAAGTTATTTTTGTTATTATGGTGCTTTTAATCTTTTCAACTTATGTCAAATAGGAAATATTATTTTTTTCTTAAACTTCTGAATTACCCTCAACCTTTTTCCTTTGAGCAAATAGATAAGGAAGTTTTGAAATGAAGCTCTGATCTTTAATTAGTTGTAGATTGGATACCGATGGCATTTTGTTGTAGAGAAGCCCTTTTTTGTGCTCTGAGGTTTTATTTCCTGTTTAGAGAGAGGGGTATCAAGTAAGAATATCCTCACTTAGAATTCTCAAGACACAGCTTCAAGGAGAATAGACTCCTGGAGAACTCGGTAATTCCCTTTAAGAAGCTAATTAGTCTTGTTTCTTGGATATAATCACACTTTGCATAGGGCCCTCCACAATGAGACTAAATACCAGTCTGACGATTTGTAAAATTTGGACTTTACTAGGCTGGATGAACTTTACCACCGTAGTAGGCGAGAACTAGGAAGTAGGTAAGAACTTCCAGATGTTCAAGCTGGATTTAGAAAAGGCAGAGGAATCAGAGATCGAATTGCTGTCATCCTTTGGATCATAGAAAAAGCACAAGAATTCCAGGAAAACGTCTGCTTCTGCTTTATTTACTATGCTAAAGCCTTTGACTGTGTGGATCACAAAAAACTGTGGAAAATTCTTAAAAAGATGGGAATACCAGACCACTTCACTTGCTTCCTGAGAAACCTGTATACATATCAAGAAGCAACAATTAGAACCGGACATGGAACAATGGACTAGTTCAAAACTGGGAAAAGAGTACCTCAAGGCTGTACATTGTCACCCTGCTTATTTAACTTATATGCAGAGTACATCATGTGAAGTGCTGGGCTGGATGAAGCACAAGCTGAAATCAACATTGCTGGAAGAAATATCAATAACCTCAGATATGTAGATAATACCACCCTTAAGGCAGAAAGCGAAGAGAAACTAAAGAGCCTCTTGATGAAGGTGAAAGAAGAGAGGGGAAAAGCTGGCTTAAAACTCAACATTTCAAACAGCTAAGATCGTGGCATCTGGTCCCATCACTGAATTCATGGCAAATAGATCAGGAAACAATGGAAACAGTGACAGACTTTATTTTCTTGGACTCCAAAATCACTGCAGATGGTGACTGCAGCCATGAAATTAAATTTGCCTTTTCTAAAAATAAATAAATAAATAAATAAATTTGCCTTTTCTAAATCCAACTTGCTCGTTGGAAGCAAAGCTATGACCAACCTAGATAGCATATAGAAAGCAGAGACATTAGTTTGCCAACAAAGATCCATCTAGTCAAAGCTATGGTTTTTCCAGTAGTCGTGTATAGATGTAAGAGTTAGACCGTAAAGTAAGCTGAGTGCCAAAGAATTGATGCTTTTGAACTGTGGTGTTGGAGAAGACTCTTGAGAGTCTCTTGGCCTGCAAGGAGGTCAAACCAGTCCATCCTAAAGGAAATCAGTCCGGAATAGTCATTGGAAGGACTGATGCTGTATCTGAAACTCCAATACTGTGGCCACCTGATGCAAAGAGCTGACTCATTTGAAAAGACATGCTGGGAAAGATTGAAGGCAGGAGGAGAAGGGGACAATAGAGGATGAGGTGGTTGGATGGCATCACTGACTCAAAGGACATGAGTTTGAGCAAGCTCCGGGAGATGGTGAAGGACAGGGAAGCCTGGGGTGCTGCAGTCTGGGGTCGCAAAGAATCAGATGCTACTGAGCGACTGAACAACAGGGTGGATCAAGATAGCTCTTGTAATACGTAGACAATATAACATTACTTTTTTGATTACCTGAATGAATTTGTTGAGAGTTAAGTGATCTTCCAGATTTAGCTTTTTAAAATGTGGCCTTTGCTAGTTTTTGAATAGTGTCAGCTTTTAATTTAATGCCAGAGATTTCCTTGTCATCTAATAGTATCATTTAATATTTGTATTTTTCGCATAGAGTGTGCCGAAAAACTGTTTGACTTAGTGGATGGTTTTGCTGAAAGCACCAAACGTAAAGCAGCAGTTTGGCCACTACAAATCATTCTGCTTATCTTGTGTCCAGAAATAATCCAGGATATATCCAAGGATGTGGTTGATGAAAACAACATGAATAAGGTGAGGAGGGAAAAGTTATTTCCACTATGTTCAGATGTGAAATGATATTTTTTTTAAAAACTTCGTTTGGCCATGCTGTGTGGCTTGCAGGATCTTAGTTTCCCAACCAGGGATTGAACCTGGGCCCTGGCAGTGAAAGTGCCAAGTCCTAACCACTAGATGGCCAGGAAATACACATGAAGCAATTTACTTTACTCAAGGTATATATTTCTTTAAGCTTAGCGTTCTGTCCATTTCTAGTTGCATCATTGTGGGTATTTTTTTTGCTGGCCTTAGCAGAGACATACTTGGATATAAATTTAGTTGGAGGAAAAATATGGTATTAGTGATAACCCTCATTGATTAAAGATTTAAAACGATCCCATAGTTGCATTCTTTTGCCAGAAAGGATAATATTAAACATAGTATTAAACATAGTTTTCTGTAATAATCACTGCAATCACCCTACTAAAATTCATCACTTTTATGATGTCTTTGCGTGTACTTAGGTTTGTGTCCATTTGGTGCTAATGAAATGGCCTAGTAACTCATTGTAGGCATTCTAGAACAGTTTTCACAGCATTTTATTAGGAAAGCAGGGTACCACATATGCCATCTGTAGTGCAATTGGCACTGTAACAACTGATAATTCTCAGGGGCTAATAATTTTTTAAAAATAAGAACTGGGTATTTAACCTTATTGTTTTATTTGAATTTCTTTATGCAGTTTGTTTTGAGAATATGTTCTTTGTAATATAAATATTTAAAATTTATACCATTAGCTGACTAAGCATGAAATGGACTTCTGCATGAGTTGTCTGTAGATGGAGATGTTCAAAATCAGCTAAATGAATTCAACACTTGGTAGAAATATTGTGTAGGGAATTTATGCATTGACTGGTAAATAAATGAACTGGATAATCCTTGGGAGTCTGTGATGCTTTGGTGCTCTCCTTAGATTTATATTGCAACTTACCCATTATGAGGACACCATTTTTCATGTTTCATTGTTTTGGACTCCTTTAATATTTTGTTTTTTGTTTGTTTGTGTTTATTGGGAAAATACACATAGGTAAAAAGCTGTTTTGAGTTCATTAGTGCTCTTAAGTGAATTTGTATTTTAATAATCACAGCCACGTCTTTCCAAATGCTTACTGGTCATTTGTTTATCTTCTGTGAATCACTCATTTTTCTGTTGAATTATTTGTCTTTTATTGATTTGTAGAGTGTCTGTACATTTTTTTACTTGGTTTCTCTTTTTAAACTTTATGGGTTTTTGTTTTTGCTATTTAGGTATTTAAAATTTCTGTGAAGTCCACTCAGTTTTGCTCTTTTTTTCCCTAGCTTTTTGGGTCAGTTCTCTCCTCCCCAAGATTTATTTATTCATTTTATTGAGATATAATTCACATACTATAAGATTTACCTTTTAAAGTGTATAATTCAGTGGTTTTTAGTATACTCAACCAAAAGTTGTATAATCACTACCACTAATTCCAGAAAATTTTCATCATCTCCACAAAAAAACCTTATGCCTGTTAACAGTCATTCATTATTCCCCTTTCACCCCAGTCCCTGGCAGCCACTGATCTATGTTCTGTCTCTGTATTTGTTTATTCTGCACATTTCATATAAATGGAATCATACAGTATGTGACCTTTGTGTCTGGCACTACCCAAGAGTTTTGAAATAGGCGTATATATATATGTGTGTGCTGTGCTGTTTTAAGTCACTTCAGTTGTGTCTGACTCTTTGCTACCCTTTGGACTGTAGCCTCCAGGCTTGTCTGTCCTTGGAGTTCTCCAGGCAAGAATACTGGAGTGGGTTGCCATGCCCTCCTCCAGGGGATCTTCCCAATCCAGGAATCGAATCCACATCTTCTATGTCTTCTGCATTGGCAGGTGGGTTTTTTACCACTAGTGTCACAAGGAAGCGTGCGCACATGTGTGTGTGCGTGCAATTCAGGAGGAGGGCATGGCAACCCACTCCAGTATCCTTGGGCTTCCCTGCTGGCTCAGACAGTAAAGCATCCACCTGCAATGCGGGAGACCTGGGTTCAGTCCCTGTTTGGGGAAGATCCCCTGGAGGAGGGCATGGCAACCCACTCCAGTATTCTGAAGCAACTTAGCATGTATGTATATATTTTTAGTACTTTGCTAGGTTAAACAATTTAGATCTTAAATGTATTTTTAATTTATTCTCTTTTCTAGTCATATTTCTAATGTGCTAATGAGTGTTAATGGTTATCCTTTATTCATAGGTGTATCCTTCGATTCATATCTACTTGGTCGTTTGTATGAAAATACATACACATATATGATGGTTGTTATATTTTTTAAATGAAATAATTTTATACATATTACTCTGCATCTTACTCTATTTACTTAAAAGACAATTTTATCTGTTCCTCAAAATAGTTGATAGAGATCTAACACTTTCATATAAGTATTTGGTAATATTCTGTTACACTAATGAGCCTCATTTACTCAACCATTTCAGTGTGAATAGTTAGCTTTTTTTTTTTTTTAAGGAATTTTTGTCTCTTTTAAGGTAACTTTTAACAGTTTATTCTTTGATCTTTGATAGGAGATATATTTTTCAGTTTTATCAATAAAGAGTATGTATATCTATGTCTGCATATTTTATTTATAATATAGAAATATGTAGACAGAATATGTTTATAATATTTATATATTATCTTCTAATTATTTTCTTCAGTATCCATGTTTATGACTGTTTCCTCATTTCTAATATGTCTCATTTTTCCTTATTCGTGTTTACTAGAGTTTATTTATACTGTTGGCCTTTAAAAACTTGGTCTTATAACTTTATATTTTCTAGCATTTATTTTTTGAGGTAATGGTTTAGTTCATCTATTTTCACCTTTTTAAAAAATTGTCGAACTTTCTATAAGGTTTTGAATACTTTCTTGCAGCGGTCTTGGTTTTCAGATGAAGTGTTCTTAATTTTAGTAGTTTTAAATCTCTGATTTCTCTTAAATAATGATACCATATTTGACTTAGAGGAATGTTTTATAGTTTCCAAATTGTTTTTGGGTGATTTAAAAAGTTTAATTGTGTTAGAAAATAGTGGTACATATTTGTTTAAAAAAAGTGCCCCACAGTCATCACAGTAGAATGTATATCATTTCAGTAGGGCACAGAATTTAATATAAATCTTTAAAACCACTCTTGGAACTACCCTATAGGTGTCTTGAGATAGTATCCTGTGAGAAATGCTTGGTTTTGCTGGCTGGGCTCCCACAGGTAGCCTTTGGCACTGTGGCAGAGCTCCTCCCAGGCTTTGGTAATCATGCTTCAGTCAGTTCAGTTCAGTCGCTCTGTCGTGTCCGATTCTTTGCGACCCCATGAATCACAGCACGCCAGGCCTCCCTGTCCATCACCAACTCCTAGAGTTTACCCAAACTCATGTCCATCGAGTCGGTGCTGCCATCCAACCATCTCATCCTCTGTCTTCCCCTTCTCCTCCTGCCCCCGATCCTTCCCAGAATCAGGGTCTTTTCAAATGAGTCAGCTCTTCACATGAGGTGGCCAAAGTATTGGAGTTTCAGCTTCAGCATCAGTCCTTCCAAAGAAATCCCAGGGTTGATCTCCTTCAGAATGGATTGGTTGAATCTCCTTGCAGTCCAAGGGACTCTCAAGAGTCTTCTCCAACACCACAGTTCAAAAGCATCAATTCTTCGGTGCTCAGCCTTCTTCACAGTCCAACTCTCACATCCATACATGACCGCAGGAAAAACCATAGCCTTGACTAGACAGACCTTTGTTGGCAAAGTAATGTCTCTGCTTTTGAATATGCTATCTAGGTTGGTCATAACTTTCCTTCCAAGGAGTAAGCGTCTTTTAATTTCATGGCTGCAATCACCATCTGCAGTGATTTTGGAGCCCCCAAAAATAAAATCTGACACTGTTTCCACTGTTTCCCCATCTATTTCCCATGAAGTGATGAGACCAGATGCCATGATCTTAGTTTTGAATGTTGAGCTTTAAGCCAACTTTTTCACTCTCCTCTTCCACCTTCATCAAGAGGCTTTTTAGTTCCTCTTCACTTTCTGCCATAAGCGTGGTGTCATCTGCATATCTGAGGTTATTGATATTTCTCCCGGCAATCTTGATTCCAGCTTGTGCTTCTTCCAGCCCAGCGTTTCTCATGATGTACACTGCATATAAGTTAAATAAGCAGGGTGACAATGTATAGCCTTGACGTACTCCTTTTCCTATTTGGAACCAGTCTGTTGTTCCATGTCCAGTTCTAACTGTTGCTTCCTGACCTGCATACAAATTTCTCAAGCAGCAGATCTGGTGGTCTGGTATTCCCATCTCTTTCAGAATTTTCCACAGTTTCTTGTGATCCACACAGTCAAAGGCTTTGGCATAGTCAATAAAGCAGAAATAGATGTTTTTCTGGAACTCTCTTGCTTTTTCCATGATCCAGCGGATGTTGGCAATTTGATCTCTGGTTCCTCTGCCTTTTCTAAAACCAGCTAGAACATCAAGAAGTTCATGGTTCACGTATTGCTGAAGCCTGGCTTGGAGAATTTTGAGCATTACTTTACTAGCATATGAGATGAGTGCAGCTGTGCAGTAGTTTGAGCATTCTTTGGCATTGCCTTTCTTTGGGATTGGAATGAAAACTGACCTTTTCCAGTCCTGTGGCCACTGCTGACTTTTCCAAATGTGCTGGCATATTGAGTGCAGCACTTTCACAGCATCATCTTTCAGGATTTGAAAGCGCTCCACTGGAATTCCATCACCTCCACTAGCTTTGTTCGTAGTGATGCTTCCTAAGGCCCACTTGACTTCACATTCCAGGATGTCTGGCTCTAGGTCAGTGATCATACCATCATTATTATCTGGGTCATGAAGATCTTTTTTGTAGAGTTCTTCTGTGTATTCTTGCCACCTCTTCTTAATATCTTCTGCTTCGGTTAGGTCCATATCATTTCTGTCCTTTATCGAGCCCATCTTTGTATGAAATATTCCGTTGGTATCTCTAATTTTCTTGAAGAGATCTCTAGTCTTCCCTATTCTGTTGTTTTCCTCTATTTCTTTGCATTGATCACTGAGGAAGGCTTTCTTATCTCTCCTTGCTATTCTTTGGAACTCTGCATTCAGATGCTTATATCTTTTCTTTTCTCCTTTGCTGTTCGCTTCTCTTCTTTTCACAGCTATTTGTAAGGCCTCCTCAGACAGCCATTTTGCTTTTTTGCATTTCTCTTTCTTGGGGATCGTCTTGATCCCTGTCTCCTGTACAAAGTCACGAACCTCCGTCCATAGTTCATCAGGCACTCTGTCTATCAGATCTAATTCCTTAAATCTATTTCTCACTTCCACTGTATAATCATAAGGGATTTGATTTAGGTCATACTTGAATGGTCTAGTGGTTTTCCCTACTTTCTTCAATTTAAGTCTCCATTTGGCAATAAGGAGTTCATGATCTGAGCCACAGTCAGCTCCCGATCTTGTTTTTGCTGACTGTATAGAGCTTCTCCATCTTTGGCTGCAAAGAATATAATCAATCTGATTTTGGTGTTGACCATCTGGTGATGTCCATGTGTAGAGTCTTCTCTTGTGTTGTTGGAAGAGGGTGTTTGCTATGACCAATGCATTCTCTTGGCAAAACTCTTATTAGCCTTTGCCCTGCTTCATTCTGTACTCCAAGGCCAAATTTGCCTGTTACTCCAGGTGTTTCTTGACTTCCTACTTTTGCATTCCAGTCCCCTATAATGAAAAGGACATCCTTTTTTGGTGTTGGTTCTAAAAGGTCTTACAGGTCTTCATAGAACTGTTCAACTTCAGCTTCTTCAGTGTTATTGGTTGGCGCATAGGCTTGAATTACTGTGATATTGAATGGTTTGACTTGGAAACGAACAGAGATCATTCTCTCGTTCTTGAGATTGCATGCAAGTACTGCATTTCTGACTCTTTCGTTGACCATGATGGCTACTCCGTTTCTCCTAACTGATTCCTGTCCACAGTAGTAGATATAATGGTCATCTGAGTTAAATTCACCCATTCCAGTGTATTTTAGTTCGCTGATTCCTAGAATGTCAATGTTCATTCTTGCCATCTCCTGTTTGACCACTTCCAATTTGCCTTGATTCATGGACCTAACATTCCAGGTTCCTATGCAGTATTGCTCTTTACAGCATCAGACCTTGCTCCTATCACCAGTCACATCCACAGCTGGGTATTGTTTTTGCTTTGGCTCCATCCCTTCATTCTTTCTGAAGTTATTTCTCCACTGATCTCCAGTAGCATATTGGGCACTTACCAACCTGGGGGTTTCCTCTTTCAGTATCCTATCATTTTACCTTTTCATACTGTTCATGGGATTCTCAAGGCAAGAATACTGAAGTGGTTTGGCATTCCCTTCTCCAGTGGACCACATTCTGTCAGACCTCTCCACCATGCTCACCCGTCTTGGGTGGCCCCACATGGCATGGCTTAGTTTCATTGAGTTAGACAAGTCTGTGGTCCGTGTGATCAGATTGGCTAGTTTTCTGTGATTCTGGTTTCAGTGTGTCTGTCCTCTGATGCCCTCTGGCAACACCTACCGTCTTACTTGGGTTTCTCTTACCTTGTACATGGGGTATCTCTTCATGGCTGCTACAGCAAAGTGCAGCTGTTGCTCCTTACGTTGGACGAGGGGTATCTCCTCACGACCACCCCTCCTGACCTTGAACGTGGAGTAGCTCCTCTCGGCCCTCCTGCACCCACACAGCCGCCACTCCTTGTACATGGGGTAGCTCCTCTCGGCCACCGCCCCTGACCTCGGGCGTGGGGTAGCTCCTCTCAGCCGCCACCCCTGACCCCGGGCGTGGGGTAGCTCCTCTCGGCCGCCACCCCTGACCTCGGGCGTGGGGTGGCTCCTCTCGGCTGCTCCGGCACCATCGCAGCCTGGCGCTGTCCGTCGCTGCCCCTGACCTTGGGCGAGGGGTAGCTCCTCTCAGCCATGCTTCTGCATGGTTCGTCGCAGCCGGCGCGCTATAGTTTAAATCATGCTTAGCACTGAAACTCCAGTACTTCGGCCACCTCATGTGAAGAGTTGACTCATTGGAGAAGACTCTGATGCTGGGAGGAATTGGGGGCAGGAGGAGAAGGGGACGACAGAGGATGAGATGGCTGGATGGCATCACTGACTCGATGGACGTGAGTCTGAGTGAACTCCGGGAGTTGGTGACGGACAGGGAGGCCTGGTGTGCTGAGATATCATGGGGTCGCAAAGAGTCAGACATGACTGAGTGACTGATCTGATCTGATAAAAGAAGCAAGGGAGTAAACAACAAATAAATATAACCCTAAACAGATCAGAACCAGCTTTAATTTACACCAGTCCTAGACTGCAGATCATATGTGAAAAGCAGTTCTCTTTTTTCAACTTCTAAATTTTATTATTATTTTTAGTTGTATTACTATCTGTATTAGGGTAGGTAGTATAACAGCTCAACACAATAGAACTTTCTTATACTTAATGAAATAGTACTGAGTAGCTCTGTAGGACAGTCGCCCTCTTTGTGATTTCTTAGGACCTTGGCCAGCAAAGATTCTGCCATTTTTTTTCATACATGGCTTTTATAGGAGTTGTTTCCATTCTCCCAGCCAGAAGGAAAAAAGATAGCATAGAAAAAAGCATGCTGAGGATTTTTGTGGTCCAGGCCCTTAAATGGCATGGATCACTTTCATTCACATTCCATTGATTGAACTCATTCATATAGCCATATTTAACTGTAAGAGAGGCTGAAAAATATGACTGTAACTCCAGAAACAAGAGATGAACATGGAGACCAAAGAACGAAGGAGCTAGGGGAAAAATCGGGAGTCAAGGATAGCTTAGACTGCTGTCTCCCTAGAATTCCAAGTTATTTCTTTATGGATAAAAAATTATTTATCAAGAATACATGTTTACCAGGTATTTACCTATTCAAATAAAGCTTGAATAGTGAGGAAAGTTTTATGGAAGAGGTGTGGAACCTTAGTTGAACTTGAAATAAGAAAGGAATTTAGATTAGAGAAAGATGAGTGTTATTCAAGCCAGGGAAATCAAGAAAATAGATCTAAAAATGTTGAAGGTATATTCAGAAAAGTTAGCTAGAAAGTGGAAGGTTCTCACAGGCAATTATAAGTGAAGATGAAGAGCAGATAGTGAGTAATCTGGAAGACATTGTGAGCCAGTTTGAGTTTCAACTTTATTCTTTAGGCAGTTAGAAAAAATCTAAAGATTAGGGTTAGGAACTTCCCTGGTGGTCCAGGGGCTAAGACTCTGTGCTCCCAATGCAGAGGACCCCAGTCCGATCCCAGGTCAGGGAGCTGTATTCTACAAGCTGCATAATTTTCTGTGAAGAATGGAATTTAGAGCAATAGAACAGCTTTCAATGTATCGTATCCTTAGTTAGAAGGCTGAAGGTTGAATATAGCCTGGAGTTTTAGGTAAAGATGGAACAGTTTGAGATAGACCATAACCAAGAAAGAATAGTGTTTAGAAATTAAAGGTAATATAAAAAGAGAATTTGATTGGCTAAATTCAGGGTTGAGAAGTCAAGTACATTGTTTGGAAAGGACTGTTTCTCATGTTCCTTTAATAATTCAGCAAAGAAAGGGAAGAACAGATTCTTTTTTTTATTTTTATTTTCTTGATTCAAGAATCATTTAAATTATGACAACTACTTAAAATTATGAAATTTAAAGCCACGAGTATCAATTATGTATCAGTATTTCTATAGAGAGTACAGTTTTTAGTGGCTGGTAATTTGTTACTTTATTAGATCAGTCTGAAATCCAAGAAATTTCATATATTACCTCATTGCTGTATTTGAATTTTGTAGAAGTTGTTTCTGGACAGTCTGCGAAAAGCACTTGCCGGCCATGGAGGAAGCAGGCAGCTCACTGAAAGTGCTGCAATCGCCTGTGTCAAACTGTGTAAAGCAAGTACTTACATCAATTGGGAAGATAACTCTGTCATCTTTCTGCTGGTTCAGTCCATGGTGGTTGATCTTAAGGTAACATGCTTATTATTTCTCTTATACAAACTTAAAAATATTAAATGAAAAATAAATCTCTTGTATAAATACTATACTAGTTTATTTTGAAGATCATTGCTAACACAGAGGTTCTGAGTCTTCTTCCTTGTGGCTAAGCTGGTAAAGAATCTGCCTGCAATGCAGGAGACCTGGGTTCAATCCCTGGGTTGGAAAGATCCCCTGGAGAAGGGAACGGCTACCCACTCCAATATTCTGGCCTGGAGAATTCCGTGGACTGTATAGTCCATGGGATTGCACAGAGTTGGACACGACTAAGTGACTTAAAGCTCAACGTTCAGAAAACTAAGATCATGGCATCTGGTCCCATCACTTCATGGGAAATAGACGAGAAACAGTGGAAACAGTGTCAGACTTTATTTTTGGGGGCTCCAAAATCACTGCAGATGGTGACTACAGCCACGAAATTAAAAGACGCTTACTCCTTGGAAGGAAAGTTATGACCAACCTAGACAGCATATTAAAAAGAGAGACACTACTTTGCCAACAAAGGTCTGTCTAGTCAAGGCTATGATTTTTCCTGTGGTCATGTATGGATGTGAGAGTTGGACTGTGAAGAAAGCTGAGCACCAAAGAGTTGATGCTTTTGAACTGTGGTGTTGGAGAAGACTCTTGAGAGTTCCTTGGACTGCAAGGAGATCCAACCAGTTCATCCTAAAGGAGATAGATAGTCTTGGGTGTTCATCATGTGAAGGGTTGACTCATTGGAAAAGACTCTGATGCTGGGAAGGATCGGGGGCAGGAGGAGAAGGGGACAACAGAGGATGAGATGGCTGGATGGCATCACGGACTTGATGGACATGAGTCTGAGTGAACTCCAGGAGTTGGTGATGGACAGGGAGGCCTGGCATGCTGCGATTCATGGGGTCGCAAAGAGTTGGACACGACTGAACAACTGGACTGAATTGAACTTAAGTGACTTTCACTTTTACTTTGTAAATTCATAGGACCTGCTTTTGCTACTGCTCCTCAGGCTACATTAAGTGGCTTAGAATATGAAGAAAACACAGAATTAACCAGTTTTCTTAAATTTCCATAAATATTCAGACTTGGGTATAAAATAATGTAGAAATTTGGGCCTGAAAGGAACCATATGTGGTCTAGTAAGAATTTTATCATGAGCCACAATATTAGTACTTTATGTTTCTTCTGGCAACTACATGTTACTGCCATCTGTGTGGATTATATGTTATTATTAAATACTAGTAGAAAAAACACTGTGTGAAAAGCTTTTGTTTTCGCTTGGAATTTTCATAGAACCTGCTGTTTAATCCGAGTAAGCCATTCTCGAGGGGCAGTCAGCCGGCAGATGTGGACCTAATGATCGACTGCCTTGTCTCTTGCTTCCGGATAAGCCCTCACAATAACCAACACTTCAAGGTGAGAGCATAGATTTGGATCAGTTTCATTTACCGATGCCGTTGATCCTTTATAAATGTGAAATGAGTAGAAAGATGATAGAGTGCACCTTTATCAGAATTTCTTTTTATATGTTAAAGTTAATTTCAAGATCCTAAAAAATATATTCTGTTTTTTAAACATTTCTTTTTTGTTGTTCCTTTTGTCCTTGTATATATTACTATATATTTTTCTCATAGAAAAACATAGTTTACTGTTTTTTTCTTTCCTCTGTAGATCTGCCTGGCTCAGAATTCCCCTTCTACATTTCACTATGTGCTGGTAAATTCACTCCATCGAATCATCACCAATGTAAGTCCAAAAGGTATTGCTAAATTGCTTAAAATTTTTTCTTTCTTCCTATCTTATTTCTTTTTAAGAAAGGTGTTTCTGGTTTACAAAAGATTTTGAATATAGATGTATGATACAGGAAGATTTCTCATACAAGATTCTATCTAATAACTGATATACAATTGTATTTTTCATATTTAATCTGGATCCCAGGACCCTTACTGAAGAAGATGGAGTTAATAGGATCCTTTGGAAAGATTAAACTTAAAAGATTTTTGGATCAAAACCCTTGAGAACAGTGTCCCTTAACATATAACTTAACATTTTCATCCTAAAGCTCTATGTATTATTTTAATACTCAGCTGTTTCCCAGCATTTGATACATTCTGAATTGTCACCTTACTGTTTAAGTTAAAAGTAGCAGTATTTATGTTGTAGCCCATTATGTATATTAAAGAAAAATGGTGAGTCATATTTGTACTTTTCTTCCTTAAACAAATGAAATGATACTTTGAGGTGTTTATATGATACAAAAACATATCAGACAAAATAAGTTAACACATTAAAAGGTACTTGTGAAGGCTTCAACTCTGATGTCAGTATGTTAAGTGGAAAGATAGTAACCTTACCGTATTTGGACCAGGGATTTAAAAAATTCTGTTCTTCTAAATCATATTTTGAGGGTTTTCAGGTGTTATTTATAGTAGCTCCACTTTCATCCATTTTTAGATATTCACATGTATATGTAAATTGTTCAACTTTTTCCTTTTTTCCTCCCTTAAAAAAAGACTTTAATCATTGTTAACTTAGGTATACTTGTCCTCTTTATATAGTCATATTTCACTTTAAGAGTGTGTCTCTGGGGAGTTAAAGATGTCCTTCCCACCTTCATTGCCTTGGATGTATTGAATTATACCAAATTCTGCCACATTTTCTTTTATCCATTCCTGCAGAAGAGTAATAACTATTAATAAAACTATTAGTGACACATTTAGTTTTTCTCAGTGGGTGCTAGTAGCATTTTCGGTCAGGACAGTCTTTGTTATGCAGAACTGCTTTGTGTATTGTAGGACATTCGGTATCCTTGGTCCTCATTTCATTAAGTACCATTTGCGCCACTTCCTTCCTCTCCCATCTGTGCCCCCAGACTTTATGAATAACTAAAAATGCCCGAGGGAATGATTCCTCTCTCAGTTGAGGATCAGTTACAAGTAGAAGTAACATTAACTACTATTTCTTTCAAAAGGGAAAATTTAATGAATCTGATATGGCAGATAAGGTATATTTGTAGTAAAAACTTAGAAATTTTATGCTTTCCTTTTGCCAGTGTAATGAGCCAGGACATTGTGCCCTTAAGGTTTATTTTCAAGGCCATTATTTAAAAAGAAACAACAATGATTTTTACGTTTCGATTTTATGTGTAATTCAGAAATAAAATATTACTACTTTTTTTATCCTTTGGCTTATAATACTAAAAACATTCCATTTACATTGGATGGTTTACATAAATGCTTAAAGCTTATATTTAATAAACCCAAGTATATACTTTTTAGATACCCTGTGGCTAGTTACTTTAATTGTGAAATATTTTTGTCTACAATTGAATATATAGAGCACTTTCAAGCATGGACTTGGCACTGCTGTAAGTGGCTGAGCTGCTCCTTTGTGGGTTTAAAGCATGCCTGGAGTGGTACTTCATGCATGCCTCAGTGTATATGGTGAAGTGGTTGTGCATCCTCCTATACTCTAATGCGTACTGCATGTGTGAAGGTGGAGTGTGTCTGTATCAGGCCACGTCTAAGAAATCTATTTTTGTAAAGAAAAACATGTATTGATTAAACTTTAAAAATATTAAGTAAGCATCAGTAACCTTTTAATGAGTAGCTTGAAAAGGAGCATAAGTTTGAGTCTATAAAATAGTTTTAAAATTGGACCTTAGATAATGATACTTTATCATAACATAATAGATTGATAAATTGTTTCTTGTTAGGGTTTTTCTTTCCTTTGGTTTGAGGCTAATACATACTGAATCTAAAGTATTTTCTGACTGAAAAGGACTATGTGTACATAAGCAAATTTATAGAATTGACTATTATGGAATTCACTGAATGTAGTTATTATAGAAATATTTTGTCTTGAAACCACATGAAGTTTTTCTTAGGTATTTGAACTCCTAATCTTAAATTTATTCATAGTAAAAGATTTTCTTTTAAATGATTCTTGGTTCAATACACCTCATGAGCTCTCTTCTTCCTTGGTTCTTTAGCCAGTTCACAGATTTTTAAAAATTACCGCATTCTCAAATTAGATAAAAGTTTTATTACTGATGTGGTTTTGAGGGTTTATGTAGAAGTAGTAATAATGTTTGCAGTTTTGTTTTGCTTTCGTGACACATACTCATATTCAGTTCATAAGTACTGTTTTTAGGTCTAAAAGAGTCCCCCCGTTTCTTCTTAAGAAATCTGAAAGTCTAGTAACTGTTCAAATTTGATTATAATTTAAGCTTTTTATCCGTTTCGAAAATGATACGGGTAGTTCTGTCATCTTTTTTATTATGGAATGCCATAAGTGATAAATTTTAGCTATAAAATCTTTGTTATGTGCTTAATCTTTATAGGCTTCCTTTAGGTTAGTTTAGATATGTTGTTATCATTGGGAAATAATATATACAATAGGAACCAAATATTTCACCCATCAGTGTAACATGCTGTAGCTGGTATAGTACTTAATACTTACTATTGTTTTTTCCTTATAGCAATTTGCTGTAGTTTACTTATGGATAGTTCACATATTGAGAATGAGATGATCTCTTTCTGCTGAGAGAAATTATTTCCAAGGCATGTGAAATTTATTGAAATAATCATGAAGAATTGCCATATGATTTGCTCATATTATAAAAGTATTGCCATTTACTTGACAATAAACTTAGGATTTTCAAGGACAAAAAAGAATAAGTCTACTTTAATTGACTAGTTTCTGAAAGGACACATTTAATAATTGCTTGGAACCCTAAAGTTTTTACCAACTACATGATGTCCAGGTTTTAGTGCCTGTTTTATTTGAAAGTGTATCTTTTACTTTAAAATGAATGACTTTATTTGTTATATAAAATAGCAATTATGTCAGTAACTACATCTTAAGTTAAAATCACGTAGGGTATACCTGGTACCATGAGACAGTTTCAGCAGCTATCACAATGACATAATAATTTGGATAGGATGTTACATGGGATGCGTATGTCTTTAAGCAGTTTCTGACATTATGAGTTCAGTATGAGGTCTCAGTATGAGACCCTTATCTCAGTGCATTTTGTGATTATTCAGCTTTTGTTACTTTAAGTTGATTAACACAAGCTGTATAAATTAGTAAGTATATGGAAATCAAGGAGTATTGATTGCCCGGGGCAAGTCAGCTGACCAAATTGACTAAAGTTTAAGGAATTCACTATATAACTAAACTAATAAAACTTAATCGTTTGTTAGGAAGTAAATAAAGAATTTGAGAGAAAAATGGAGACAACCATACTGTCCAAATAAAAGTATTTCTTCCCTCATAGCTTTGAAGTTTTTTTGTGAGTGTAATTAAGTATTGATTTTATTTTGTAAATTGGTTTTATAGTACACTGTAGATGTGTCTTGGCTTCCCTGGTGGCACTAATGGTAACGAATCTGCCTGCCAATACAGGAGATGCAAGAGACGTAGGTTCAATCCCTGGGTTGTGAAGATCCCCTGAAGTAGGAAATGGCAACCCACTTCAGTATTCTTGCCTGAAAAATCCCATGGACAGGGGATGCAGGCAGGCTGCAGTCGATGGAGTCACAGAGAGTTGGATGCAACTGAGCACGCACACACACATTCATAGATGTGGCTCCACCTGCCAAGTGGAGAATCTGCCTGCCAAGCAGGAAACGTGGGTTGATCTTTGAGTTGAGAAGATTCCCTGGAGTAGAAAATGCAACCCACTCCAGTATTCTTTTTTTTTTCCACTCCAGTATTCTTGCCTGGAAAATCTCTTGGACAGAAGGAACCTGGTGGGTTACAGTCTGTGGGGTCACAAAAGAGTCAGACACGATGTAGTGACTAAATAACAACAATTCAGTAAATAGAGTTCATAATCCCAAATCTGAGGTTTAGGTAATATAACCTGATGCTCCTCAAAATATTCTAAGGGTTAGGGCTAAAAAAATTAGATGCTGAGAATTTAATTAGCTTAGTGTTGAATTAGAAGGAACTTGGGAACAGGATATGAAGCTATTATATCCCCTTATCTACTGTTTCAAATTGTTCTTTCAGGAATTTTTTATTACAGGAGTATTATAAAGCCTGTATTTTAAGTAATCCTGTTCCTTGCATACTCTCCATTATGTAGTGAAAAATTCATCCAGTCATTTTTGTATTCACAGAGAGACAAACTTAATAGTTTTAGTGATTTTCATAGCTGTCATTTTTCATAATATAGTTATTACTTCATTTAAAAGTTAAAGATAAACTTTCAAATAAAATAGGCACTAAAAACTAGAACCAAAGCTAAACAAGTTGAACTACAGAAAGATATTTACATAAAAAAAACCAGTTACCTTTAAAAATATTTAGCTGTGATCATTTTGTCTTTGTGGTGATCATTAGTCTTCTCACGTATTGTGCCATCATTGCATATCAATTTAAGATTATAGGTTTACTAATAGCTTTATCTCATTTACTAATTTCATGTTGTAATTATCATTGCTGTTTGTCTGTAGGCGTATAAGTAATGGTTTACCGCATATTCCTTCAACACTGTTGAACCATTGATCTCTTTTAAAACTGATAACAGCATTCTTGCTTTGGGAAAATATATACTATATATGCATACGTTTTTGAAATGTGTAAAACATTAAACTTACAAAAAAAAAAAAGATTGGCTACAGATTTAGCTCTCTAAATCTTTGTCTTTCAGATTCATTAGATTATCAGTGAGAAAAGACAGTCTCATATGTTCATGCTCATGCAGTGGGCTATTTGTCTCATGTTCAGTATGATATTTTAAAATAGATGTATGGTTTGGTGTTTGAATTAAAGACATTACTTGAAGACTTTGGAAATCATAGTGTGTGTTTGCATGGTCTTAGAAAGTTTCTTACGAAGTACTCAACCATGAAACCACAGTGATAACCAGAGCATATAACTCGTGCAGATTTGGACTTTTCTTTCGTGTGGTCTCTGTTTTCCCCCAGTCTGCATTGGATTGGTGGCCTAAGATTGATGCTGTATATTGCCACTCAGTTGAACTTCGAAATATGTTTGGTGAAACACTTCATAAAGCAGTCCAGGGTTGTGGAGCACACCCAGCAATACGAATGGCACCGGTAAGATTAATCATGAATTTTGAATTCCACCCTCTTGAGATTGCATTTTTTCAGTGTCTTTATCCCATTCTTGCTGTTTTGATTATTTTAGAAAATCAAATAAGACTTTTCAATAACAATTGTGGTATGTCTAATACTGCAGTATTGTTGCAATGCTAGTTAATGATGTATGTTTTCCATTATTTCAGTGGGTTAAACTTATTTTTCTTAGAGATATTTTCTAACAAAATGCTGTTAAAATCTTAGTGAATATCACCTTTTCTTTTTTTGTTTCTTTTTCCTTTAATTTTTCCTTACTAATAAAATACTTTGATTAGCTCTTTATCTTTTGGGGATGAGTAGGGGAAACTGACTCCTGGGCTAGAGTGAATGTTCCTGCTAAGTCACTGTTTTGCCCATTGGATGCTACATATTGCACACAGGAAATTAGAAATAAAATTCAAAGTTTATATTTAAAAATATCTCATATTTCATTAAACAAAAGGACAAAAACCTTCAGTGCTGTTGGGCATTATAACAAACACTTTTCTCACACATAAACATTGGGAATAATTGCTGCATGTTATAGATAACGCATCTGCTTGCTTACATGGACATTTTTTATTAAGAGTCCATAGATGCTGGATAATCTCCCATCTGTGTAATTTGCATATGCTGCTGCTGCTAAGTTGCTTCAGTCATGTCTGACTCTGTGCGACCCCATAGACGGCAGCCCACCAGGCTCCCCCGTCCCTGGGATTTTCCAGGCAAGAACACTATGTGCATATAAAAGCATATATGTCAAAAGCATGTATTTTTGTTTCCTTCTAAAAAAGAAAACGGGAGATGTTTTATAAGAATAGATAAAAAAGGTAGTAATGGATCCAGAATATGATGTTGGATTTTTGGTTGAATAGCATCCATAATTATAGTATTCTACAATAGTATCTCTGTAATTGAAACACATTTTCCATGATTGAATTTTTCTCAAAGAAAGCTTTCTTTGTTCTATCAGTGTTCTTCTGGCAAAATACATGCATTCTGTAACTTGAGAGATGGAATGCCATTAAAGGAAAAAGAAAAAGTTAAACTATTAAATACAGAGATTGTCTGTCTAGCATATTCCATCAATTCTAAGAAGCACCTGTTTAACATTTCTGAATTTGGGAGTCGATCTTATTTGTATGATATCTTGCAGTTGACAATTTTCATTCCTTATGATACATAAAATATTGATGCATCTTACAGTTGATAATGTCATTGTTGTTTCTATGAAGTGTTTATGTGTATATGAGATATTTTATTACATGAGTTACTCACTATATCTGTGAGAGCTATAGAATAAATATCTTATCCCTGTTTTAACATTTGGAAAATTGTTTTTAACATAGGAGTCAACCAACCTTATTTTAAAGATTTTAGTATCTTAGCAGATTTTCACTTAAACTTTTTGCAAGATTATATAAGAATATATATAAGATTATATAAGAATAATGTAAGAGGAAGGCTGAGCACTGAAGAATTGATGCTTTCAAGTTGTGGTGCTGGAAAAGACTTGAGAATCCTTTGGTCAGCAAGGAGATCAAATCAGTCAATCCTAAAGGAAATCAACCCTGAATATTCATTGGAAGAACTGCTGCTAAAGCTGAAGCTCCAATACTTTGGCTACCTGATATGAAGAGCTGACTCATTGGAAAAGACCCTGATGCTGGGAAAGATGGAAGGCAGAAGGAGAAAGGGGTGCCAGAGGATGAGATGTTAGATAGCATCACGGACTCAGTGGGCATGAATTTGAGCAAACTCAGAGAGAGTGGAGGACCAGGGAGCCTGCCGTGCTGTAGTCCATGGGGTTGCAAAGAGTCAGATACAACTTAGAGCCTGAATAACGACAACAAAAATGAGAACAATATAGACATTGCAAAAATACTTTTTGCTTTTTAAGCTTGATTGTGTTAATCTTATACTTTCTATTGAATGTTTCTACTAATACCACACATTTGGCGGTATATAATATGTCCCTTTATTTTTCAAAGTTTTTAAAAAATAGATTTATTTGAAAATGTTGAATAGCTATTATCATGATTCTGATGTCTGATTCTTAGAAGGTGAATGTCATGTTTTTGTTTTTAGAGTCTTACATTTAAAGAAAAAGTAACAAGCCTTAAATTTAAAGAAAAACCTACAGACCTGGAGACAAGAAGCTACAAGTATCTTCTCTTGTCCATGGTGAAACTAATTCATGCAGATCCGAAGCTCTTGCTTTGTGTGAGTAGTTTTTATAAAATTCCTTGAAATTATTATACTAACTTAATTTGGTTTTACTAAAATGCCAAAACCTTGAAGGTGATTGTTAGCTCAAGAACACTTACTGAACCTTCCTGATCGTACATGAAACTTGACATTCCTAAGAAAGTGAACTTACAGAGATTACTAATATAATTAGATCAGATCTGACTCTTTTGTCTTATTTTTTTCTTATCATTAAACTAACATATTTTGGTGAGGTCTTCTGTCCATACCCTGCTACCAGATTATGTATTATTCAGATATAATCCTAGGATGGGGTTTGGATATAATGAAGCAGACATAAGTCAAGTGCTTCCTATATCTGTTCAGTTGTTTTTTTTTTTTTTTTTTTTTAAAGTCTCCAATCACTGTTGCCTAAAAATTGAGTTCTTCTATCCTTATTTCTTCCTATCATCAGCCTTTTATTATCACTGACTTTTCCTGGCTATACTGTTTTGGGAGGAAAAGGAGATAAAAATGAGTATGGTTAGCACTCAAGTATTGTGGTTACTCTTGTCTTACAGCCTGAGTTGGTATTAGATTCCTGAGAGCATTACTGTAATACACAAGATAATTAGGAACTAACAAATGAAAATGAGTGGCAGTTATATGAAATGCTGAAAAGCATGGCCTCTGGAGACTTATTAGCTATGTGATTTGGGTGACTTAACCTCTCTATGCTTTAGTTTTATTTCTTGACCACAGCACAGGTCCTGCAGGATCTTAGTTCCCTGACCAGGGATTGAACCCATGCCCCTTGCTTT
Source organism: Bos mutus (assembly GCF_027580195.1). Classification (NCBI taxonomy): domain Eukaryota; kingdom Metazoa; phylum Chordata; class Mammalia; order Artiodactyla; family Bovidae; genus Bos; species Bos mutus. Next base: position 43,350,533 of record NC_091635.1, read on the forward strand.
GGAAGTGTGGAGTCTTAACCACTGGACCACCAGGGAAATCCATGTGCTTTAGTTTTCTTATTTGAAATATTGTGATAATGATAATAATTCGTATTAAGCAGACTGAGATATTACATGTCATTCTCTTAGGAACAATGCAGAATAGATGCATAATGAATACTACATAAATGTTAGGATGTTATTACTATTATTAAAATACAGTTAACATTAACATTAATATTATTAATGCCCCAAACATAGCAGAAATATATTGTGAAGCTCATAGCATAACATATTTAACGTCTGTGGAATTTTCCAGTCCTGGGAAAACAGTATCTGAAACAATTTCCTGTTGCTTTGAGTAACAGGCTTAAGTGCTAAGTATACTTTTAATTTTGATGGTATATTTTTCAAATTACTATACTGTAGAAGTATATAAACTGATGTCCATAGTTTCAAGAGTTCTTTGAACCCCCTGAATTTAAAAAATATGTTTTTCTAAGAGAGGGAGGAGAAACAGAATTCCCAAAAGGATTAGTGACCCCCAGAATGGCCTATGTTGTTTTGAACTCTTTGAAAAGTCCATCCAAATTTGGAAGTCTGATAGAAGAAATTGTTAGAACTTTGGTATGGAAAAAGTCTTAAAATCTATTATTAAGACTTTATAAAAGGAATGAAATACCTTTTCCCCTCATTTCTTTGTTATGTAGCACACATTACTTGAGGTGTTATTTCATCATGCATGTCATAAATTAGCATCACTCTGTTTGCGTGGATGTAATTCAGGATCAAAGAATGCATCAAAGTCACCAGTGCCTTCTGTGTTAATTATTTTATTGTCAAGGAACAAGAATTTAAGCAATTTTCCAAGTTTGAAATTAGCAGGCAGAAACAGATCAAAGTTGAAATTATTTTCTTTGCTGCCATCTAGTGGTTAAACCACTTTTCTCAGAGTAATGAAAGCTATGTTAAAATAGTGAAAGATTCATTGTAAATATTTGATTATTTTGTATTTTTACTTATAAAAAACCTAAATTTTTGTATGTAGGATAAATATAGGAATAAATATTAAATGATCTCAATCATGTATTTTAAAGTAATGTGTTTTTATTGTCTTCTGTCTTTACTGTCTCTATCTTAAATCATATTACTCTGAATTTTTCAAGCTTCCTAATTGTTCAGCTTACATCATTTCCTGCTTTCTTTTAATCATTTCTCTCCACTAAAGTTACAGCGATCTCTGCAAAAAGCAAATATTATGCTTTCTGCCCAGCTTAAAGTCTTTTGATTGAAATAGCTTTGAGGATAGAGACTGAACTCCTAATAGACCTATAAGGTCATGCAGCTTTTGACTCCCACCAATCACCTCTGCACATCTAGAGTTATATTTGTCTTTACCCTAGTTATGATGGCCTGCCTTTCACTCCCTCTTCCTACATTCCTTCCTGCCTGTCCATGCACTTGCAATCCTCTGCCTACAATATGCTTCCCTCTCCTCTTCACATAGTAATTCCTACTAATTCTGAGCTGTTATCACAGCCCTAAGGAAGCATTCCTGATTATACCACATTTTCCTGTTACAGGTGCTCATACCAGCATGTAGCTTCATACTTCTTTTTCATTTGCAGTTTAAACTTGTTGATCTGATTATTTTCTGTCCTTTATACATTTTGTTTTTAATTGAAATTATATATATATATAGTTCAAAATGTCCTATTTTCTGATACATAAATACACACACACACACACACACACACACACACACGCATGGAGGTAAGGGAGTTAGCAAAATAAAATAAGAGCACTAGTTGTATTGGCTTCACTGAAATGAACCATATATGCTTGAAATGGAAATAGATTCTTCCAAGTTACAAGGAAGCATTTTAGTCTCTTTAAGTAGGTAGACATTCACATTTATATATACCATTTTGCTTTGTATTCAATGTCTTTCTACTGTGAAAAAGCCTGAAGTATGGGTATCTGGAGGTGTGGATTAACATTAACAGTAATATTACTAGTGTTATGTGAATGTGGTTAGGTCCTTGTGTTGGACAAAAGGGCAACACAAGATAACTGTGTCATTCTCATCAAGCATGCATGTACTTTGCCTTTCATCACAGTAGTTTAGAGATCCAAAACCATAAGTTCCAAATCAGAGGTATATTATTTAGTCAATGTAGTGTTGCTGAAAAAAATAATTTATTTCTCCTATTATTGATACAATTTCTTATGAAAAGCTAGTACCTAGTTTTTGTTTTAATTAGAATTTTCTCTGGATATTATTTAAATTAATGAAGAAGTATAGATGTAGATTAAGAGAATTCTTAACAAGAGCAGTTTTTATAATTAATTTATTTACTTTAATTGGAGGATAGTTACTTTACAATATTGTGGTGGTTTTTGCTATACATCGACATGAATCAGCTGCGGGTACACATGTGTCCCCCCGTCATGAACCCCCTCCCATCTCCCTCCCAGCAGCTTTTTAATTTTAAAAAATCTTACAGTGTTTATTTTTGAGGTAAAATTCACATATGATGAAATTTGCCTTTTTAAAGTGACAGTTCACTGGGTTTTGGTATGTATACAAGGTTGTGTAGCCATCACCGCTATCTAGGTCTAGAACATTTTTATCACCTCAAAAATAAACCTAAAACCCATTAGCAGTCAGTCTCCATTCCCTCCACCCTTTGGCCCCTGTCCTGTGATTTTGTTTTTAATTGAAATTTGCTTTTTTCTTTGCAGAATCCAAGAAAACAGGGGCCTGAAACCCAAGGCAGTACTGCAGAATTAATTACAGGGCTTGTCCAGCTGGTCCCTCAGTCACACATGCCAGAGATTGCCCAGGAAGCGATGGAGGTAAGGGGAAAATGAATTCTAGGCTCTTAAATGTAACATTGTAACTATGTAGATTCTCTTTTTTTAATTCTATTCCTTAAAAATTTTTTCCTTAAGAATTTTTTATCCAATTTTTAATGGTTACTTTCCATCTAGAGTTGCTACAAAATATTGCCTGTATTCCCCATGTTGTACAGTACATCCTTGAGCCCACCTTACATCCAGCAGTTTATACCTTCCATTCCCCAATACCTGTATTGCCCACCCCCGGAACTCCCTCTACTGGTAACCACTAGTTTGTTTTCTATATTTGTGAGTCTGCTTCTTTTTTGTTATATTCACTAGTTTGTGGATTTTTCGGTTTCCACATATAGGTGATATCATATGGCCTTTCTCTGACTTATTTTATATAGCATAATGTCCACCAAGTCCATCTGCATTGCTGCAAGTGGCAAAGTTTCTTCCTTTTTTATGACTGAATAGTATTCTATTGTATGTATATGTGTGTGTGTATATACATTCATGTATATAAAGACACATTCATATGTCCATTGATGGACACTTAGGTTGTTTCTGTATCTTGGGAATTGTAAACAATACTGTTACAAACATTGGGGTGTATGTATCTTTTCTAATTAGTGTTTTTAGTTTTTATGGATATGTACCCAGAAGTGGAATTGCTGAGTTATATGGTAGTTCTATTTTTAGTTTTTTAAAGAACCTCCATACTGTGCTCTACAGTGGCTGTACCAATTTACATTCCTGCCAACAATGTACAAGGGTTCCCTTTGCTCCATGCTCTCGCTATCATTTGTTATTTGTGTTCTTTTTGATGACAGCCATCCTGACAGGTGTGAAGTAACATCTCATGTGGTTTTGATTTTCATTTCCCTGATGATCAGGGATGTTGAGCGTCTTTTCATATGCCTGTTGTCTATTTGTATGTCTTCTTTGAAAACGTGTATTCAGTTCTTTTGCCCATTTTTTAAAATTGGGTTGTTTGGGTTTTTTTTAAATGTTGAATTGTATGAGCTATTTATGTATGTTGAATATTAATCTCTTATCAGTCATATAATTTCCAAATATTTTCTCCCATACAGTAGGCTCTTTTTGCATTTTGTCAATGGTTTCCTTTGCTGTGCAAAAGCTTTTAAGTTTATTTAGGTCCAATTTGTTTACTTTTGCTTCCCTTGCCTTAGGAGACAGATCTAAAAAAAATACTGCTACCGTTTGTGTCAAAGAGTGTTCTGCTTATATTTCCTCTAGGAGTTTTATGGTTTCTGGTCTTGCATTTAAGTCTTTAATCCATTTTGAGTTTATTTTTATGTATTGTGTTAGAGAATGTTCTAATTTCCTTATTTTATGTAAGGAAAATAGCTGTCCAGTTTTCTCAGCACCACTTATTGTAGAGGCTGTCTTTTCTCCATTGTGTATTCTTGTCCCCTTTGTCATAGTTTGACCGTAAATGCATGGGCTTATTTTTGGGTCCTGTATCCTGTTCCATTGATCAGTGTATCTGGTTTTGTGCTAGTTCCGTACTGTTTTGATGACTGTAGTTTTGTAGTACAGTCTAAGGTCAGGGGGCATGATTCCTCCAGGCCTGTTCTTTCTCAAGTTTGTTTTGGCTTTTCTGAATCCTTGTGTTTCCATACAAATTAAAAAAATTTTTTTTCTGATTCTCTGAAAAATACCATTGGGATTTTGATAGGGATTGCATTAAATCTGTAGAGTGCTTTGGGTAATATAGTCATTCCAACAGTATTGATTCTTCAACCCAAGAACATAGTGTATCTATCAATCTGTGTGTTATCTTCAATTTCTTTTATCAGTGTCTTTCAGTCTTTTGGAGTATAGGTCTTTTGCCTCCTTAGGTAGGTTTATTCCAAGGTATATAACTTTTTTTTTGATGCAATGGTAAATGGGATTGTTTCATGAATTTCTTTCTAGTATTTCATAATTAGTGTAAAGAAATGTGGCAGATTTCTGTATATTAATTTTGCACCCTGTAACTTTAGTGAATTTATTGATGAATTCTAATAGTTTTTTGGTAGTTGTCTGTAGGATTTTCTATGTGTATCGTGTCATCTGTAAACAGTGACAGTTTTAATCTTCCTTTCCAATTTGGATTTCTTTAATTTCCTTTTCTTCTCTGATTGCTGTGACTAGGACTTCCAAACTGTGTTGAATAAAAGTGGCAAGAATGAGCATCCTTGTCTTTTTCCCTTGATTTTACAAGGAAATGCTTTCAGGTTTTCACCATTGAATATGATGTTAGCTGTCAGTCTGTTGTAAATGGCCTTTTTTGAGGTATGTTCCCTCTATGCCCACTTTCCAGAGAGTTGTTTTTGATCACAGATTGATGTTGAATTTTATCAGAAGCTTTTTCCTGCGTCAGTTGAGATGGTTGTAGGATTTTTATTTTTCAGTTTGTTAATGTATCACATTGGCTGATTTGTAGATATTAAAACATTCTTGCATCCCTGGAATAAATCCCACTTGATCATGGTGTGTGATCCTTTTAACGTATTTTGCTAATTTTTTACTAATACTTTGTTGAGAATTTTTACATCTGTATTCATCAGTGATATTGGCCTACAATTTTTTTGTGATATATTTATCCAGTTTTGGTATCAAGGTGACGGTAGCTTCATAAAATGAGGGAGGAAGCAGTCCTTCCTATGTAATAGTTTGGGAAGGATAGGTGTTAGCTCTTCACTAAATGGTGGAATTCACCTGTGAAACCATCTGGTCCTGAGCTTTTGTTTGTTGAGAATTTTTTTATTATTGATTCAATTTCATTACTGGTGATACAATTTCAATATGATCTGTTCATATTTTCTATTTCTTCTTGAGTCAGTCTTGAAGATTGTACCTTTATAGGAATTTGTTTTTTTTTCTAGAGTATCCATTTTATTAACATGTAACTGTTCATAGTACTCTCTTATGATCCTTTGTACTTATGTGGTGCCAGAAATACAACTTCACCTTTTTCATTTCTGATTTTATATTTTAGGCCCTCTCCCTTTTTTTCTTGATGAGTCTGGCTAAAAGTTTATCAGTTTTATCTTTTCAAAGAACTGCTTTTAGGTTCATTGATCTTTTTTTTTTTTTTTTTTTTTTGGTCTCTAAATATTTCTGCTCTGATCTTTATGATTTTCTTCTACTAACTTTGGGTTTTGTTTGTTCTTTTTTTCATTCCTTTAGGTTTAACTTGTTTATTTCAGATTTTTCTAGTTTCCTGGGCTAGGCTTCCTCTTAGAACTAGGGGGAATCTTCCCTCTTAAAACTGCTTATGTTGCATCCCATAGATTTTGGATCATTGTGTTTTCATTTTCATTTGTCTGCAGGTATCTTTTTATTTCTTTGATTTCTTCAGTAACCCATTGGCAACTTCCATATATTTGTGCTTTCCATATTTTTTTCCTTGATGTCTAGTCTCATAGTGTTGTGGTTGGAAAAGAATCTTGATATGATTTCAGTCTTCTTAAATTTATTGAGACTTGTTTTGTGGTCTAGCATGTGATCTATCTTGGAGACTGTTCCATGTACACCTGGAAAGGAGTGTTTATTCTGCTGCTTTTGGATGGAATGTTTTCTGTATATCTGTTGATCTAGTCTAATGTGTTGTTTAAGGCCAGTGTTTCCTTATTGGCTTTCTGTGTGGATGATCTGTCCATTGATGTAAATGGTGTGTCAAAATCACCTACTATTATTGTGTTACTGTCAGTTTCTCCCTTTATATCTGTTGATATTTGCTTTATGTATTTAGGTTATTCTCTGTTGGATGATACAGAGACACATCATATTATTACAAAAGGATCCAATCCATCCAAAAATAAAACTTTATGTGAGTCTAGTAACAAAGATTTAAAATATATAAAGCAAAAATACATAAAATTTCTAAATATATAATATAAAAACATGTAAAAGGACAGATAGACATACATAGTTATAGTGAGATACTTAAGTATACTTTTCTCAATATCTGATAGAATAAGCCAGCAAACAAATAGTAAGTATAGAAGATTTGAAAAACATGATTATCAAATTTGACCTATTTGACACATATGGAGAACTACATTGAATAAGTGCATTTTCTTTTCAAGTACATGTAGGACATTTAGTATATCTTGAGTAAGTGTCATACAAATTCTGAAGGATTCAAATCATTCAGAATTTTTTTATGACTATTGAAATTAAGCTAGATAGCAAATAACAGAAAGGTTTATGAAATATCAAGTGATTTTGACCCTTGAACAGCATGGATGTGAACTGTGCAGGTCCAGTTATATGCAGATGTTTTGGACATATTGAAAACATTTTTGTGTATTTGTGACAGTTTGAAAAAACCTGCAGGTAAATTGTTGGCCTCGCAATATCAAAACAATTAAGAAAAGGTATGTCATGGCATATAATATATCTGGATACCAGTCTATATTCTCATTTTGGGGGGATCATTTATTATATCTTTATGCTTTTCTTAATTGAAATATTACAAAAAATAAAAAAAAAATTTTTTTTGGCTTCCCTGATGGCTCAGTTGGTAAAGAATCCACTGCAATGCAGGAGACCCTGGTTTTGATTCCTGGGTTGGATAGATCTGCTGGAAAAGGGATAGGCTACCCACTCCAGTCTTCTTGGGCTTCCCTTTTGGCTCAGCTGGTAAAGAATCCACCTGCAACACGAGACCTGGTTTTAATCCCTAGGTTGGGAATATCCCTGGAGAAGGGAATGGCTAACCACTCCAGTATTCTGGCCTGGAGAATTTCATGGACTGTGTAGTCCATGGAGGTCATAAAGAGTCAGACACGACTGACTGACTTTCACTAATTGAAATATATTTGATTTACAATATGTTAATCTCTGCTATACAGCAAAGTGGTTCAATTTATATATATGCATTCTTTTCTAATATTCTTTTCCATTATGTTTTATCACATATTTCCTGTGCTATACAGTAAACCTTGTTGTTTATCCAAATATTATCATTTACTACATAAAATATATATAAATATACTATAAAAAGTTAAAATTTACAAAAGCCTACAGACTGTACATGATGTCTTTCACAGTCAAAAGAAATGTAAGCAAATGTAAAGATGCAGTATTAAATCATAATTGCATAGAGGATTTCCCTGGCGATTTAGTGGTTGAGACTCGGCCCTTCTAATGCAGGGTCTTGAGTTCCAACCCTAGTCAGGGAATTTAAGATCCCATGTGCCACCTGGTGTGGCCAAAAAATAAAAAATCCTAGCTGCATAACGTTAACTGTACTACATACTATACTATTATAATAACTACATATCTGTGTTTTGTTACTGTTGGGTGAGCTCAAGTGTCGTATCTGCTTAAAATATTCTCTGAGAAGTTTATCTCTCCCATTAAATTGTATATCCGCAAAAAGCGATCTCTTGGGTTCTCATGTATTTTTCATCATGTTTGATGCAATACCATACCTTGTGACCTACACAAAGTGCACTAGCAATGAAAGCAGAGAAAAGTCATGACATTAAAGTTGAATTGTTTGATATGTGCTAAAGATTGAAATACACAGCTGTGGTTGTCTGCCATTTCAAGATAAATGAATCCACTGTACAGACTGTTGAGGGAGAAAAATGGAAATTCATGAAGCTGTTGCTGCAACTACTCCAGTAGGCATGAAACCTTGTCTTTTTTATTAAATGTCTTTCTCATATTCAAAAGACAACTTTTATGTGGATGCAGGATTGCTGTAAGAAAGGTATACCTGTGAAAAGACAGCCTTCAGAATGGGAGAAAATAATAGCAAATGAAGCAACTGACAAACAACTAATCTCAAAAATATACAAGCAACTCCTGCAGCTCAATTCCAGAAAAATAAACGACCCAATCAAAAAATGGGCCAAAGAACTAAATAGACATTTCTCCAAAGAAGACATACAGATGGCTAACAAACACATGAAAAGATGCTCAACATCGCTCATTATCAGAGAAATGCAAATCAAAACCACAATGAGGTACCATTTCACACCAGTCAGAATGGCGCGATCCAAAAGTCTACAAGCAATAAATGCTGGAGAGGGTGTGGAAAAAAGGGAACCCTCTTACACTGTTGGTGGGAATGCAAACTAGTACAGCCACTATGGAGAACAGTGTGGAGATTCCTTAAAAAACTGGAAATAGAACTGCCATACGACCCAGCAATCCCACTACTGAGCATACACACCAAGGAAACCAGAATTGAAAGAGACACGTGTATCCCAATGTTCATCGCAGCACTGTTTATAATAGCCAGGACACGGAAGCAACCTAGATGTCCATCAGCAGATGAATGGATAAGAAAGCTGTGATACATATACACAATGGAGTATTACTCAGCCATTAAAAAGAATACATTTGAATCAGTTCTAATGAGGTGGATGAAACTGGAACCTATTATACAGAGTGAAGTAAGGGAGAAAGAAAAACACCAATACAGTATACTAACGCATATATATGGAATTTAGAAAGATGGTAATGACAACACTGTATGTGAGACAGCAAAAGAGACACAGATGTATAGAACAGTCTTTTGGACTCTGTGGGAGAAGGTGGGGGGATGATTTTGGAGAATGGCATTAAAACATGTATAATATCATATAAGAAACGAATCGCCAGTCCAGGTTTGATGCAGGATATAAGAAGCTTGGGGCTGGTGCACTGGGATGACCCAGAGGGATGGTATGGGGAGGGAGGTGGGAGGGGGGTTCCGGATGGGGAACACGTGTACACCCGTGGCAGATGCATGTTGATGTATGGCAAAACGAATACAATATTGTAAAGCAAATAAAAAAAAAAAAGAAAGGTATACCTATTGACTTCAGCATGATTTGAGAAAAAGTGAAGTCTTTATGTGCCAAGTTGAAGCAAAAGGAAAGTGGAGAATCTAAAGCTAGACAATGTAATGTCTGCAAAGGATGGCTTGATAATTTTAGAAAGAGGTTTGGCTTTAAAAATGTCAAGATAAAGGAGAAGCAGCTTCTGATCACGAGGCAGCAGATGGGTTCCTAGACTCCATTAAGAAAATTATTGGTGAAAAAGGATATCAGCCTGAACAGGTTTATAATGTGGATTAAAAGTGCCTTATTCTAGGGGGAAAAAAAATGCCACAAAGGACATTTATTAGGAAGAGAAGCAAGCACCAGGATTTAAGGTAGGAAGGGATAGGCTTACCTCTACTGCTTTGTGCAAATATAGTATGATCAAAACTGCCCTAATCTATAATATAAGGCTTCTAACTTCCAAGGCTGGAAAGGAAAAGAAAGATACCCGTTGCTAGTCTTTTAGTTGTACAAGAAAGCCTTCACAGTGAGGATCGTTTTTTGGATTAGTTCCATCAGTGCTTTGTTATTGGAGTGAGGAAGTATCTTGCCAGTAATGGACTGCCTTTTAAAATTCTTTTGATACTGGACTGTGCCCCTGGCCACCCAGAATCCCATGAGTTTAACACTGAAGATGTCAAAGTGGTCTCATTGCCCAAAACATGTCTCTAATTCAGCTTCTAGATCAGGGGTTCATAAGGACCTTGTAGGCTCATTACACATGGTATTCTATGGAAAGGATTGTCGACACTATGGAAGAGAACCCCAGTAAAGAAAACATCATGAAAGCCCGGAAGGATTACGCTATCAAAGATGCTGTCATTGTTATAGAAAACGTTGATGCAGCTTGTAAACATGAAGTAAACTTACAATATTGAAAAATACTGTACTGCACTTTAAATGTATTTTCTTTATGATTTCTTAGTAACATCTTGTTTTTACTAGCTTTATTGTAAAAATATAGTATATAACACGTATGACATACAAAAATATGTGTTAACAACTGTTTTATTGGTGAGGCTTCCAGTCAATAGTAGACTATCAGTAGTTAACTTGTTAGGCAGTCAAAAGTTATATGTAAGTTTTTTTTTACTGCATGGAGGGTCAGCACCCCTAACTCCTCATTGTTCAAGGGTCAACTGTACTTTGTTTTTATTCATATTCTGCTAATAAAAGAATAAATTAGTATAGCCATCATTAAAAATTGGTTTGCAGTATCTACAAAAGCTAAACATACACCTTAGCAATTCTCCTCCTAGGTATGTATCCAACAATATGTTTACAAAAAAAAACACATATAAAATATTAATAGCATAATTTATAATATTCCAAAAAGCTGTAATAGCATATTAAAAAGCAGAGACATTACTTTGCCAACAAAGGTCCGTCTAGTCAAGGCTATGGTTTTTCCATTGGTCATGTATGGAAGTGAGAGTTGGACTGTGAAGAAAGCTGAGTACCGCAGAGTTGATGCTTTTGAACTGTGGTGTTGGAGAAGACTCTTGAGAGTCCCTTGGACTGCAAGAAGATCCAACCAGTCCATTCTGAAGGAGATCATTCCTGGGTGTTCATTGGAAGGACTGATGCTGAAGCCGACACTCCAATACTTTTGCCACCTCATGTGAAGAGTTGACTCATTGGAAAAGACTCTGATTCTGGGAGGGATTGGGGGCAGGAGGAGAAGGGGACGACAGAGGATGAGATGGCTGGATGGCATCACTGACTTGATGGACGTGAGTCTGAGTGAACTCCAGGAGTTGGTGATGGACAGGGAAGCCTGGCGTGCTGCGATTCATGGGGTCGCAGAGTCGGACATGACTGAGCGACTGAACTGAACTGAAAAAGCTGTAAACAGCTCAGACATTTATGAACAGTAGAAGAGATAAATAATTTGGATTATTTCATTCCATTGATTACAGCAATGCAAAAAGAATAAGCTACTGCTAAGTGCAAAGCATGAGTGAACCTCATAGACATGATATTGAGTGAAAACAGCCAAACACAAAAGAGAACATACTGTATGATTCCCTTTATATAAAGTTCAGAAACAGGCAGAGGTTATCTATGGCGATAGAAGTCAGAACAGTGGCTGTTTTTGTCAAGACCTGATGACTGGAAAGGAATGTGCAAAAGGCTTCTGAGTGTTGATACTGTTGGTCTCAGCGTTGATTATATGGGATATATACTTTGTGAAAACTCATCACACTATATATTTAAGATTTACTGCTTCATTATTTATCATGCTTTATTTTGCCAAAAATGTTTCAGCACTCATTGTTAGACACTCGTTGCTTGTATTAAGTTGTTATAAAAATAACTGTGGTTTCGGACTGTGAATTTTAAATCATTATTGTTGTTGTTGTTGTTTGGTCACTAAGTCACGTCCAGTTGTTTGTGACCCCATGGCTTGCAGCATAGCAGGCTTCCCTGTCATAACAAGGCTCAAACTCATTTTTATTAATCAAAATAGGAACCGTTACAATCTTGTTTGCCAATGAGAAATAAGTTTTTTTATTCCTGTGGTGTAAAAATTTGTGCTTGGGGTTTGATGAACTCTTAGAAAGCATTTTCTGCCTCCTCCTGGTTGTGGAAGCATTTTCCCTGCAAAAAGTTGTGGAGTTGCTTCAAGAAGTGGTAGTTGGTTGGCAAGAGGTCAGGTGAATATGGTGGATGAGGCAAAACTTCTTAGCTCAGTTTGTTCAACTGTTGAAGCATTGGTTGTGCAACATGTGTTTAGGCATTGTAGTAGAGCATTGGGCCCATTCTTTTGACCAATACTGGCTACACATGTTGTAGTTTTTGGTGCATCTCATCAACTTACTGATCATTCTTCCCAGATGTAATGGTTTCACCAGGATTCAGAAAGCTGTGTGGATCAAATAGGGAGCAGACCCACCACACAGTGACCAAGACCTTTTTTTGGTGCAAGTTTGGCTTTGGGAAGTGCTTGAGAGCTTCTTCTAGGTCCAACCACTGAGCTCGTCATTACCAGTTGTCATATAAAATCCACTTTTCATCGCATGTCACAATCCGATTGTGAAATGGTTCATTGTTTTTGCATAGAATAAGGGAAGATGACACTTCAAAATGATTTTTTGATTTGCAGTCAGCTCATGAGGCACCCACTTATAGAGCTTATTCACTTTTCCAATTTGCTTTAAATGCCAATCAGTCATAGAGTAGTTGGGTTCTTTGGTAACTCCTCATGTAGTTGTAAGAGGATCAGTTTTGATGATTGCTCTCAGTTGGTCGTTGTCAAGTTCTGATGGCCAGCCGCTGCACTCCTCATCTTCAAGGCTCGCGTCTCTTTTGCAAAACTTCTTGAACCACCCTGCACTGAACATTCATTAGCAGTTCCTGGGCCATATGCATTATTAATGTTGCAAGTTGTCTCTGCTGCTTTACAATCCATTTTGAATGTGAATAAATTAATAACTCAAATTTGCTTTTTGTCTAACATCATTTCTATAGTCTAAAATAAATATCAACAGCAAGTAATGTCATTAGCAAAAAACCATAAAGCAAGAAATGCACATTAAAATGATGTGTAACATAAGCACATTTATTTAAGAATGTATTCTAATGTCAAACAACAAAGTTCAACAATGTAAAAACCACAGTTACTTTTGCACCAAACATATTTGTGTGCATTGCTGTTGGTTCTATAAACAGGTATATTCTTTGCATTCTTTTTGGAAAGCTCTTTGACAGTATTTGGCAGGAGCCATACAAATGTCATTTTTTTGGTCCAAATAATTCCATTCCTGTAATTTTTTCATCCTATGAATATAAATAAAAAGGAAAAAGCTGCACACATATATGGTTACTGCTCTTAGTTATAATAGAACATAAAGGGAAATTTAAATATTCACTGTAAGAGAATATGTTCAAATTCAATAACAAGAGGATGATATTTTAATTTGGTGAACTATTAAGCATCCATTAAACCATGCAGGTCACATAGCAATGTGGAAAATTATGAAATGTCAAATGAGTATACTGTGTGTACAGTTTTGTTAAAATTATATGTGGAAAGTTTTAAAATAGAAAGGAACATGGAAAGGAAAATAACCACTGAGGGAGAGAAAAGGCTAATAGATTTTCTTTGAATATTAAAAAAAAATGTTAAAACAAAATTTTAGAGAATTTGCCACTTAAACTAAAAATGTCAGTAAATAGTACTAAGTTTGTGCATGTTAGTGACAAAAATTGAATGTTAATTTGTGCTGTTTTTCCTTGATATGAGAGGTATAACATATAATTTTTGAAGATTGTCAGAGCGCTTTGCAGTTTCCAGTAAATATCTCAAAAGAATTACAGTGAAAGTATTTGAAATAAGATAATATAGGTCTGATCTTTATAGCTTTTGGATTTATAAAGTTGTCCAAGGTTAGAAATTTACGTATTTTTCCCATAATTTAAAGGGAGTCATTGCAGCTTATCATTGCAGCTTATTTGCACAGGTTATCATTGTAGCTCTATTTGCAGTTTATTCATTTGATTTGATTTTAAGAGAAGAAATCAGTTCTCATTATGTGTTCCAAACAGTGTTTCATTGGAGTTTTAATACAAAGCTTTAAAGAGGAGTAAAGAATCTCCAAATCCGCTGACCAAGGACTGAGAGGAATGTGCAGAGCTCAGTAATGTGCGTCTGGGGGAAGCATTGTGAACTTAACCTATTGGAGTTAAGATAGGGTTGGTTTGAAGAAAGAGTCTAGTTCTACTCTCTGTACTTTTGATGGCATTGATTTATTTAATAGTAGTGTTTCTGTGTATTAATTGTGTATTCCTGTTAATGTTCTGTGAGCCAAATCCATTTCAGTTCTATGGTCAGTTGAAATATTTTAGGATGAATAATCTCTATGCAATGCAAAAATCTGTTTTCCTCCCCCTTTCTCCTTTTTGAAAAATAATTTGACCTTTCTGTTCTAAGAATTTGTGGCAAACAAGATAACTTCTACTTTTTATTTATTTATTTTTAAATTTTGTTTTATTTTTAAACTTTACAATATTGTTTTGGTTTTGCCAAATATCGAAATGAATCCGCCACAGGTATACTTTCTACTTTTAACTTGTGACCTAGAAGTAAAATGTTGTGTATATTAGTTTTGGAGAACTCTCCTTCTTTGGGGGTTAATTTTATTTTCCATAGAGTTCTTTGATACTTATTGAAATCATATTATTTGTGTCTTAAAGCAGTTTTTACACATGTATATTGCTATTCTGAATTCATCGGTATTTAATTTATGTGTACATGCCATTTAAAGTAACAGTGAGAAGAATAAAGTGACTTCATTTTTGTATATATAATCCCTAGAGATTTGGGTTCTTCAGAGCTTTTCTCTTGTGCCTTATACTGCATGTTGAGGCTATAATTAAGTAGTTCAGTTTGTCAGTATTTGTAAAATAAATACTCCAGTGTTATGTTTACCAAATTTTTTTTTGAGTAAGTCTTCTCTCTCTCTTTTTAAAAATTCAGGCTCTGCTGGTTCTTCATCAGTTAGATAGCATTGATTTGTGGAATCCTGATGCTCCTGTAGAAACATTTTGGGAAATTAGGTATATGCACCCTTATTTTTTAATTCAACTTAAATTTTTAATTTTTTTTGTCTTTAAATATTAACTCTATATACTTGGTTTATTAACTTTATTCACTTATACTGCCAGATGTTTTATGATTTTGTGTTTCATTTGACTTGAAATTATTAGGTTATTTCTTCTTTTAACTGTAAGAACATTGTCACAGCAAATTAGAAAATAAATTTTTAAAAATTGTGCTAAATTTCATTACCCAACCATAAGTACTATTATTTGGTATGTCTTCTGCTATTTCAGATTTTTGTATGGTTAAACTGTGTTTTAAATTTATTTTTATCATTTATAAGCTTAGAGTGTTAAAGTTTTAAATACTAATAGTTTATTTCAGTTTTTTAAATTATAATCTCATGTTTTCAATAATACTGGTGTTTTTTGTGGATGAATTAATTTAATGAATATCTGTTTAGAAGGCAAAATTATATGTATATATAATTTTATAATTTATTTCTTTGCTTATATGAATTATTACCTTTCAGTGAGCATAGAGGTAACACACACTGAGGAAAATGTAAGTGTGTAAGCCTCAGGTTTTGTTATTATCTTGTAGAAGTGGGTACACCAAGTCACTTGGCAGCTGAGTTAAATCCTAGATTCTGGAGCAGTGCACTTTGATAGTAATATAATGTGAATCACATATGTAATTTAAATTTTTCTAGTTGCCACATTAAAAAAATAAACAGGTAAAATTAATTTTAATAATATATTTTTAAACCCAGTGTGTGTGTGTGTGTGTGTGTGTGTAGAGAGAATATTTTTAATATGTTGATCAATATAAAAGTTATTGATGAGATATTTTATGTCCTTTTTTCTAAAGTCTTCACAATTTGGGCTGTTTCCTACTTCCAGGACATCAGTTTAGACAAGCCGCGTTTCAAGTGCGCGGCAGCCACATGGGGCTGCTCGTGGCTGCTGTGTTGACAGTGCAGCTCTAGAGTGGAAACAAGCAAACTTTTTCTCTAAAGGGCCAAGCAGTCAAGATTTTAGTTTTTGTGGGCCAGATAGTCTCTTTTATAACTGTTTACTTCTGCTCTTGGGACATGAAAGTAGCCACAGACAATGAATGAGTGGATTGTGACCATGTTCCACTAAAACTTTATTTGCAAAGGCAAATGATGGACTGGCTTTGGCCTGCAGGCAGTTGTGTACCGACCCCTGCTCTAGAACACTAGGTTTACATACAGTCTGTACTGTACAGATCTATAATTTTTCTTGAGTCCTCTGTGAGGATGAGATGCATGGATGAAGTGGTTGAGGGAGAAGGGGGCTTAGAAGTACTTTTTTCTTTTTTTAATGTAATTTGTATACTTCCTTTCATTATAGTGCTATTAACATTTTGATAACCAATTCTCTAAAATAAATCCTGGAAAGGAAGATAAGCTTCTTTAAACTTTGTCCATTATTAGAGAATGCCATTCTTTTATTCTGACTTTATCTGTATTAGGTTGTTTATTGGCAATGCTGGTAACAGTGAACTTTGTTTCTGCAGCTCACAAATGCTTTTTTACATTTGCAAGAAATTGACTAGTCATCAAATGCTTAGTAGCACAGAAATTCTCAAATGGTTGCGGGAAATTTTGATCTGCAGGAATAAATTTCTTCTTAAAAATAAGGTAAGCAAAATGACATCTTTTGAAACGGAAGAATATTTGGAATGGTAATGAAAAGAGATTAAGGAAATGTTTATTAGTCAAATCAAGTCCTTATTCAGCTCCTCTCTTCTGCAAAGTCTTCAAGGGAAATGTACATGCAGGAGACAACGGCTGAGAAATCAGCACTTTAAGTAAAAATTATTTTGAGCCATTACCCTTAAAGCCACAATCCTGATAAAGTCTAGACGAGTTAAGCAGGATTCTGTGGGGCAGACCTAGGAGGAGTGGGGCCTCTATAACCAAAGAAGATTGAGAAACAACATTTGCTGTCTCTGCTCTCAAGTTCATACATAAGACTTGAATCCGATGTCTAGGCTAGTCCAGAGAATGCTATCTATCTATATATATAAAGAAGCTGAAGGAAAGACATTGAGGGCCATCAATCTAAGGTTTATTTATATTTCTGTGAGGAAGTTATTACCTGTTGAAGATATCAGAAGTCTTCTTCCTTAGGGTTGAGTGAAAAGTTTTGATTCTGAACTATTGAAGCCTGGTGACAAGATTTTGGGGGCTAGAGAAGAGCCTTAAGTTTCTTTTAACATAAAGTTTCTATAATCAGTCAATTAAAAAGTTCTGTTATGGCATAGTTTTAGGAGTACTTGATTCAATAAATTTTTATCCATTTCTGGAATGGATAAAATCTATGGGAAATTTAAATGTCTCTAATACATATCCTTTTCAGTGTGCCATGCAGCTTGTTGAATTTTCTTTGTTTAGAAATGAGCTAATGGTGAGTTGGATTTATTCATATCTGGCTTACCTTCATCTGTTACTATAGTAGAATTTGGCATTATGCCAAAGGTAAGGAATGAGATTGGACTTCAGCGTTTCATGCCCTTGCCTATAGTATAATTCTCTGGAGTGCAAGCATTAGTAATCCAGTAGTGAATCTTGTCCTCTGGTCAGTGAAGTCACTCATACTTAGCATATATACCAGTGTTGATTCTGGTTCAGAGGAATTTAATCTCAAAAGAGTCAACTTCTCGCTATCCTGACCATATTGTATGAGAGGAAATCTTTGTTGTTTTTAACTGACTAAAAAGTACATTATATTTTTTGTATGGTAGATTTATGTTGTTGATGTTTAACTTGTGTCCATGTTAGATCTAGAAATCTTAATTTACCTTTCTAGATCTGTTGATTCTGAGTATTTGAAGAGTGGAAAACTGAGAGGAGTTTCCGAGACATTGAGGAAACATTATTTGTACTACTGGGTTTCTAGAGAATGTTTTTCAGTGTGAGAGGAGTAGGAATTGGAAGGAGAGGTTTTCCAGGATAATCTCAAACAGAAAGGCAACTCATATAAGTATTTATTTCTCTTAGCTATCAGTGCTTTGAAAAGGCTTACTTATTTTTCCTTTCTAGCAGGCAGATAGAAGTTCCTGTCACTTTCTCTTCCTTTATGGAGTAGGATGTGATGTTCCTTCAAGTGGGAATACCAGTCAAATGTCCATGGATCATGACGAATTACTACGCACTTGTGCTCCTGGAACCTCTCTCAGGAAGGGGAAAGGAAATTCATCCATGGTAAGGGACTTTTGTAGTTTTCTTGTATCATCATCTGTGCTCTGTACTTTTTTTCTGAATTAACTTGGGTAAATTTCAACTAGGTAATACAGCATAATAAGGAACTGCTTAGCTTCTAGTTTCGTTACTGCTCTTCGTGGACACTCAGGCAAGTTCCTAACTTATCTGTGTCTCAGTTCCTCAACTTTAAAAGGGGATAATAATTTCTGCTGCAGAATTATTGTGAGAATTAAGTGAGATAACGTGTAAATAGCACTGGATTGAGTATTTGACACTTATAAGCTGTAACTGATAGCTATAATTATTATAATTCTCTATCCCATAAGAAAGATCATTTGTACCCCAGAAGTTTAAAAGTTCTATCAACTAAAAAAAGTACAGATTTACTGGGGAAAAAAAGCATTTTGCTTAATGTTATATGCATTAAGTGTTTTCAGGACTTTTGTGTCCATAATTCCCTTTAAAAATAAATCATAATGCTACTGAAAATGTCAGATCATTATAGAATTTCTTTTGCAGACCAAAGCTTTTTTAAATCCCTATTTTACAATATAATCTTCAGTCAAAGGAAAACAACTACTCAACAGTGTGGTATTTTCTATTGGTCTTAACTGCAGAATTTGCATGTTCGCTTATAAATGAGAATTTCTCTATTTTGTGTTTTGAGAATATGTTATCCAGAGCCCAATATACCTTATACAGTCATGTTTAGTTCTTATTCATGTCCTTATTTCAGTCAGTTTGCAGTATGATTAATTTCTTGCCTCTGGGTGGATAGAATTTCTTGTTACTTCCTCTTCGTCATTTTTGAGTGACTGAGAAGTGCATTATATTTTTCATTGAGTAGATTTATACTGTGCATATTTTCTTTGTGTTCATAGTAGACTTAATCTATATTTATGGCATCTGAAAAAATTGAAGAGATACTAGTATTATGTTGGTCCAAATAATTTGAGTTCTCATTCAGTCAAGATATTTTGAGGTGTAAAAATTCTGTCATGGTTAAAGGGGAAAAGCTCTTGTGGGTTATTATATACAGACATCTATGGTACACAGCTTGTTGAATTATTGGATTTTGTAAATAAAATTATGTAAGTTGCAAATATTTGCCTCCTTCTCTTGATCCCAGGATAGTGCAGCAGGGTGCAGTGGAACCCCACCAATATGCCGACAAGCCCAGACCAAACTAGAAGTGGCCCTGTACATGTTCCTGTGGAGCCCCGACACTGAAGCAGTTCTGGTTGCCATGTCCTGTTTTCGTCACCTCTGTGAGGAAGCAGATATCCGGTGTGGGGTGGATGAAGTGTCAGTACACAACTTCTTGCCCAACTATAACACATTCATGGAATTTGCTTCTGTTAGCAATATGATGTCAACAGGTAAATCATGCATATTTTTTTTTTTTACTCAGTCTACCTTGACTCACATACCTGATTACTCTAGGAACATAGGCATGTATTTAAGATCAATACTTCTTTAAGTTAACAGGGCTCATTCAAATACCTTTCCTGAAATCCTTTTTTTCACAAGGTAAGGTAAAAGTAAATAGTATTTGGAATAAGTTATTTTCTCACTGAATTTTTAATATGCCATATGCATTTGTTTAAAAACTGACAGTATAAATTGCTTTCAGTTATAAATTATGCAGTTTACTCTGCCTCAGCTGTATATAGTGAAGTTTTAAAAGCATTAGCACATGTTATGAGTAAGTATAGGTAGAAATAGCTATTTTAGGCCAAGGACATTGTAGAGACCAAGTTAAATACCCCTTTCCTGTGAGGCTGGTAAAAGGAAGTGTGCAGCTTTACCATTTGAAGTAATCATTCCCCTCCTCCTCCTCTGCCTTTTGGGTTGAGCTTGCCACATTCTCCACTGGCAAGCAGGGCTCTTAAGTGCAATAGGCTGATCTGCTGTTGTCTTTGCTTAGGAAGAGCAGCACTTCAGAAAAGAGTGATGGCGCTACTACGGCGAATTGAGCATCCCACTGCAGGAAACACTGAGGTATGTCCTTAGCAACAGAAATATCCTTTCCAGGCCCCTACCTGCAATTTTAGAAGCCTTTTGTTTTGTGCATGTGACCAGGAATAGCTTTTGAAGCGACTCTAAGATGTATGCATATTATAAATAGGATATTATAATATATACCAAGTTTGAGACCTGTCTATTACTGATTGATTTTTAGCTCTAGGTTCAAGGTTGCTTTCAAGTGGTAATTGCTTTCATTTTAGGCTTGGGAAGATACGCATGCAAAGTGGGAACAAGCTACAAAACTAATCCTCAACTACCCAAAAGCCAAAATGGAAGATGGCCAGGTGAGTTTGTGAAGTTGATTTTGTCTATTGATTGATCTGCTAAACATATGTACTACATACACTTTAGTAATATTTTGTGAGTGACTCTTAGTGTAATAAGTATTAGATGTCTTAAGACTGATGATTTAGTTGTGGTTTATCTAAACCTGCACTAAAATGGTAGCCACCATACCCTAGTCAAATTAAAATTTCACTTATAATTAAATACAGTTAAAATTCAGTTTCTCTGTCACACAGTAGCCACATGTGGAAATTGACTGCTATCTTGGACAGTACAGATATTAAATGTTTCCATCATTGCAGAAATACTGGACAGTTCTGAGCTAGAGATGATTTATGATAGAGACCATTCCTTTCCCCTCTTTTCTTTCTCTTTTTCCATGAGAGTATTGCACAGAATTTTCAGGAAAGGAGTGACAAAAGTAGAGAAAAAGAATTAAAATTGAAACACTAGGTCTTACTGTTTTATTAGGTATTCTAATTAAGGGTTCTGGTGGCCAGAAGATTGAGCCATAGGTTATATGAAATTTTAAAATTTGAACGTTTCACTCATCAACTGTTATCATCTGTTACCTTGGAAATTAACAATTGATATTTCTGTATGTTTGATTTGTAATGGTCATATTGTTCTCATTTTAGAAAAATTCATTAGTCTCCCATTGTTTTTTTCTTGTCATGCTTAATTAGAATAAGAAAGTTACATTTTTATGAAGCAAAAATCTGCACCTAATATCATTATTTGAAGATGGACATGTGGCTTTAAAATGAAAGCTTTCTTTTTTTGTGGCTGTTTTGTTGAGATGTAATTCACATATTGTAAAATTCACCTGTTTAAAAATTTATAATTCAGTAGATTTTAATATATTCAAAGTTGTGTAGCCCCCACCACAATTTAATAAAAACCCATGCCCTTTAGCTGTCATTCCCTAACCTCCCTCTACACCTCTGCCCCTGGCCCTCATCAGCCATTAAGCTACTTCTGTCTGAGTAGACTTGCCAGTTCTGGACATTGCATATAAATAGCATCATGCAATGTGTGGTCAGTAGTGATTGGTTTCTTTGACTTGGCATAATGTGTACAAGGTTTATTCATGTAAATCAAAGCTTTTAAAAAGAAATTCGATATTCTGTGTTGACTATATTAGTCTATGATAAAAATATGTTGCTGCTGCTATATGACAATCTTAAGTTTGGGTTTTTCTAGTTAAACTTGCTTTGCATCTTTCACATAGTTTTTTTTAATTGTAGGATAACATAAATTTTAAAATATGTGTAAGTTGAAGTGACAGTGCAAAATATTAGGAGATGAACATACTTGTGCAGTCAGCACCCACATCAAGAAAGAAATCATTACCGGCATTCCAGAAGCTTTCATTGTGCTCCTTCCAGTCACTAATGATCAAGAGTAACTAACCATTATCCTGATTGAATACAGTCATTTTCCTGTTGTTAAACGTATATGAACGGAACAATAGAAGTATATTCTAATATCTGGCTTCTTTCACTCAACATAATGTTTGTGAGATTCAGCCACACTATTCTGTGCAATTCTAGTTCATTTTTTGTTACTGTAATATATTATTTATTCAACAGTCCTGAATTTAATTTTTTCTTTCTGTACATTTTTGGCATCAGACAGTTATACAAAGACTAGTTTTTTTTTTTAATTTGTTTATTTTAATTGAAGGATATTACAATATTGTTATTTTGAATCGTGCTGCTATGAACATTCTTGAATGTGCCCTTTGCTGATCTTATAGATGTATTTCTGTAAGGCACACACTTAGAGTAGAATTGCTGAGTCACAGGATATGTGATGCACCTATGGGAAATATAAACGGATATAATCACATTAAAAAATTGCTTGGTAGTTTTACAAAAACTTTTAGAAGACAGCTAACATTAAAAATGAACTGCTACAACTAAAGATCCTGTTTCCCACAACTAAAGATCCTACAGTGAAGATCAAAGATACCTCGTGCCACAACACAACTAAGACCCAGCACAGCCAGATCAAGAAATAAAATGAACTGTCATAGTATCTATGTAAATGGTCAAATGTCACCTAACCATTAAAAGCTTTCCTCTTAAAGAATGTATAAAAAATGAGGCAATGGATCCACTAACAGGGATCTATTAATAGTTTCTTACGCTTGCATGAGGGCTTCCCAGATGACAGTGGTAAAGAATCCACCTTCCAATGAAGGAGACATGAAGGATGCCAGTTCAATCCCTGAGTCCAGAAGATCCCCTGGAGAAGGAAATGGTAACCTGCTCCAGTATTCTTGCCTGGAAAATTCCATGGACAGAGGAGCCTGGTGGGCTACCGTCCATGGGGGTCGCAAAGCGTCAGATGTGACTGAGCACATACATACCTGCATGAACAAGCAGTTTTTTCATTGGAATTCTTCAAATTATAACCCTTTAAAGACCAGAAGTAGGAAATAAAATATTGTACATCATATCAGATCAGTCGCTCAGTCGTGTCCGACTCTTTGCAACCCCATGAATCGCAGCATGCCAGGCCTCCCTGTCCATCACCAACTCCCGGAGTTCACCCAGACTCACGTCCATCGAGTCAGTGATGCCATCCAGCCATCTCATCCTCTGTCGTCCCCTTCTCCTCCTGCCCCCAATCCCTCCCAGCATCAGAGTCTTTTCTAATGAGTCAACTCTTCTCATGATGTGGCCAAAGTACTAGAGTTTCAGCTTTAGCATCATTCCTTCCAAAGAAATCCCAGAGCTGATCTCCTTCAGAATGGACTGGTGGATCTTCTTGCAGTCCAAGGGACTCTCAAGAGTCTTCTCCAACACCACAGTTCAAAAGCATCAATTCTTTGGCACTCAGCCTTCTTCACAGTTCAACTCTCACATCCATACATGACCACAGGAAAAACCATAGCCTTGACTAGATGGACCTTTGTTGGCAAAGTAATATCTCTGCTTTTGAATATGCTATCTAGGTTGGTCATAACTTTCCTTCCAAGGAGTAAGCGCCTTTTAATTTCATGGCTGCAGTCAGCATCTGCAGTGATTTTGGAGCCCAGAAAAATAAAGTCTGACACTGTTTCCACTGTTTCCCCTTCTATTTCCCATGAAGTGATGGGACCGGATGCCATGATCTTCGTTTTCTGAATGTTGAGCTTTAAGCCAACTTTTTCACTCTCCACTTTCACTTTCATCAAGAGGCTTTTGAGTTCCTCTTCACTTTCTGCCATAAGGGTGGTGTTATCTGCATATCTGAGGTATTCTTTGCAGCCAAAGATGGAGAAGCTCTATACAGTCAACAAAAACAAGACCAGGAGCTGACTGTGGCTCAGACCATGAACTCCTTATTGCCAAATTCAGACTTAAATTGAAGAATATTGTACATACTTTTTCTAATTCAATTAGTAAAAAATATTTGAAGCACTTAAATGTTCAATAAAATTAGACATTTATATCAAGCCTGGGGAGAGCTAAGCTGAAAATATATAATATAATATGGTGTAATATATTCAGCTAATAAATGTCTCTGTGTCAGAGAATGGAACAACATTATCAAAGCAGTGTTAGACAAAGGAAACATGAAAATGAATCAGTGGAACGATTAAAGATCAGCAAACTTGAGCCCCAATAAGAAGTATGTAAATATACAGCAGAATTCAACCTAGAGAAAAAAAACACTAACCTAGTTCTTTATGCAGTATAAAAGTCAAGGTACAAAAGACTCCTCAGATGAAAGAACAGTACCCTTATCAAAATGTTGTATTAGCTTTATTTTAACTTCACATTAATATTTTGCTTCATGTATAGTGACACAATTTAAGAATGTTTAACTGTAGTTTGAAAACAGAGTAGTCACTACTGTGTTCCTGGAGTCAAGAAGAGAATAAATATTACTGTTACTCCTTTGTTTCTGTTGGAGATGATCTGATCAAAAAAAGTGTCAAAAAGTACTGTTTAAAAACAAGACAGCAATAAAATATGAGCCCTGTAAAGGAAATCTTTAAATGTAATATGAAAATCACAATTACAATAAAATAGGTTGATAATGGCGCATTAAATGCTATGAATTAACTCCTAGTTGAAAAGAGTACACAAAATGTACTTTGACTATTGCATAAAATTTTTTAAAATTACTATTTACCTGTTATTTCCTAAATTTTTGAGCAACCTTCAGTGAATCTCATTTAAATCTATTAGTAAACCAACATACCAAGGAAGTTTCTCTGCTTTATTTATTAATCCTTCAGAAAGATTTAGCTGCATCATCATCTTGGATTGTATTCCGTAACAAGATGTTTCCTTTCTTGCAGACAATATCCAAATTAATAGTTAATTAAAAGAGTAACTGTTGAATTGATGTTTATGAATTATAGTTCCTTGACTAAGATGTTTATGGTAAATGGATACTACAGTGGCAAGATGTTGTTAGGGGTGAGATGTTAGCTCTGCCTATGAATTAATTTGAGCTAGCTCCTCTTCACGTCCAGATTCTTCACTATCAAAATCAGCCATATTTTTTTTTCTGATTTTGCACTAATCTGGGATCTACCACAGCTGACATCATCTGCACTTAGCTTATCATCAGCCATGTGCCCTTTGTGGTACTGAAGCTGAATTTAGTGATGCTGGATTGCCAACAAGCAAATAATTCATTTCCAGTTGTCTCCCAAGAAAGTGATTCCTAAGATGCTTGTGCTATTTGGGCAGCATTCATTTCCTCTGAAATATGTTCTGGATCTTCAGAGTGTGAATAGGCATGTAGCATTTGTATTTGATTATCTGTTGATGACATTGACTGTTAAAAAGCAGGTCTTTTCCTGTTTCATTGCTTGCTAATAGGCCTTGGGAATTCCCTTAAGCAAAGGTCTGCTTGACTTTCTGTTTCAAAGATCTGTATCACAACTACTTTTAAGAGGATTTTGACCATGATCTTCTTTAAGGGCTTCAGTTCTGCAAGGTCTTCTGATTGACCTCTTGGCAGAGCTGCCAGCTGACTGTCTTGAGTTACTAGAAATCACCTCATTGGTAGATCCATTACTATGCTCACTGTTGCTTCCAGGACCACTGCTTCCATCTTCATGACTGTTGGCAGTTTTGCCAGAACTTCTTTGTTTGGATTTCATTGTGTCTGAAAGCTGCTGTTGTATATATTTCATTCTTAGTGTAAGTTGCTTATCCGTTTCAGTATCACTGCCAACATTTTGATGAGTTTCACTATTATTTGAAGACCAGCTGCAGGTGTACAATGTGATGGAGCTGGTCTTCTGAGCTTTTCTTCCTCTTTCTTACTTTCAGTGGGAAGATATGTATTTAATAAAGATGCAAAAGAGCTGCTTAGTTAGCTGAGCCTTAGCTGCTAATACGCTATTCCATAATGCTTTAATTAACATCAGTGCCAAGTACAGTGTCTGTTCAGTACGAACACTTGGCTGAAGACCTGAAACCAGATTAAGAAGATGTCTAAGAGGAGCTGGATCCAAATGCTTGATGAGTAAAGGAAATAAGTCATGTATATACCAACCACAGTGTTTCAGCTGTGCTGCAACCCATATGCAGTCAATATGCTAAGGATTCAGTCATCCTGCTGCTGCTAAAAAATTCAAAGTCACTTGACAGGGTTTGATAATCTCACTATGTAAATTCGGTCCATATATATGCTCTACCCTACTGTTGCTTATAAGCCAGTCTGCAAGTTCTTCTTCAGTGGACTTTCTGTGTCTGATACCAATGACTCATTATTGCATATATTGTTGAAGGTGTGAGGTTGATTCATTATCTTGAGCCCAACCAACCTCTTAGTCAAATGAGATCACATAAAGTACTTAAATGCAAGATCTAGGCTTACTTTTTTTTATCAAAGCATAATGTTGTATCCAATGGTTCTTTCACTGTGCTACACATTAAATCATCCATCCTGTGAACCTCACTCTCTTAATTCCTGACCAGGGAGCTTGCATAAATATCTGATAATGTAGGGCCTAAAAGGGACAATGTGCTGCATGACAGCAGAGATACGTAGCCATATCCTAATACTAGATGCAACTGTAGTAAATCCATGTGCTATAAGAAATGGCAAAGTTTTAAGAGTTCCACATTCAAAGCAATCATTCATGAGAGGTCATTTTCCCCATAGAATAAACATAATGAAGTAAATGCAGTGGTACTTCTACATCATTCATATCACCGATTGCCCCTAATATATTGCTTTCTTAGGTTGATATATCCCCTATAGTAAGATGACTGTTATGCTTGTAGGCAGTATATAGGGAAAATTGAATTTGAAAAATTTATGCCACACACAGTTTTCTTTCTCATCTCCACTCCATAAACTGAAAGGATCAGAATTCCTGGAAGATTCCTCCTCTGTCAGATTACAAATTCTTAATTATTTTTTTCTATTGACTTTATCATTCTATACTCCTTCATTACATTCTTTTGTATATTCAATGGTTTTTCCACTTGGTTACTCTCATCTTGTCATGTGGGAATCTATGTTAATAGTAGTACAACGTTCACACAGCTGGATCCAGAGTTTTTGAACTTGGACAGTCACTAAGTTATTAAATGCATACCCTACTTGGTTAATGGAGAAGGAAATGGCAGCCCACTCCAGTGTTCTTCCCTGGAGAATCCCAGGGATGGAGGAGCCTGGTGGGCTGCCGTCTATGGAGTCGCACAGAGTCAGACACGACTGAAGCGACTTAGCAGCAGCAGCAGCAGCTACGTGGTTAAAAACCTTCAAATGCTTATATTCCTTGAAGCAGCACAGATATTGCTTCTGTGTCCGGAAATTGATATAAGCAAATATTTTGAAAGTATGTTCCTTTCTGAACTGCAGTTTATCACCACCTTCTGTATCTGATACTGAATCCATGTAAATTAAGACTGTAAATTAAGACTCATCTGTCCTCAAGTGGTGAGATACCTTGATGTGACTAGAAATTGCAGAGCAAAGACTTGAATTTTTTTAAATGTAAAAAAAATGTTCTCTTGTCACAGAAATGTTGGATAAAAAGTAGTTTGTCAAGTCTCTCAACCAATTTAGGTTGAATTCATGCTTTCCATAAAAATTTTGTGTTTAGGCTGCTGAAAGCCTTCACAAGACCATTGTTAAGAGGCGAATGTCTCATGTGAGTGGAGGAGGATCCATAGATTTATCTGACACGGACTCACTACAAGAATGGATCAACATGACTGGCTTCCTTTGTGCCCTTGGGGGAGTGTGCCTGCAGCAGAGAAGCAATTCTGGCTTAGCAACATATAGCCCACCCATGGGCCCTGTCAGTGAACGCAAGGGTTCCATGATTTCAGTGATGTCTTCAGAGGGAAATGCAGATACACCTGTCAGCAAATTTATGGATCGGCTGCTGTCCTTAATGGTCTGTAACCATGAGAAAGTGGGACTTCAAATACGGACCAATGTTAAGGATCTGGTGGGTCTAGAATTGAGCCCTGCTCTTTATCCAATGCTTTTTAACAAACTGAAGAATACCATCAGCAAGTTTTTTGACTCCCAAGGACAGGTAAAGTGTTCTCTGTTTTATTTTTTACCCTTTCCTTTAAGTAGTGACTCATTTGAAATAATGAAGCCTTTTTCTTTTAGGTTATTTAATTTTGATACTGGCATGGACTTTCACTTATAATTTTAAAAAATAGATAAAAACATTGCAAAAAGGAGAATCATCTAATTCAGAAATTAGTTTGCTTTGTAGGGACTCTGGTGCGTGGGTATGCCTGGGGTTAACAATGTCTTGGGCATGGGTATGAGCATCTGTGTATATCTATGTGCCTGTTTGAATATGTGCCCACGGGTATATTTCTGCATGTGTATGACATTTATCTATGGTCTGTCTGCTGTGCATTGATTCCCAAATCAATCAATTCCCAATGTTTTGTTCTTTGTATAGGTTTTATTGACTGACACCAATACTCAGTTTGTGGAGCAAACCATAGCTATAATGAAGAACTTACTAGATAATCATACCGAAGGCAGTTCTGAACATCTGGGGCAAGCCAGCATTGAAACAATGATGTTAAATCTGGTCAGGTAGGCATTCTATTGAAGTGTAGCAGACCACATTTGCATTGGTAGTTAGCAATAAAATAATTTGCCATCCTTTTCTTTTTTGCACCCAAATCAGGGTGTGATAATAAGGTAATTAGAAGTTATATATCTTCTCATATGAGCAAAATGAAAATCTTATAATTTTTATGGTTACATTTAATCATTTTACTTAGTGGTGAAAGCATTTAGAAAACCTTTCCCTTCATTTATATCTGATCACTTTTTTTTTTAATGCCCCTGTATCTAAATAGATATGTTCGTGTACTTGGAAATATGGTTCATGCAATTCAAATAAAAACAAAACTGTGTCAGTTAGTCGAGGTAATGATGGCAAGGAGAGATGACCTCTCATTTTGTCAAGAGATGAAATTCAGGTGAGTTCTCAAAGAGCAAAATAAAGTCTTGTAAATTTTACTATGTTTAGTGAAGTACAGAAAAATAGTGGCACCTGGTTATCATGGGAAGCGGGAGAGGTGGAAAAGAAGTATTTTATGTGTTTTTTTCCTTCAGATTATTTTAAATTTCCCAAAGCTTTGTGCCCATGACAGTGCTCCCTTTTTCTAAAATTATACTACACTTGAACTAAGAATTTGATTCTGTGTCCAACTGATAGATAGCATTGTTGTTGTTCAGTCTCTAAGTCTTGTCTGACTCTGCAACCCCATGGAGTGCAGCATGCCAGGCTCCTCTGTCCTTCACTGTCTCCTGGAGTTCGCTTACATCCTTGTCCACTGAGTCGGTGATGCTATCTAATCATCTCATCTTCTGCTGTTCCCTTCTTTTTTCAAAGTCTTTAGCTAAGGGCTAAGGTGGTAGATCAGTATACCAGTTGGTGTTTGTGCCCTTCTCTGTTAGATTTGTGGTAGTAATATCTCTTTTATGAAATTATCTTATTGCCTGAGTGATTTGGCAAATTACTTGAATTATTACACTTTTAATCATACAAGAATTTTTACGTGTGACTTTGAAAAAGCAGTTTCCTTTTTTCTTTTTCTCTCCCATTCTTTAGGAATAAGATGGTAGAATACTTGACAGATTGGGTTATGGGAACATCAAACCAAGCGGCAGATGACGATGTAAAATGTCTTACAAGGTAAAAAAAAAAAAGAGAGAGAGAGAGAGGAAAGAAAAAGACTTTTACATATTAGTAGGTTTACTCTAGGCATTATATCTACTTATTACAGTTTGTGTATGTATTAATTTATATTGAAATTGTTTTGGGGGATATCAAGCTCTTGCATTTGGATTATTCAAAGATATTAATCTTTATTGTTTCTTTTTAACTAAAAAATTTTCAGTAAAAAGTGAGTGTTGTTTGGAAAGTTTATGTTGTATATTTAGGAAAGACAGTCTATACTTGGAAAATAAGATATATAAGGCCTTAGATTGTTTTTATTTTTTGACTGGATAAAGATATTATTTGAAGAACTTAGCTGTTTTGCGTCTTTCTGAAATGTAATTGCTTAAGTTTGCTCTAATGATAAATACTTACTACCATGTATCAGAAATATTTAAACATTATGAATTACATAATAGCTATTCACATATATTTCTTTGGCCAGGCTTGGTCCCACAGTACATGCTTTTAATTTAAGGTAGTCATTTATCCAAGATTACTTTGTAGAAAGTTATTATTGCCCTTTGCCTGACTTGAAGTGTGTTTGTATTCTGGGCTCTGCATATTAGCTCATCGATTATTTGGGTTTTCATGGTAATTTGTTTAGGGCTTCCCTACAGCTCAGTCAGTAAAGAATCTGCCTGCAATGCAGGAGACCTGGGTTCGATTCCTGGATCAGGAAGATCCCCTGGAGAAGGAAATGGCATCCCACTCTAATATTCTTGCCTGGAGAATCCCATGGATAGAGGAACCTGGCTGGCTATAGTCCATGGGGTCGCGAGAGTCAGACACAACTTAGTGACCAAAGAGAGAGAGAGAGAGAGAAATTTGTTTAATGAAATAGGTAGTTATGAAAATTCATGTCTGTTAGAAAGACATTCATTTGAGGGGAAGGTGAAGTGTAAGAACTTGAGAGATTTGTGGTCTTAAAATTTTTTTTTTCTTCAGAGATTTGGACCAGGCAAGCATGGAAGCAGTAGTTTCACTCCTGGCTGGTCTGCCGCTGCAGCCTGAGGAAGGAGATGGTGTGGAGTTGATGGAAGCCAAATCACAGTTGTTTCTTAAGTAAATTTCAGTTGCCAGAAATAAAAAGCAAAAAACAAAGCCCCACACACAACAAAACGAAGTGTAATCAAAATAGCAAATGATTATATTTAGAAAATGGACCTCATTGCCTCATTATTATGACCATCAGCTGCTGTTTCACAAAATACAGCACTTTCTTGAAGCAATAATCCCTATTTAGGGCTGGTATAGGAAAACAGCTGTGTTTTGTGGTTTTTCTAGAAAATATAATTTGATCAGTGAATTTTTATAGACAGTAAAACCCAGATCACCTCATTAAGTCATCGTCTTAATTATTTGGACCACTCATTTTTATATTCTGAAAATTAAACATGATACATTTAACCAGGAAACATTGCATCTATTTGGTACTTATGTTATGAAATATGTACTGGACTTGATCAGGATAAAATCATATTCAACACACAGCACTACCTAATGAGCCGTGCTGGCTGATTACCCCTAAGACTAGAGAGAAGCAGATGCTAGAGCCACTCGTGATGTACACGTGATGGTTTCAGAATGTCTCATTAGCTTTCTAGTTGATGTGTGTGGCCTTCACGGGGTAAGGGTCAGTCTTTTTATTTCTCAGGTATTTCACATTGTTTATGAACCTTTTGAACGACTGCAGTGAAGTCGAAGATGAAAATGCACAAACAGGTGGCAGGAAACGTGGCATGTCTCGGAGGCTGGCATCACTGAGGCACTGCACAGTCCTGGCAATGTCAAACTTACTCAATGCTAACGTGGACAGCGGCCTCATGCACTCCATAGGTGAGGTAAAATGAAAGGTTCATAGAGAAATTTAAAACCTAGAGAATCAGTATATAAGAAAAGTGAAATTACTTCAAAAAGACCATGTTAATAAATTTGCATCTGTCTGTCCACATCAGGCTTAGGTTATCACAAAGATCTCCAGACAAGAGCTACGTTTATGGAAGTTCTGACAAAAATCCTTCAACAAGGCACAGAGTTTGACACACTTGCAGAAACAGTATTGGCAGATCGTTTTGAGAGACTGGTGGAGTTGGTCACGATGATGGGTGATCAAGGAGAGCTCCCTATAGCCATGGCTCTGGCCAATGTGGTTCCCTGTTCTCAGTGGGTAAGTTCATTGAGTTAAGAGGAGAAGAACAGTGCCTGGCATAAAACAGATGCTTCAGAATTCATTCAGTCAGTGAATTATTTTTAAATTGAAGTATGTATGCTCAGTCATGTCCAAGTCCTTGTGACTGTGGACTGTAGCCTGCTAGGCTCCTCTGTCCGTGGAGTTCTCCCGGCAGGAATACTGGAGTGGGTGGCTGTGCCCTCCTGCAGGGGATCTTCCCAACCCAGGGATAAATTGAAATATAGTTGATTTATAATGTTTTGGGTATACAGCAAAGTGATTGAGTCATATGTATGTGTGTGTGTGTGTGTATATAAATATATATATATATGTATATATATATATATATTACATATATCTTTTTCAGATTCCTTTCTATTATAGGTTATTACAAGATACTAGGTATAGTTCCTGGTATTATACAGTAGGTCTTTGTTGTTTATCTATTTTATATATATTAATGTGTATCAGTGAATTGAATTAATTGCTAAAACTTGTAGAGCTAGAAAAGCTTCAGGTGTTATTTGAGTGATTTTCAGCTGTGGAAAGTGACTGGCTCTTCTGGCCCTCAGGAGATTTCTTAACTGTGAGGATCTTAACTTCTCATATTTAAAGTAAAACTGAAACTCCTCACCTGACCCATGGAAAAGTTCTATCTGAACACTCGTCAAAATAAAATTAAAACCACTGATCTTGTCTGGTGTCTTCATTTGGTAAATGAGATACTTAGAATTAAATCTCATATTCAGTTGTTAGTAATGCTAGAACTAGAATTCAAGGCTTGTGTCTGCTTACTACCTCTAGTTCAGAACTCTTTTCTTTTTTTTTGAAGTGTTACACAATTTTTTAAAACTTCAACACTCTTATTTGCATTTGAAATTATGACTTTGCTTGTTTTAAATACAAAAGACATAATATGGCTATTTGGCATCTCTTAAAAAATTTTTTTTCTAAAACCCTATCATTTTTGCTAACAGACATGCTAAACATTATTGAGTTTGGGCTTCCGTGGTAGCTCAGATGGTAGAGAATCTGCCTGCAATGCAGGACACCCGGCTTTGATCCCTTGGATGGGAAGATCTCCTGGAGAAGGGAATGGCTACCTACTCCAGTATTGCATGGAGAATTGTGTGTACAGAGAAGCCTCGTGGGCCACAGTCCATGGGGTTGCAGAGAGTCGGACATGAAAGTGTTGGTTTCACTTTCACTTCATGCTAAACCCTTGAGAAGGGTTGTCCCTTTCATGTTAAAAAGCTGTTTAGTTCATACTGTACCAAAAGTGATTTCAGCTTAGTGAATTATATATAATAAGGTAATCTGTTGTTGCCTGTAAATATGTTTCTGCTTAAAAGCTATAGGATCTTACTCTTCATACTTAAAGTGAAACTCAGACTCTTTACCTTGATCTACAAGGCTCTATCCAGCCTGGGCCCTGCGTCTTCTCTCACATCATCTTAGGCCGTTTTCCTTCTGGCTCACCAAACTTGAACCACACTGGCCATCAAATCAGATCAGATCAGATCAGTAGCTCAGTCATGTCCGACTCTTTGCGACCCCATGAATTGCAGCACGCCAGGCCTCCCTGTCCATCACCATCTCCCGGAGTTCACTGAGACTCACGTCCATTGAGTCAGTGATGCCATCCAGCCATCTCATCCTCTGTCGTCCCCTTCTCCTCCTGCCCCCAATCCCTCCCAGCATCAGAGTCTTTTCCAATGAGTCATCTCTTCGCAGGAGGTGGTCAAAGTCCTGGAGTTTCAGCTTTAGCATCATTCCTTCCAAAGAAATCCCAGGGCTGATCTCCTTCAGAATGGACTGGTTGGATCTCCTTGCAGTCCAAGGGACTCTCAAGAGTCTTCTCCAACACCACAGTTCAAAAGCATCAATTCTTTGGCGCTCAGCCTTCTTCACAGTCCAACTCTCACATCCATACATGACCACAGGAAAAACCATAGCCTTGACTAGACGAACCTTTGTTGGCAAAGTAATGTCTCTGCTTTTGAATATGCTATCTAGGTTGGTCATAACTTTAGCTTATTTCTGCCCTTGAGCACCCTTGCTGCTGGTGCTGCTGCTTACAGTGCTTATTCCCTGGCCTTTTGTTATTCAAGTTTCAGGTCAGATTTCACTTTCTACTGAGGTTTTTTCTGGTCATCCATCCAAACCACACCCACAGTCATTTTATTCAATTGCTCGTTATATGTCCTTTGCAGCATTTATTTACTGAGTGAAATTATCTTGTTTATTTGATTGCTTATTCTCATTCCACCACAACATGAAGTACATGAGAGCTGAGCCCATGTCTGTGTTGTTTACTTCAGTAGCTCTGGGTCTTGGAGTAGAGCCTGACATATAACCATGACTTAGTGATTGTTTAATGAATAAAGATGGAATCTTACTTGTAGGGAGTTAGAAAAAGGAAGGTATTGAAATCCTCTTGAAGGCTAACGTTCGTTCACAAATCTCCATGTATTTTGAAAATGGCTATTCTAAAACCTTTTAGCACCTACCTATAATTACTACTAAAAATTCTTAGTAATTTTTTCAGTAAAAAGAATCAAAGTCCAAGAAGCTTTAATCACTTTGTTTTCTTTCAGTAAATAGTTTCTTACATGTTTTATATATGTATTTTTTAGATTCTCATTGGTTATCTATGTGTTTTATGTTAAATGGACTTTTTAAAAAAGAGGACTTTTATATTAAGTCAGATCTATTAGAGCTATATCTAAAGGAGAACAGATTAAAAGATAACTTTAAAAAATTTTAAGTCTATTTTGTAAATTTAAATTCTGATGCTTAAAGGTTTTTAGAATTTTACGGGGGAGGGATTAGAATGGAAAAAACATTTAGCGCAGCAGTCTAAAAATAGTTCTATTTTGTAACTAAATTATCTCTGATAATTATACTTGGCTTTAAAATGGAATCTAGTCAATTATGTATTATGTAACCATGGGAAGTATAGCATAATATTGGGTCTTATTTGGCTTCCAATTATCTGTGGTTAAGAGTGTTAAATTTTTTTCTTTTACTTAAATAACAGATGATAGTAATCCTGAGACCAGACAAGAATTAGAGGAGCTACAGGCCATGATCCTGACTTTGTTGTTAGGCCATCTTATTCTGGCTACCTCATTCTCTGTAAATCTCTTGCCAACTTGTGTGGTTACACAATGATTTACAATCAATTCATTTTTCTTAAGTGTGCAAAAAAGTCTTTACTGTGGGGAATTTCGAGGGTTATCATTTAGGTACTAGATGGGAATTAGTTATGCATCCCCACTTTGTATATACATCTGGCCAATCTCTTGGTTCTGAATGCACTGCTTAGGGCTTTTTCCTGTCTTGCTATAAATCCTGTAGTTTTTCCATTTTTGTTATTTCTTTCCTAACCCATGATAAAAGTTTGCTGAGTTTTCCTGGCCAAAGGAGAAAAGAGTAGAGCTCCATGGTCACCACAGTCTTATTCACTGTCATTGATTTTCTAGGAAAATGATCTGTTCATATCAAATTCTCTGTCATCAACTTCTGTTTCTACTTTTCCTTCATTATGGCATAGAATTTGAGCTGAATCCTGGATTTTTTCTGTCTGGTGGTAAACCTTTGGCCTCTCTTACCTTCTTATCATTTAATCCTTAGAATTAATAGCTACTGTAGGTCTACAGAAGTAGTCATTTATCATAGACAAATGTACATGGATAAATCCCAGGGGAAAAGTTAATCAGTCACTGTATACTTCAATTCAACAGGTGGTTATCAGCTTTGAATTTGCCTTTCAGTTTCCTGCTTAAGGAAAAACTGAACTGTTTACACTAACACAATCTTACTCTGTTGTCAGGATGAACTTGCTCGCGTTCTAGTGACTCTGTTTGACTCTCGGCATTTGCTCTACCAACTGCTCTGGAACATGTTTTCTAAGGAAGTAGAATTGGCAGACTCTATGCAGACTCTTTTCCGAGGCAACAGCTTGGCCAGTAAAATAATGACCTTCTGTTTCAAGGTTTGTATCCATTTATCTTTTTTGGGGGGCAGGGGGAATGCAGAGGTATGCCAGACAGTGATTATGTACAGAATGTACAGAGCCGAATGTCTTTTTTAATGCAAAATGTTTGGAGCAGGCATAATACGTTCCTCCCTGTGTATTTCTTTAGGTATATGGTGCTACCTACCTACAGAAACTCCTGGATCCTTTATTACGGGTTGTGATCACCTCCTCTGATTGGCAGCACGTCAGCTTTGAAGTGGATCCTACCAGGTTTGTCATCCTCTCCTTCCTAACAGCTCTCCCTTGTTTTCATTACTGCCACCTGAGGCAAAGCCCTTGTAATTTCTCCCCTTGATTCTATAAAAGTTACACACAAATACATTTTTCTTAAAGAAAAGCACTAATAACATTTAAGGTATCTTTGACTATCACCTCTAGAGACAGCACTGTTACTAGTGAGGCTGTTCTGTCTTTTTTATATTGTATTTGCATGTATGCATTACTAGTTGTAGAAACTATAATGTAAGCACTTAATATAAATGTAACATTATATATATGGTTTGCAACTTTTTTTCTAACATAACCTTGTGTCTTATTAACATCATTGAGATTATGAATCTTATTCTTTTTAACTGCTGTGTGATATTTTGTTTGGTTGGGCAATATCATAATTTATTTACCAATATCATATTAATTCCATTGACTTTTGTAGTAACTTTCTAATTATTGTCCTAGCGTTGGGTTTTTTTTTTTTTTTGCAGGTCATTTGCTATAGGAACTATTCTGAAATCTAAATTTTTTTGGTCACTTTTTTCTCAGAAACCATCAGTTGTTCCCAACTGACTGCAAGAAAAAATACAGTCATCTGACTATAATCTGTATCACTGCTTGTCATTCTTTCATGTCATCTCTGTTCTTTAACTCCATTGAAATATGCACGTTACACATTTTTAAAGTGACTTGACACATGGGGCTCATTGGGATTAGAGTTGCCTAATAAGTAATATTCCCTTTTCTCCACCTGAGTTCAAAATCAGAAGGGCAGAGGGAGAGAAAAGATGGGAAGGAAGCACCCAGCAATCAACTCTTTCCTTTATTTCTGATAAAAATGATTAAAAAGTGGGGCTTTAGATCTTGTATGCACAAGATACATATAGGCTTGCTCATACTTCACCTTGAATTAGAATCTTCTTTCCCATCTCTTGCACAGCTGGGTAACTACAGGCATGCATCACAGAGGCTGGCAAGCTTTTTATCGTAAGTGGAGAAAAGACCAGAATATACCTTTTCTGTAAGCAGACAAAATTAGAATGGAGTGGATGGCACTGAACTGAGCATACTTGACTCTTTTTTTTAATCCATCTCACCATTCCTCCTGTAATGAGGAGTGACTTGGGAGAAGGGAAAGAGGCCAAGGGGTAATGCAAGGTGCATTTTAAAAACCACCATCTCTGTGAAGCTTTCTGTCTGTTCCCAAGTGCCACCCATATACACAGATTACACGTGAACAAAGAAACAATATCTCTTTCATGTTCTGCACCATCATTGTAACATTGAGTTGTGATGACGTGTTTTATGAATTTATCTTCCCCTGGACTGTTGGCTCTTTTACATTTCATATGTCTTTATGTCTTCCTGTGAGTATTTAATGTATCTGGCTTATAGTTGACATTTCA
The DNA here is from genome assembly GCF_027580195.1 of Bos mutus. Taxonomy (NCBI): domain Eukaryota; kingdom Metazoa; phylum Chordata; class Mammalia; order Artiodactyla; family Bovidae; genus Bos; species Bos mutus. The sequence continues at coordinate 43,388,276 of NC_091635.1, forward strand.
TAAATATTTGTTGAATGAAATTTTAGACTGTTAGGTTATGCTTGCTTTTTCTAAGCCACATCGCTTGTCTTTCAGTTAGGACCCTAAAAATTGTTTTATTTTTTATTTTCAGGTTCAGAGCTTCTTGATGGTTTCTCTTCCTAAATAGTTTTATTTGGCAACTTTGTATCAGTTGGTGTTTTGGGCTTTGCCTCTACTGAAGTGTCAGCTATAGTAACTAATCAGCTCTGGCACCTAAATTAACCAGTTATTGTTGAAATATTTCAGTAGTTGTAGTTTAAAACTTCAAAGCAATGTTCTTTTAATGTCATCTTGTATTTTGTTACCTTTAAGCAATTTTACTTTCTAAAGGGTAAAAATTACTTAGAGAGTGAACTAACTGCCTGAAAGAAATCTCCTGTACTAGGTAAATGCTTCAGTACAGAGAAGAGAACTAGATTACAAGCTTCCTATATTCAAATTACTTAAATTTCAAACTGATGTTTTTCTAACATGTGGAGAGCTTAGAAGTTGACACTCCTCTGTTCACAACAAGAAAAAGTTGAAAACAGAAAATCAGCAAGTCATCTTAGATTCATCAGAGAATTGAAGGGCAGTAAAGGTAAAACACTAGAGTGACAGCTAAATTCAGAGAATCCCATTTTATAGGAGGAAACTACTGCTGGAGTCAGTAACTGGTAGGAATGCTTAGACTGAAATTGAAAAATTGCTTGAGGTTGACTGTGGGTTAGTTTAAGAATGAAAACTCTAGGGCGCCCTCTGTCTGAGGCACCCACACTTTGTGAGTTTGATCTCTAGAAACTCTTCCAGATTCTCATGCTGAAGAGGGGGAAAGTAACCATTTTGGAATATGCCCATAGTGTTCTGTTCTCTCCTACAAAGGCCTGCCTTCGAGGGAAACTACCAGAACCTAATCCGACCTGTAGGATGGGCAGCTACCCAACTCCAGCTTCCTCTAACCTTCTTGAGTCACATAAGAGGAGAAAATTAGCTAAGAAATTCTTCTGAAGGTCACAGCCCAGTGACTCTGGCCCAAGAAAATAATGGAGATATAAGCATAAGATTGTAGACTGCTTCCCCTTCCCAGGACCTCACTACTACATCAGTAGGACTCCAAAGTGTTAATAGTGGGTTACAATAGAGAGCTGCAAAACAGACACTCTGAGAAGAAATTCCTACGGAAACCCAGACAATTAGGTAGATAAAAATAAGGACACTGGAAGAAATCAACACCTACAGCAAACATGAAACATAAAGCACAAGCCAAGTCCTAGCCAGATTAACATAGAATCTTCCACTAAAGACCTTTTTATCTCTGTTCCTGCTACCCATTATGTCTTGGGTCTTTTAACAAAAAATTACAAAGCATACTAAAAAGCAATAAAAAATCATAGTCTGGAGAGACAAAGCAAGCATAAGAACTTGATTCAGATGTAACAGATTTTGGAATTACCAGATTAGGAATTTAGAATAACTATAATTAATATATTAAGGGCTCTAACAGAAAAAAATGGACAACATGCAAGAACAGGGAGGTGACTTAAATAGAGAGGTGGAAACTCTAAGAAAGAGTCTAAAGGAAATGCTGGAAATCAAGAACATTGTAATAGAAAGGAAAAATGCCTTCAGATGGGCTTTATCAGTAGATTGAACACAACTGAGAAAAGAATTCAGTTCAGTTCAGTCACTCAGTCGTGGCTGACTCTTTGAGACCCCATGAACCGCAGCACACCAGGCCTCCCTGTCCATCATCAACTCCCAGAGTTTACCCAAACCCATGTCCATTGAGTCGGTGATGCCATTCAAACATCTCATCCTCTGTCATCCCCTTCTCCTGCCCTTAACCTTTCCTAGCATGAGGGTCTTTTCCAGTGAGTCAGTTCTTTGAATCAGGTGGCCAAAGTATTGGAGTTTCAGCTTCAGCATCAGTCCTGCCAATGAACACCCAGGACTGATCTCCTTTAGGATGGACTGGTTGGATCTCCTTGGAGTCCAAGGGACTCTCAAGAGTCTTCTCCAACATCACAGTTCAAAAGCATCAATTCTTTGGCACTTACTCAGTTTTCTTTATAGTCCAACTCTCACATCCATACATGACCACTGGGAAAACCATAGCCTTGACTAGACAGACCTTTTTTGTCAAAGTCATGTCTCTGCTTTTTAATGTTCTAAGTTGGTCATAACTTTGCTTCCAAGGAGTGTCTTAATTTCATGGCTACAGTCACCATCTGCAGTGATTTTGGAGCCCCCCAAAATAAAGTCAGCCACTGTTTCCACTGTTTCCCCATCTATTTGCCATGAAGTGATAGGACCGGATGCCATGATCTTAGTTTTCTGAATATTGAGCTTTAAGCCAACTTTTTCACTCTCTCTTTCACTTTCATCAAGAGGCTTTTTTTAGTTCCTCATCACTTTCTGCCATAAGGGTGGTGTCATCTGCATATCTGAGGTTATTGATATTTCTCCCGCAATCTTGATTCCAGCTTGTGCTTCCTTCAGCCCAGTGCTTCTCTTGATGTACTCCCCATATAAGTTAAATAAGCAGGGTGACAGTATACAGCCTTGACGTACTCGTTTTCCTATTTGGAACCAGTCTTTTGTTCCATGTCCAGTTCTAACTGTTGCTTCCTGACCTGCATATAGGTTTCTCAAGAGGCAGGTCAGGTGGTCTGGTATTCCCATCTCTTTCAGAATTTTCCACAGTTTCTTGTGATCCACACAGTCAAAGGCTTTGGCATAGTCAATAAAGCAGATGTTTTCCTGGAACTCTCTTGCTTTTTCAATGATCCAGCGGATGTTGGCAATTTGATCTCTGGTTCCTCTGTCTTTTCTAAAACCAGCTTGAACATCTGGAGGTTCATGGTTCACGTATTGCTGAAGCCTGGCTTGGAGAATTTTGTGCATTACTTTACTAGCGTGTGAGATGAGTGCAGTTGTGCGGTAGTTTGAGCATTCTTTAGGATTGGAGTGAAAACTGACCTTTTCCAGTCCTGTAGCCTCTGCTGAGTTTTCCAAATTTGCTGGCCTATTGAGTGCAGCACTTTCACAGCGTCATCTTTCAGGATTTGAAATAGCTCAACTGGTATTCCATCATCTCCACTAGCTTTGTTTGTAGTGATTCTTCCTAAGGCCCACTTGACTTCACATTCCAGGATGTCTGGCTCTAGGTGAGTGATCACAGCATCGTGATTATCTGGGTCGTGAAGATCTTTTTTGTACAGTTCTTCTGTGTATTCTTGCCATCTCTTCTTAATATCTTCTGCTTCTGTTAAGTCCATACCATTTTTGTCCTTTATTGTGCCCATCTTTGCATGAAATGTTCCCTTGGGATATCTAATTTTCTTGAAGAGATCTTTAGTCTTTCCCATACTGTTATTTTCCTCTATTTCTTTGCATTGATTACTGAGGAAGGCTTTCTTATCTCTCCTTGCTATTCTTTGGAATGCTATATAAGCATTCAGATGCTTATATCTTTCCTTTTCTCCTTTGCTTTTCGCTTCTCTTCTTTTCACAGCTATTTGTAAGGCCTCTCAGACAGCCATTTTGCTTTTTTGCATTTCTTTTTCTTAGGGATGGTCTTGATTCCTGTTGCCCGTACAAAATTAGTGAACTTAAAGATATGTCAATAGAAATTTTGAAAACTAAAATGCAAAGAAAAAGAAAAACACCTGTGGTGGATTCATTTTGATATTTGGCAAAACTAATACAATTATGTAAAGTTTAAAAATTAAATAAAGTTAAAAATTAAAAATTAAAAAAATAAATAATAATAAAAAAGAAAAAAAAAAAAAAAAAAACTTAAAATACATCTTATTAGAATGTGTAGAAGATAGTGAAATTTAATATTTAGAGCATTAAATGCATATATTAGAAAAGGAGGATCTAAAGTGAATGGCCTAAACTTTCACCTTAAAAAACCAGAGAAAGTTCAGTATAAACCTAAAGCAAGCAGAAGGAAAGAAATAAAAATTAGGTTAGAAATCAATGAAATTAAAAACAGGAAACCAATAGGATAAAAAAAAGCTGATTGAAAATCAGAGAGAAAATTTTTTATACACACAAACACTTAAATAATTGAATACGAAGCTTCATTATAGATCAGAATTAATGGAATAGCCAATGAGTTATCATTGGCATGTAAGAATCTTTTAGAGGGACATTTGAAAGAGTCTGAAGCATACCTGCTGCTGGTATCCTTTTATTTTTTTCATTAAGAAAATGTTCCCACAAAGACTAGACAAGAATGTCAAGGTTTCCAAGAATCTCTTCTGGCCCTGTTAATAAATTGTGAATTTTTTCTTTCATACTACAAAGCTCCTATGCCCTCCATATTTCAGATTCGACTTATTGTTGTAGCTTCTTAAGTGATCTCCCTACATAAAAGTCCCCATATCTCTTTTTAGTTCTCACGTATCCCAAATTCATTTTCTGCCTCTGGCTTCCTGGCAACCTTTGCCATGTGAATTAATCATGTCTCTCCCTGGTTTGCTATTTTTGTCTTTTATATCGTCAAATAATTGTACTTGTTACTTAGTGTGTACTTGTCTTTGCCCTCTTCGAGAAACTCAAAGGCCAATTACTGTTGAATCCTCAGCATGTGGCCTTACGATGGCAAATAGTAGATGCATGGTAAATGTTTATTGGATTGAATTGAGTGCTTGCCCTGCCTTCCACTTTCTGAACTGCCCTTACTTCTTTTTGCCTGTGCAAATTCACTCCCTCCTTTAGAACTCACCTAGTCCATGAAATCTTTCCTTCCCATAGTCTACATTCATTTCTAAACTCTTACTGTATCCATATGCTGCATTATGTGGTGAGCTGCAGGGAATCTGGAGTGGTGATTTCAGTCTCCCAAACTTTTATGTAATAGTATAGAAATAGGACATTACTAGTTAAGAGATTGACAACAAATATTTAGTCAGTGATTGTTTTGGTAAGGTACCTTGCTAGTTTTTAAGAGGACAAAGATGAATACATCCTTCAAGGAGCTTACAGTTTTGTAGGGGAGATAAGGCATGTAACAAGTAGTTAAGTACTGACTTTCATAGGGATTGTGTTTTGAAGGGTTCAGATTACACCAGTTGGGCAGCTCTAGTAAAGGTTTGTGGATTTGACAGCCACGGGGTAAAATTTGCTCTTTTGTGGTGCTATGCTTAGTTGCTCAGTTGTGTCCGGCTCTGTGACCCCACAGACCGTAGCCCGCCAGGCTCTTCTGTTCATGGGGATTCTCCAGGCAAGAATACTGGAGTAGGTTTCCATGCCGTCCTTCAGGGCAAGTGAAAGTCGCTCAGTTGTGTCTGACTGTGACCCCATGGATTATAGAGTCTGTGGAATTCTCCAGGCCGAATACTGGGGTGGGTAACCTTTGCCTTCTCCAGGAGATCTTCCAAACCCAGGGATGGAATCCAGGTTTCTTTCATCGCAGGTGGATTCTTTACCAGTTGAGCCACCAAGGAAGCCCAAGAATACTGGAGTGGGTAGCCTATCCCTTCTCCAATGAATCTTCCCAACCCAGGAATCTAACTGGGGTCTCCTGCATTGCGGGTGGTTTCTTTACCAACTGAGCTATCATGAATCTTCCCAATTTAAACCTGATGAAATAGGCATTATAATTATTCCTGTCTAATTGATAAAAAAAATTGAGCCTCAGATTAAGTACCTTGATCAAGGTCAGTAAGTGGTAGAGCTGAAATTTAAACCTAGTAAGTCTGCCTTCTGAACATCTGCCTTTAATCACAGCACCAAGACTTTAGAATCATACAGAAGAGGGCCTTCCCTGGCAGTGCACTGGTTACTCCATGCTTCCACTGCAGGGAGCATGAGTTTGGGGTGAGGGAACTAAGATCTTACATGCTGCATGGGATGGCCAAAGAAATAAACTGAGTCACTCAGTCGTGTCCGACTCTTTGCGACCCCATGGATGGCAGCACGCCAGGCCTCACTGTCCATCACCAACTCCCAGAGTTTACTCACTCATGTCCATTGAGTTGGTGATACCATCCAACCATCTCATCCTCTGTTGTCCCCTTCTCCTCCTGCCTTCAATCTTTCCCAACATCAGGGTCTTTTCAAATGAGTCAGTTCTTCGCACCAGGTGGCCAAAGTATCGGAGTTTTAGCTTCAGCATCAGTCCTTCCAATGACTATTCAGGACTGATTTCCTTTAGGATGGACTGGTTTGATCTTCTTACAGTCCAAGGGACTCTCAAGAGTCTTCTCCAATAGCACAGTTCAAAAGCATCAATTCTTCGGTGCTCAGCTTTCTTTACAGTCCAACTCTTCACATACATACGTTACTACTGGAAAAACCATAGCTTTGACTAGACGGACCTTTGTCAGCAAAGTAAAGTCTCTGTTTTTTAATACGCTGTCTAGGTTGGTCATAACTTTCCTTCCAAGGAGTAAGTGTCTTAATTTCATGGCTGCAGTCACCATCTACAGTGATTTTGGAGCCCAAAAAGCTAAAGTCTGTCACTGTTTCCACTGTTTCCCCATCTATTTCCCATGAAGTGATGGGACCACATGCCATGATCTTCGTTTTCTGAATGTAGAGTTTTAAGCCAACTTTTTCACTCTCCTCTTTCACTTTCATCAAGAGGCTCTTTAGTTCTTCTTCACTTCCTGCCATAAGGGTAGTGTCATCTGCATATCTGAGGTTATTGATATTTCTCCTGGCAATCTTGATTCCAGCTTGTGCTTCCTCCAGCCCAGCATTTCTCATGATGTACTCTGCACATAAATAAACAGGGTGACAATATACAGCCTTTACATACTCCTTTCCCTATTTGGAACCAGTCTTTTGTTCCATGTCCAGTTCTAACTGTTGCTTCCTGACTTCCAGAGTTCTCAAGAGGCAGATCAAGTGGTTTGGTATTCCCATTTCTTTAAGAATTTTCCAGAGTTTGTTGTTGTCCACACAGTCAAAGGCTTTGGCATAGTTAATAAAGCAGAAGTAGATGTTTTTCTGGAACTCTCTTGCTTTTTCGATGATCCAACAGATGTTGGCAATTTGATCTCTGGTTCCTCTGCCTTTTCTAAATAAATTACCTTAAATAAATAATAATAAATAAGTTACCTGAAAAAAAGTCTTACGGAAGAATTAGCAACACTAATCGGATGTGGGGAGTAATGGACTACTGCAGACAATAGCGGCATCAGCAGTTCCTGAGTGACGTGGTTGAAGCAATAATGGTACCATTGACAACATGGGGAACACAGAGTAAGACATTTAAGTATAGGGGAAAAATCAGCTAATGATGAACAAACTAAGTTTTAGGTACAGACAGGAGAAATACCTAGAAGTTAGAGATATCAGGCTTGATAGGAAAGGAGGTTCAAAATATGGCCTGAATGGTCCAAAAATATTGAAAGCATGTCAACTTTACTGAAGTCATGGGAAATAAAAGTTTAAAATGTGAGATGCCCTCTCCTACTAGATGGACAAAAAATTTTTTTAAATTAAAAATCCTGTATTAAATTTGTGAAATATAGGAGGATAATTGGTGGGCTTCCCAGGTGACACAGTGGTAAAGAATCCATGCCAGTACAGGAGATGCAAGAGACATGGGTTTGATCCCTTGATGGGGAAGATCCCCTGAAAGAGGAAATGGCAATACAGTCTGGTATTCTTGCTGAAAAATCTCTTGGACAGAGGAGCCTGGCAGGCTACAGTCCATGGAGTTGCAAAGATTAGGACATAACTTAGTGGCTAAACAACAAGAGTTTTTATACACAATTCTCAAAATTGCCTTTTTTTTTTTTTAATAATTGGTTTGTTGAAATCAGGATTCCAGAAAAGTCTCAACATTGCATTTAGCTGAATATCTATCTCTTTAAGGAGTCTCTCTTAAAGAATATGTCTGTTAGTTTGTTTGCTTTTAACTGCTTTTGCTTTTTTTTTTTTTTCCTCTTGGTAGGTTAGAACAGTCAGAGAGCCTTGAGGAAAACCAACGAAATCTCCTTCAAATGACTGAAAAGTTCTTCCATGCCATCATCAGTTCGTCCTCCGAATTTCCCCCTCAACTACGAAGTGTGTGCCACTGTTTGTACCAGGTATGCTGAAGGTTAGAGATTACCATTATTAATCCACAGCTACATTTAAAAGAATGCTTTACCAAAGAGGGGTTTAGCTGCTAAACTAGCTGCTGATAGTGGGTGATTGATAATACTGAATCAGTTTGGATGAATAATGCATTCAGAATTGTTTAAATTGGCTTTAAAAATACAAAGTAGTTTAATGGGGTACTTTAAAAATAATACATTTTCCTTGCATTGAGAACAAGTTTAAAATGCACCAATCTACTGGGTGTAGTAGATGTGATTGAAGTTAAATATGTTACACAGTTTTTGTTGCTGATTTTATCTTTTACCTGAATTACTCATGGGGTCTTTCACATATGAGGTCAGTCTCTTTCTTGCTTTTTGTTTTGTGAAATGCTTAATCTCTGATTTTGATTTCTTCTCTTAATTTCTTTAATTAATTTCTTCTCTTAAACTCTATTGGGTTTGTGTCAGGCTTCCCCAGGACAGGCTGATGTTTATTTTATATAGAATGCTACTTATATTGCATCATCATTCACATCCAGTTGTTAGACTTTCAACACTAGAACTGCAAGTAATGCTTCTGAGTTCAGATGTTCACAGTCATCCCCTACTTGCTGAGGAAATTACACCTGTGTTCTATTATGGCTTCCACGATGTTTTTGATTGGCATATGCAGCTTCAGAAATGGTTTAATCACTCCAAGGGAGATTAGTGCCAATCCACATTAGCCTGTTAAAACTGATTCTGGGAGAAACATTAGTGGATCTGGAGTTTGGGACAAGGTCAGGTGTAGGATAAAGAATTTTTGCATTTACCAAAACCCATACCTTTTGTGTCTTTTTCTTTGCAGAGTTATCCACAGCCATTTGTTTTTAGCACAGGACTTCAGTTGCTTGGAGACATTAGCAAGATCAGTGAAATCATCATTTTAAAAAGCTGTTTCAGGCTGCTCTGTGTGAATTTTTCCCCCATTGCTATTTATAAAGATGTATCTGCTGTATCTATAAAAAAATGTTTCATCATATTCATAGATGATGAAAAGCATACTTAGCATTAAAACTCTCTTAATTCATCATGACTTTTCCTGCCTTTTTCAAAATAGCTTGAGGAAGCTTAGGAGAGCCCCATATCAGTTTTGCAGGTAGTTAAATCTGAGACCAGAGGGTAGTTTTTAGTATGAAATCTAATTCAATGAATAACATCTTAAGTTTGGGCATTATTCAGGTTTCTCTTTAAGTCCAGTTCAGTCCTTCTTCTGTTCATAAAACTAGGTAGACTAGAAATGGTAAACACATGTTAAAAATAGTCTGGACCAACTTCTTGGTTGGCCTAATAATAACTTTTCAGAAAGCAAATGAATTTCTAAATGGCAGGGGCTTTGACTTTAGTTGGTTAAAAGTGATTGAGTATTGACTACCTGGTTACATAAATGGTCTAGTAGATTTTAGTAGAAATTCTTCATGTAGTTGTCTCCCTAAGAAAAGAAATTTTGTATCATTAGCAACCTTGGAAAAGGAAAAAAGAAGTAAGTGCTTGGCACTTAGTAAGTACTTAGGAAATATTTAATGAAGGAATAAATTACCCGATTCCTCCCAGCCAAGTAAACAAGATTCTTGCCAACTTTCATAGTTAGGAAGGGAAGGAGGTAGTAAAAAGAATGCAGAAAATAAAGCCAGGTGATAATTGGTGGCTTATTAACCACTATGTGTTGTGCCTTTTAAAACATTCCCTGATACCGTGTCCCATATTACAGCAGACCTGAGTCATTATATTAAAATTTCACATACAATTATTCTTCTTAAGAATGTTCTTTAAATGTTAGTGCAGTTTTTGGAACTGTTGGATAAACTTACTATTGGAATGTACAGTACTATAGAGGATAGATGTGCTATGTTATTTATAAATAAGGGTTTGTTTTTTAGTAAGTGACTGATAATGGGAAATTTCACATTTGCTAATTAAAAAAGAAAAATAAACTTAGATCTCAAGATATTCTTCCATTGAGTCTCCTTGCAAATGTAGTTTTTCCTTTAGTTTGCTCTTTTATTTTTATTCACCTTCCATCTTCTGGCTTTTCTTTGCCCTTTAGACTTTGGCAGTAACATAATGGTACCTTTGTACTTTTATGTTCTGTTGGGAGGGATAGTAGTCCATTGTTTTTTTTCCCTCTAGTAAATATGTCTCCTGCTATGGGACCTGCTAGGGAAAATTTGAAAGCTATGTGAGTACATTGCTAGCTAAATTTCTCTGAGCTTTAGGTCTTTTTACTGGAGTTAGTATTTTTGACTGTTAAACCTTTTTAAAATCATGCTTTTACCTAGCTCTTTCGTTTTATAAGCCTCCTTACTTAGCGGTCTGGGTTAAGGTTATATTGGAATGGCCATGTGTTAGATTTATAACTGAGACATTTTTTCATGTGTTTATTTCCACTTTCATCCTGATAGTTTTGGAGTAATGAGAAAGTATTCCCAGAGTGGATATTCTCCTAAATTGTGGTGAGAGAATTCTGAGAAAGAGCTAAATATAATTCTAAGCAAATGTCATCTTTTCCTGGCAAATCTGCTTCTCCAAACAGAAGTAGCTTACAGAAAAATTTTAAGGCTATAATTGATGGTTGTATACCATGATTGAAAACAAAAAGTGTATAAAACTGCATTTTTGTGATAAATTGGGTTACTAGCGCTTTTAGTCTGAAGTTTGAATCAAAGCTCTTTGAGGTAAGGACTGTGTCTTCTTGCTTGCTATCTTCCAGTGCTTAGAATGGTATCTAGCAATTAGGTGCACAGTAACTACTTGGATGAATGAATGGATGGATGGATGTACAAATCTAACTTTAATCTCAAGTTATGGTGTTGAGTCACAGAAATCCTGGAATAAAATGCCTTGTATGGTAGATTGAAGAATTCTAGTTTGTTTTCAAAATATTTTAAAAGTAATTTCTTTTAACTTTTAATTTTTTATTGGGAGAGAGAAAACAATTATTGCTAACAACGATTAACAATGTTATGATGGTTTCTGGTGAACAGTGAGGGGACTCAGCCATACGTATACATGTATCCATCTCCCCTAAACTCCCCTTCCATCCAGGCTGCCACAGAATATTGAGCAGAGTTCCATGTGCTGTATAGTAGGTCCTTGTTGGTTATCCATTTCAAATATAGCTGTGTGTGTGTGTCGATCTTTTCATTTTAATAGAGCTCCTTGGCCTATAAGTGACTCTGAGAGTTGAAACCAATATGTCTCTGGATTTGAGAGGCTTTTTGGTGATGGATTTTTGTTTGAGACATTCTGATAAATGGTCAAATCTGTGAAAAATTTTAAGCAGGCTTACAGTTTTATTCTATGATTTTCTCTGCAGTTTCTTCACTTTGATATTAATGCTTATTTCCAGTTGAGCTGATAACATTCTTTTCCCAATTGTTGCAGAGCTTTTAACCTTCTCTGGTTAGAACTTTTTCAGGAAGCAGCCTGCAAACAAAATTAAGTGAAATTTTAAGAGTAATCTTTCTTAAAAGAGAGACTTTTAACTCAGAATCTGTAAAGTGTATTTTTCTATTATATTTAGCCATTTAATGTTTATTTTTTAATCAGTAGTAATATGAGTTCAGTATCAACTATTGAAAAAAGAACTTTTAAGTCAATTGAAGGATACACAGAGAAGTATATATAAATATATGTAAATCAAGAAAAATTACGTAGACACATAGAAGTATTTTTAGAGTATAATCTACTTGTAATGAAAATTTCATATAAAATTCATCAAAAGCTAGGAATTAACTGAAATGTAAATATTAAATATCCTCAGTTCGTTTGAGGAGAAATTTTCTGCGATTTATAGCCAGAAATAGTAGATATGATTGTCTCAACATTTCTTGCTATTTATTTAGTGCTTTGGCTTAAAGACATAATAAAGATTAAAATCCAGAAATAAAATTTGTCCCTCAAAATTCAGTTGATTTCTAATTTTTTGTTGATTCCATTTGTGTTACATTTTGATCGTGTAATTTTATGTACAAGCCAACATTGTTTTTGTTGCTGTATGTAGTTGGTGCTGTGACTTGTTTGTGCTCATCTCTGTTCTGTAGGCAACTTGCCACTCCCTACTGAATAAAGCTACAGTAAAAGAAAAAAAGGAAAACAAAAAATCAGTAAGTTTGGAGAACTTTTTTTTAGCTGTTTCTTTCAAAGCAAAACAAAAAATCTTTTGCTGTTTGTTAAGAACATCTTCACTTCAGCCTATTTGACCTTCACTGTAAAATCATTCTACTAATTCTGGCACAAAATAGCTTTCATTTCAATTAACCCTGGAATTAAGTTACATTGAAACATCTCTGTGTTCCTTTGGTTTGATTTATCCCAAAGGCATTTTGGGGGCATTTGGTGCATTTGATACCCCTGGTCTAATTTTATTACTGTTATTTTAAAAATTATAAATGAATGCAAAAGAAACTTAATTTCAAGGCCTTAGGAAATGCTGACTCTCTTCATTCTTGCTTCTTGTTTGCAGGTAATGTGAGTGATTTCTTTTCCTAGAGATGAAAGTTTTTCTTAATTGCTAGAAGTACATAGAAGGAAACTGTCACTTTCTAAATCTTAACTAAAAGTAGCTAAATTTTATTTTTTACTTAGATTTTTATCTGGACAGTCTCAGCCAGGATTTAGATAATTGTTCTTAACTTATAAAAACTCTTATGGTGAAACAAAACCACTTTTACCTTAGAGAAAATCTTTATAAGCTACTGGGACTGAGAATATAGTACTTTTGAAATAAAGAAAAGCAGTGAGTCTATATTTATAGAGAAACACCTCATTTGCAAACATGATATGCATGTACTACCTACTTCTGTAAACTTACCCTAATTTAAAAGGAAGAAAATTACGGTAGTCATAATTATTTTCTTCTGGCGGATGAAATTTGTCCAAAATATTAACATGCATTCATTTAAAATTTGCCAATATCTGTCAGTATGACTGATTCTTATCAGGCTTAGTATTACCTTTGTTCATATAATCCAAATGAATTTAGAGAAAGAGGTCAAGAAAACCTGCAGGAGTCACATAGATAGTTTACTTTAAAAGGTAGAATTTAGTATATAGCATTCATCTGGTTTCACCTTTCATTTTCATCTGAGCTCTACCTTCAGTAAATTTCTGTTTGAAATTCAGAACTAAATTAAAATTTAGAGACATATGCTTTTATGTACATTCAAGAGATTCTTTTTTGGGTATGTTATGTAAATTTGGTCAGCTGTGAGCAAATGGATTGGATTGGATGGCCATCTTGCTTAATAAAAACATTTCTTTCTAATGCTTCAGCCTTCTAATTCTCAGCGTATGTGGATTTAACATAATATACACCATCACTGTTGAAATTAATTTACTGTTTCTAACACTCTTGTTTGGTGTTTACTAATGCCATTTTGTAGTATATTACATAAATTAAAATTCAGGCTTTCTCTGTTTCTGGAGCATGTTTTCTAGCCTTCCTAACATTGCTTTATTTATTAAGATTTTATCTACAGTTGTTCCTTGAAATGTTTTTTTCTACTAGTGTTATTTTCATATTTCAAAAAAATGTTTCTGGGTAACACCAAGTTTTGGAATGCATTTCTCAGCACAAGTGATATGAGGTCCTTGTGGATATTTTAGAACACATTCTGAAGTGTGACGACTGTGTAGTATTATAAATCTAAAATGTTGATTTATGGAGTTGTTGGCATAACAGAATCTAATGATCTTTTTAAAAGCAAGTTAACTTTCTTTTGGGGTCTATGTACCATAGATTAGAATATTTAAAATATATAGACAAGGTTCTGGCTGCTGTTATGTAGCTGTGTAGTCATAGATAATTCTCTTTATTAAACTCAAACATGTACTGTATAATTAGATCTCCTTTGAAGTTATTAACCTAGCTCACTTAGATAATTAAAGGTGGATGGGTTGTGATCCTCTTGCTGATGTACAGTGTATGACTACATTTATTTGTAACCTGTGGTTTGCCTTTTATGAGTAGGGGGAAAGGAAAAGGGCCATTTGACTGATCATTGGCTTCTGCATACAGACTGGCTCTACTTGGACCTTTTATGCTGAAAGTTTTTTGGATATAAATTAGATTTTTACAGGTTAAAAATAAAAACAGTTTGAGTATGTATATGTTATGAGGTAAAATTATACTGATGTTAATTAGTGGTGACAGGAAAAGAAGTTTTTTAATAAATTAATTCATAAAACTTGTTGAGCATTTTTATAGATATTGTTTTATCAGATTTTAGTTCCCAAAATACACTGTCATTGATGAGATACATAATTATATGACACGTGAAATAAGGTGTGTTCTTGTAGTGTGGATACTCTGAGTTCTGACATGAATGATTTTTGAAGATGGGGAAGATAGTGAAGGTGTAGTACCTTTCATAAGTTTTACAATATTTCTTTTGGGAAATGATTCCCTCAGACACCTGTTAAATTCTGAGATTGAGTAATATTGAGTAAACATCAGGTATAAATGTGAGTCGCACTTTAAAAACTTTTCTCTCCTGGAAAAAGCCAGTAAATAGCTACTCTAAAAATGCATTTGAAAAGAGTTCTCCATGTGCATATAAGTGATTGATTTTTTTTTTTTTTTGAGACACTTTCTCAGCAGGTTAGTATTTTATAATTAATCAGTTCTTTGGAAACCAAACTCATGACTTTAACTTTTTAAAAACCTTTTCAGGATTTTAACGGATTAAACTGAACATAAGCTATTCTTTTAAAACAACCCTTTTGCAGTGAAATATAAAGCAGTTTTTAATTCCCTTCCTTTTTGCTAGCTCACTCCTGAAAGGCTTTAAAAATTTCTAGATTTGTTGATCTGTTTTTTTATGTTTTAAGATTAAAATTTGTGATTCTGAAGAAAATAGTAGCAGTGGTGGTCTGTGAACATTCTGAAATTAGATGAAGAATTTTATCTGTGCAGAAATAAACATTATTTTTTTCTGTTCCTACTCCCTAGAAGGTTAAACACAGTACAACAGTGGTAAAAGTACTTGAATTGTCTTCTTAATTCTGTTTCTAAAACTGTATTTTAGCTAAAAATAGCTATAAAACAGTATCTAGGTGTTAAAGCCAGTCTGTTAAGGCTGCTGTATTTAACCACCTTCACCAGTGTGCTCTGACTGAAGTGTAAGGTCGTCGTCCTTCTTGCAGTAGCATAGCACTCAGAGTGCTGTAACACCAAGAAAGCTTCCTGAGCTATGCAGTACCAGGAAGGTGAGAATGTATTAGTTATAGCTCACCCCTACTATCACCTCTTACAAAGATTTTCTTAGCTTAGAAAATCATTCTCTAAAGTCTTAATTTTACTGACTTCCTGTCAAATATAATTGAACATTATTTTGAGATTTTAGACAGTGAACAAGAACACATTTTAAATGTATACCACATGAAGCACTGAAGAAAATAGAATGAAGTGAAATAATTCTTACTCTTTTCCAGAATTATAATCTGGACTCATGAGCCGTGTGAATTCATGAAAAGAAGTGTTACTTTACTGAGGCAGTGTGAAGAAAACTAGAGCTCTGTGAGATTCTGCACCTAAGTCGTATTTTCTCATTTCCCCGAATAGCCTTTGAAATGCAGTTTTATCCTCAGAATCCCAGAACATTGAGTTGGTGTACTATGGCCTTGTTGTCAGTCAGCACTGCTTTAAGCAGCAGTTAACCACGCTAAGCATGAATAGTTGTAGCGGTTTAGATGTTACATGAATGTTCTTTAAAAGTAAATATGTGTGTTATCTGTTTAAAAAAAAAGTGAATTTCAGAATAATACAGTTTTCGTATGTTAATTTAAAACAGGACCTACTAGGAGAGATGGGAGCTGAGCCGGCTTCATAGCACTTTCCCAGTCTAATTTACCTTGAAAGTGGAATATCTTATAAAAAGAAAATAAATCCATGTGAAATGTTGGGCTCACATTATTTTTCAGTGTGGGCAACCATTTCTTGTATCTTTAACTTTTTTTATTTGACAAAATTACAAATTGAGTTATTCATGGGGATTCTCTCTTTTAGGCTTGTGGGATCCTTTTTTCTTTTAAGTCCCCAAGAATTCCCATTCCTCCATGGTTTAAATAATAAGTAGGTCCTTATATTATAAAGCATTCTGATGAAGAAAAAGAACTGGCAATAACGTTACTGTAAGTAAGTTTTTTCTCTTGATAGGAATCTAAGAAAACTAAGTTTTATTTTGTATATGGCAAGCATTTTGCTCAAGAAATTCAATTGTACCTGGGTATACAACAAAATGTAAGTATTTACTATTAGGTATTGGATTATTCAGTGGTATGCTGTTGAAAACTTAGCTCTGCCTTACAAGAGTTGACCATACTCTCGTGTCTCTTAATCTTAGTAAAATGTGATAATTTTTGTGTGAAAAGTTATTCTGCTTTTGTTGCTCAACAAACCTGCAGTATAAACAATGATGATAAAATTAATATCTTTTTTCAGATCTCTTCTACAAAACTCATCTATGAGACTTTTTTTCCCCCCCTTAGAGACCTTCATTGTGATTTTAAATGATAGAGGGCAAGAATTGAGGGTAAATTTTTGTTTACTGATGTTTTGGGAGTAGGAAAAATTACAAATGTATTGTTTACAAGGACTGGTCTATTCAGATTTTATGTGCAAAATTTGACTTTTGAACTCTGTCTTCCCATTTTCTTGTTTTAATTCAAACCATGTACTCAATCCTCAATTCCTTGTTTTTAGGTGGTTAGCCAGCGTTTCCCTCAGAACAGCATCGGTGCAGTAGGAAGTGCCATGTTTCTCAGATTTATCAATCCTGCCATTGTCTCACCATATGAAGCAGGGATTTTAGATAAAAAGCCACCGCCTAGAATCGAAAGGGGCTTGAAGTTAATGTCGAAGGTGAAGAATCATTTTGATAATATAACTATTTAAAATTTCTCTTCCATAAATTTTCAGTTTTTTTATTCACTGTACTCTCTCTTAATTTTTGAAATGCCCTGTGGTTTTCCCTTACATGCTTTTGTTTTATTTCTTTATATGATAAAGAAATTCATGAGGCTGATACTGATAGAACATCTCATCATTTGAAAATATTTTAGCAAATGTCTTCTCAAGATGGTTTTCTGTGTAATCATTTTGGAAATTCCGAAATGGGAAACAAAATGTATACTATATGATTTTAAAAAATACATTAAATTTTTTCATGTCTGTTTATCTATATATAAATATATAAGTGTTTATATAATTATGTTTAGGAAAGCATAGAAACAGAATGATCAGTAACTGATTTTAATCACCAATAGAAATTGTATCAGTGAGAAAACTAATATTTTTTAGAGTTATATGGATGTGTAGATTTCATAAATAATCAGATCCTTTATAACCTTATTTTATTGTATAGATACTTCAGAGTATTGCCAATCATGTCCTTTTCACAAAAGAAGAACATATGCGGCCTTTTAATGATTTTGTGAAAAGCAACTTTGATGCAGCACGAAGGTGAGCAGCCTGCTACTTAGCCAATTGCTCTGTTTGGATCAGATACTTTGAGTTTCACTTAAGTCCATGTACTTGATCTAGATGGAACTCTTGTGTAGGTTTTTTTCTCTTGAGGTCAAGAACATAGTTAATCTTATTTCACTATAAAAGACATTAATGAAGTAAAGTGATATTCTTTGTAATTT
This sequence comes from Bos mutus, assembly GCF_027580195.1. Classification (NCBI taxonomy): domain Eukaryota; kingdom Metazoa; phylum Chordata; class Mammalia; order Artiodactyla; family Bovidae; genus Bos; species Bos mutus. The sequence goes on from NC_091635.1 coordinate 43,406,008, forward strand.
GGTAGTGATTGCCATATTTAAAAACCCAGAGAGATGTTTGACATAGCTACTAAAATACAGGATTTGAGTTTACCACAAGATGGAGGACAGGTAGAAGGAAAAAGATTTCTTTCAGTAAGAACTAAAACCAAACTGGTACAGATAATGCATTATAGTGTATAATCAGAATTTTTTGATGTTAGAATATTTTTGATACTTTAATTTGGATATGTATGTAAACTAAAAAGCTACTCTTTAAACCAAGTAAAGCAAATGCGTAAGATTTTGTTCATGAGTAACTGGACAACTGTTGGAAGTTTTGTGATTTTAGAAAACTTGAGTTCTGCTCGGTCCCATAACTAGCTAGTTGCTTCTTTTTATCTCTGAGTTGTTGATTTGGTAAAGTAGGTTTCATACCGTACTTAACTGTGAGTTGATTTTAGAGACACAAATGAGATAACTTATGAGAAGGTGTCTGTAAATGTAAGTTAACATCAAGAATTCTACTTTTCATACAGTGTGAATCTGATTGACTTGACTTATAGTCGAAGCTATACTTCTACAGCTCTTCTAGTTTTTCATTATAGTTCATACTAACTTCTTTCTGATTGGAATTTAAAAGATATATTATTGGACTGTAAGTCATACTGGAAAAAAAAGTGAATGTCAGCATAGGATTCACATTCTGTGACTATCCACAGAAAGATTGACTACCCGTAGAGAGTTAAAAGAACAAAGGTTCTGATCCTGATTTTGACCTAACAGGCTGTATAACTTTGGGGAGGTCTTTTGTCTTGTCTGGGCCTCTCTTTCTTTATCTGTAAAATACTGGCTTCTCTATATATTCTCATCTATCTAAATTTTGTTGTCTGACTTCAGAGCCTACTTTGAAGCTGAAGCCAGGTATCAAATGGAAAACCAAGTTTCTCCTGTCTCTTCTTTTGTTTATAGTTACATGTGTGAATAAAACCTCCATATTTGTAATACCAGTAATTTCACAAAGTTACTTCACATAAATTTAATTCAAACATAGATATGAGTATATCTGGTTTTTGAAACTCTAATAACTTTGCATTTTTGAAGGTTTTTCCTTGATATAGCATCTGATTGTCCTACAAGTGATGCTGTAAATCATAGTCTTTCCTTCATCAGCGATGGCAATGTGCTTGCTTTACATCGTCTACTATGGAATAATCAAGAGAAAATTGGCCAGTATCTTTCCAGCAACAGGTGAGATTTCTCAGTCATGGGAATATTGAAAACTCTCACTTTACATTTAAGTTGATAAAATTATTAGTCATGAATAATGCCTCTTACTTTGTATCTTCTTAGAATAAGAATTATGATTTTTAAAGAGCAATGTAGACCTTTAAAAATATGTAGGCAAAAACTTAAGTCATATTGATTGATCAACAAACATATGTAGGTGTTGTAGACTTTTTAAAAAAATACTAAAGCTAAGAGGGATTTCGGGGGCAGTCTAGTGGTTATGAAAGACTATGCACTTTCATTGCCGGTGCCTGGGTTTGATCCCTTATGGGGAAACTAAGAATCCAGCCGAGGAAACAAAAAATTAAACTGAGAAATCACGAATTAGCCTTTTGGATTTTTTTTGGCTTGCAAACATAATATTACAACAAGCCACAGAGAAGTTTAAATTTACTAGGTCAAATGAGTCTTGGCATCTGAATTTAAAGAACAGCTTAATTCTTAGGAAGTTAATAATTGAAACATTGCTATTCTATTGCAATTCTATAGTAATCCCATTTGTGATACTCTGAAGTACATGCAAATGAAGTTTTACATAGGCAGTACTTAATAATTGAAAATTATTAACTTGGGAATTGTTTCATTAGCTGTTTTTAGTTAAAGTCTCTTGTAGCCTGAATCATTTGCTGTCCTTTCTATAATCGTTACATGTTTATAGTGGCCCAGATTCTTATCTATGAGTTCTCTTACAAAGGTCAAATGAGTCCAGATTATTTTTAAATTCCAATAAAAATGGTTTGCTTATTCATAGGAAAAGTAGAAGACCATAAGGAGGGAGATGCTTCATCTATGTGGCACTTAAAGTGGAACTTTTAAATGCAAACATTCTTTTATATGCATCTTTTAAAATACAAACTTGTATGATTTAAAGTACATATCCATGTACTTTAATACCAGTTTTTTTTTCAATTTTTTTTAAAAAGACACATTTCAAACATACAAAAAAGTATTGACTATAATATAACAGAGACCCGTGTCTACTGCTTCGTTTTAACATTTTTTATTTTGCTGAATTATTTCAGATCTTTATAACATTTTATTTCTGGGAGAGAAAAAGATACAACTTCTCTCTTGTGTAACTGACAAGAAAAAGGAAAGTACAGGTATAACATAGGTACATATAAAACAGTTTTGTGTGTTTTAAAACTTCATAGCAATGATACACTGAATATAGTCTCTTCATATAATATTCTATTTGAGATTTATCATTTATTTAACTTATCTTAGTATTTTATCGAATGGCTATATCACAACTTATTTTCGTACTTCCTAATTGATGGATATTTAGGGTTTCCTGTTTTTCATTATTTTAAATGGTAATGTAATAAATATTCTTCACATTTGTCTCCTTGTGAATTACCCAAATGCATAATTGCTGAGTTCTGGGGTATACACAGCCTCAGCTTTGCTAGATATCACCACCTTATTTTTCACAGTGTACATACTGATTTATGCTTTGACAGTACTGTGTGAGAGTACAGTGTACACATCTTCACCAAAATTGGCACTAGCAAACGTCATAATTTTTTTTTGTCAGTTTGATGTTTGTGAAATAGTATCTTGTTATCTTTAGTTTTAAATGTTTAATAGTTGTTGAAAATTCATACTTACCCTGGTTAAGCAGAAATCTGATATCAGGGACACTATGTCCACTTCCTAAACAGTGGTCTCTCCAAATGAGTTCTTTTCATCCTGAAAAAAAGTGGATCAGAATGTTATTTTTACTTACTGGTTGCCTATTTAATGGTAATAGATTAAGAATACTAGAACATAATGAAATTTTATGTAAATTTTTTAGTTTGAGGAATGGTCCTATTTCTAAGATGTCTCAGTTATACTTAAAACTCCTGAGGTCTTTTGGGTGCTATTTAAAAATGAGCAGGAACCACCACTGGACAGTAAAAAGAAAAGCAGCCAATGACAATCTAAACGTGTTTTTATGTACCCTCCTGTGTGTGGAAAATAGCTAGTGGGAAGCTCCTGTAGGGCACAGGGAGCTCAGCTCGGTGCTCTGATGACCTCCAGAGGTGGGATGGGGAGGTTCAAGAGGGATATGTATACATCCTGCCGATTGACTCCGTTGTACAGCAGAAACTAACACAACATTATAAAGCAATTATACTCCAATTAAAAAAAAATGTGTTCTGCTATATGTGAACTGCTACTTTTTTCCTAAGTAGTTTCCTATATCTAGGGATCACAAAGCTGTTGGAAGACGACCTTTTGATAAGATGGCAACACTTCTTGCATACCTGGGTCCTCCAGAGCACAAACCTGTGGCAGATACACACTGGTCCAGCCTTAACCTTACCAGTTCGAAGTTTGAGGAGTTTATGACTAGGTAAAGTACCACCTCGACATGATGATTTCTGTCTTTTTCATTGAGCTGCAAGCTTTACCTCCAGGCCACTTGTTAGATATGCTTGTATGTTTCACAGAGGATTATTGGGAAAGATGTACTTCATAATCACATTGCCATGTTTTGGGGTCCCACTTTTCTCTTTACCCTATATATTGTTGAAGTATGCTTTGTTTCGTGGTTGATTTTCTTGTAAAAAATAATAACATCTTGTTGAATAGTACTATGTCATGTTATTTTGAGATGTTTTTGCACTTAATAGTTAAAAGGAAGGTAGACAACATTATTTTCATATTATAATTATTAGGGAAAATAGAGTTCAAAGTGAGTAATTTGCCTAAGATTCCATCCTAAGTCATAGATCCTTTGGTTTTAAGTGCTGAACTCTTTCTCTCACATAACAAAAATTTTCAGAAGTCTCCTGGAAGTTAATTATACAACTTTTAGACTGAGGGTCAGAAATATGGTAATACTGCTATAAAATTTCTTTCTGTGGACCTTTGTTTCGAATCTCATTGAGATTTGGATCCTCATCGTAGGCATTCACCCCTGTGTTGTTACAGTGCAGATAGTTTGCAGAATTCTTTAGACTTTTAAAGTACCTTTCATAGTACTTTACACTTCGTCACTTAGTACTTCATAGTGAGTGTGGGTTAAGTGTTTTGTTCATAGTATGTGCCAGAAGCAGAAAGGAAAGAACAGAATATGACATTCTAGTTTAATTCACATTAACGATTTGTATATAATGTTCCATGGATTGTGAGTGTCTGTTATTAGTCATGTTACATACAGATGATAGTTTTGTACACGACTCCAATTTTTTGATATTGTTAAAAGAATGTGGGAATATGTAACAATCTCCTTTCAAGCTTAGTTGTTATCTTTAGTCCTGTTACATTTTCCTGTGTAACAGGTATTTCAGTTCAGTTCAGTTCAGTTCAGTCGCTCAGTCGTGTCCGACTTATTCCTACGTTATTAAAGGAATATTTTCAATGCAAAATTTTCATGTTACTTAGTTGAAAATTATATAAACATATAAAACTATGTTTTATTCAGCATTGCTAAGGATGTCCTTGCCATTTTTCCATTTTTCAAAGAAAACTTCATTAGTCCTTTTAACCTTCCTACAAAACAATCCTCTGTGCTTTTGAACACTAAATGATATGTGTAAGATATAGAACAATATCTGGTGTATATATAAAGTGTTTCATAAGCATTAAATAATATTTTTGTTCTAAGTTTCCACTGATGCTCCCTGAGACTCATTTTTCTTTTAAAAAATGGAAGTAGCTTTATAATGTTGTCAACTAGAAAACTAATAATTGTTAAATTAGTCAAAACACAGAAATCTAAAAAGGAAAAAATTTTCAGTTATTTCACATCTTAGAGATAATTCAGTTAACATTTGGCAGATAGCCTCCTAGTCATTTATCCATACACATGTGTACCTGTTTCCCTTCTGAAATGCTCTGTGTTGTCTCCATTGATACTAAGCAAATGCTCACTTGGTAGCAGCAGTATGATGAGCTGAGGTAATATAGCCTCTTCTCGCACCCCAAAGACACATAAAAATACTAGGTAAAAGAAGTATTTTTAAACACATACATAGCTAGAAGAGAATTTTGGAGCAAATTATTTAGTATGTGGGCTTTCCTGATAGCTCAGTTGGTGAAGAATCCACCTGTAATGCAGGAGACCCCAGTTAGATTCCTGGGTCAGGAAGATCCACTGGAGAAGGGATAGGCTACCCACTCTAGTATTCTTGGGCTTCCCTTGTGGCTCAGCTGGTAAAGAAAATGCCCGCAATGCTGGAGACCTGGGTTCAGTCCCTGGGTTAGAAAGATCCCCTGGAGAAGGGAAAGGTTACCCACTCCAGTATTCTGGCCTGAAGAATTCCACGGACTGTTACACACAGAGATAAAGAAATGGAAAATATGAAAGAGTTTAAGAGATGGAGGTTATAGAATGAGAAGTTCCAACATATCTAATAAATAGAGCTTAAAGAGTAGTGAAGAGGTAATATTTGAAGAAACAACAGATGAGAATTTTCCAGGGCTGGTAAATGACATAAATCTTCAGGTTAAAGACACACACTGTGTTGAGCAGAATATATAATAATTAAACCATGCCTTTTTTTAAGTGTATTTAAATATATATAAGTGTATAAGTGTAAAAGTATAGGAAGTATATAAAAGTATAGGAAGCATCACTACGAACAAAGCTAGTGGAGGTGGTGGAATCCCAGTTGAGCTATTTCAAATCCTGAAAGATGATGCTGTGAAAGTGCTGCACTCAATATGCCAGCACATTTGGAATTCAGCAGTGGCCACAGGACTGGAAAAGGTCAGTTTTCATTCCAATCCCAAAGAAAGGCAATGCCAAAGAATGCTCCAACTACCACACAATTGCACTCATCTCACACGCTAGTAAAGTGACGCTTAATATTCTCCAAGCCAGGCCTCAGCAATATGTGAACCGTGAACTTCCAGATGTTCAAGCTGGGTTTAGAAAAGGCAGAGGAACCAGAGATCAAATTGCCAACATCCGCTGGATCATCAAAAAAGCAAGAGAATTCCAGAAAAACATCTATTTCTGCTTTATTGACTATGCCAAAGCCTTTGACTGTGTGGATCACAAGAAACTGTGGAAAATTCTGAAAGAGATGGGAATACCAGACCACCTGACCTGCCTCTTGAGAAACCTATATGCAGGTCAGGAAGCAACAGTTAGAACTGGACATGGAACAACAGACTGGTTCCAAATAGGAAAAGGAGTACGTCAAGGCTGTATATTGTCACTCTGCTTATTTAACTTATATGGGGAGTACATCATGAGAAACGCTGGGCTGGAGGAAGCACAAGCTGGCATCAAGATTGCCGGGAGAAATGTCAATAACTTCAGATGTGCAGATGACACCACTTTTATGGCAGAAAGTGAAGAAGAACTAAAGAGCCTCTTGATGAAAGTGAAAGAGGAGAGTGAAAAAGTTGGCTTAAAACTCAACATTCAGAAAACTAAGATCATGGCATCTGGTCCCATCACTTCATGGGAAATAGATGGGGAAACAGTGGAAACAGTGGCTGACTTTATTTTGGGGGGCTCCAAAATCACTGCAGATGGTGATTGCAGCCATGAAATTAAAAGACGCTTACTCCTTGGAAGGAAGGTTAAGACCAACCCAGACAGCATATTGAAAAGCAGAGACATTACTTGGCCAACAAAGGTCTGTCTAGTCAAGGCTGTGGTTTTCCCAGTGGTCATGTATGGATGTGAGAGTTGGACTATAAAGAAAGCTGAGTGAGTGCCAATGAATTGATGCTTTTGAACTGTGGTGTGGGAGAAGATTCTTGAGAGTCCCTTGGACTCCAAGGAGATCCAACCAGTCCATCCTAAAGGAGATCAGTCCTGGGTATTCATTGGCAGGACTGATGTTGAAGCTGAAACTCCAATACTTTGGCCACCTGATGGGAAGAGCTGACTCATTTGAAAAGACCCTGATGCTGGGAAAGATTGAGGGCAGGAGGAGAAGGGGATGACAGAGGATGAGATGGTTGGATGGCATCACCGACTCAATAGACATGGGTTTGGGTGGACTCCGGGAGTTGGTGATGGACAGGGAAGCCTGGCGTGCTGCGGTTCATGGCGTTGCAAAGAGACACAACTGAGCGACTGAACTGAACTGAAGTATAAAAGTGATACTCAGAATCAGGGAGATTAGAATGGCCTTTTAATAAATTGTATTGGTACAACTGTACCAGTAAGTAACCATCTGTAAAAAGATACACTATTCGTGAGGATAAACTCCCATAAAGAAGAACATATGGACCTTTCTCACTCATTCAAAATCAGTAAACCAGGGAAAGGAAAGCTTCATAAACTGAACTCTTAAAAAACAAATCAATAAAATTCAAAAACTTCTGTCTAGAAAGAAAAATGGTTAAAAGCAATTCTATGATTAATATCCCTGTCCAGTAGTTTTCTTAATGTTATCCTAATGGTTCAAATAATCAGTTCAGTCACTCAGTCATATCAGACTCTGCAACCCCATGAACTGCAGCACGCCAGGCCTCCCTGTCCATCACCAGCTCCTGGAGTTTACTCAAATTCATGTTCATTGAGTCAATGATGCCATTCCACCATCTCATCCTCTGTCGTCCCCTTCTCTTTCCGCCTTCAATCTTTCCCAGCATCAGGGTCTTTTCAAATGAGTCAGTTCTTCACATCAGGTGGCCAAAGTATTGGAGCTTCAGCTTCAGCATCAGTCCTTCCAATGAATATTCAGGACTGATTTCGTTTAGGATGAACTGGTTTGATTCTCCTTGCAGTCCGAGGTTCAAATAATAGCTCCTTGAAACTTTTAGTGCTTGTTACCACATTGCCCTTCAGAAAGTATGTTGCTTTTAAGATATTTTGCCATTTTGTATATTTTGTCATTGTTCCAGTTGTGGACTTTTGTAAATATCAATGAACAATGTAAAGTCTGTGAGTTACTGTGCTCTTTTTTCTTTCAGGCATCAAGTACATGAAAAAGAAGAGTTCAAGGCTTTGAAAACATTAAGTATTTTCTACCAAGCTGGGACTTCCAAAGCTGGGAATCCTATATTTTATTATGTTGCACGGAGGTAAGAAACACTGTTTTAGTTTCTCTTACCAGAGTTTTTAAAATGGTAGAAAATGTAGAGAGACAGCAAGTTTGATTTTTCCTGTTTGACTTTACCAGAGTTGGAGACAAGTTTTCCTGGGAGAATGTAGCTAGTAAACAGCCATCTTGTCCCCAAATGGTGCTCCATCTATTATAAATTGCTGTTCATAGTACCTGTTTCATATTTGCTTCCCTGTATTACATCATTTTTTTATGCCACCTACAGTGAATTAATTACAAAGAGTAAAAAAAAATATCACAGTCTTTTGTTTTCTGGTGTATTCTGTTTAAATCATATCTGCAGCATGATACTGAGAAACCTTTTTGTAATGGAAATAAAATTTGAAGAATCTGATAACTTTTAATAATAGGCCTGGTAAGGCAACATCAGGGTGATTTAACAAATAATTCAGAGATGCTGTGGGAAATATCTATAAAGATATGGCACAAGTGACAGCCTGAAAAATTGATTGTATTTATTTGTGCTGTCTTCAGCCAAAGCTAATTCCCAGGAAGCCTTTCTTGAAATGCTCCTCCTTCACAATAGGTCTAATGCTCAAGTTGCTTTCCCTGCCATTGTCTTTTCTTTCTTGGTTTATTCTGCGTTCCATTGGAGAACTTGTCTGTGGTATTATTTGGTCAGTTTTCCTTCTTTCCCATTTAGTTTATTGATATAAACTTTTGGTAATTGAACCTTAGGGACAATGTTATATAATAGACCACTGGCTTTGGAATCTCAGGGGCTATGTTTTCTCTTAGTTCTGCTATTCCACTAGGCTGTAGGAATTAATCTTTCTGAGTTTCCTGAATTTAATATAAATTGAGGAATTACATCAGTAGACTTTTAATGATCATGAATGGCAAAAAAATTTGGCAATGTATAAGAAATAAGTGGAGGTTGGGGAGGAGTGGCAGTGGAGTGATAAATGGAAGGTGGGAGGCGGGAAACTGATTTAATAGGATAATGCAGACAACGTTAAACCAAGAAGTCCCAAGAACTGGGTGTTAGGGAATCAAGAGGGCATAGAAACTTGCATTTATCCTTAGCCTTCCTCTCCAGCAGTTCTGAGGAACGTCTCTTCACCTTCCCGTAAGTCTTCTTTCCAACTTTCACCTCAGATGCTGTTTCTCAATTGCCTAGGATTTTAATTTTCTTTCGCAGTTGAGATGAACCATCCTTGTATACCAATCCCAATCTTTAATACCACTAGTGTATTTTGATTTTCCCTATTTTGTCTAAGTAATTAAAAGTGAAACATTGGTGAGAGAGGTAGGTAGACATGTGTCCTCCTCCCCCTTTAAATTCTTGTTAGTTTACAAGTTTCAAAGATTTCTGGAAAACCTTAAAGCTGGTTTTTTCCTCCAGGATCAGAGTGTAAGATTATATTCCTTCTCTGTGGTGGTCTGTATACTATACAAGGCCAAAGGAAAGTAGCTTGGGCCTGATGCAGACACCTGTGAGATTGAATCAGTGGGATTTCCTAGAGACCCATTTAATAGAGTGACTTGAGTGTGCTGAGGGTTCCCAGCTCTGCTGCTTCTTAGACAAGTTAGTTTTTATGACTCTGTTTCTTCATATGTTAAAGAAGGGGAGTTGCTTAGAAAAACTATCCTGCCTACCTCTCCCATAAAGTATTTTGTGACCTATAAAGTTCTGTAACCATACAGAGTATGTTTAAGGTTTTCTTTTTTGTTTGTTTGTTTTGGGGTGTGACTCTGCCAACTTCAGTCTACATTTCAGTCTCTTATTTAGACGTATGAGAGTGCCTCCTGGCTTCATTGTCACCTGGTGTGAAGCCTGAGGTCAGGACAGTTGAGCACATGATCACTCAGGGTAGAGCGACCCACTCTACTGTGGAGGAGTACAGGAGCAGGAGAAGGTCGTAAAGGCCTTGTCTCTGTTCAGTGAACTTTGTCAGAGAACACTTAGGTTTGACTTTTTGATATTCCTTTGTTTTTGTGGCTTAGACTAACTACCATGTATTAGTTTATGTCTTTTGAACTGTGGATTCCAGCCTCCTTACACATAGTCCACAGACCTTTTAGACTTGAAATGTCCAAAACTTAATTCAGTGTATATTCAAATCAACTTCCTCTTTGCACCATATTCTCTTTCTCAATAGCATCACCATCCCTTCTCACTCTAGAAACCCTAATCATTTAAAATTCTTCTCTCTTTCGTTTATCCTCCTCATTATCAATCACCATGTCTTGATTTTAGTTGTGTCATCTAGGCAAATCAATAAAGCTGTTTTAGTCAGGGCTCAGTTTTTACAGAGAAATCATTCTCACTTTCTTAAGAAGGTGGGCCTCAGAAAAAACATGAGTTAGAGCAGGTGCAGACAGCACTTAGGTGTCCATCAGTCCTGGAACTGACTTGTTGCCTCTTTCTTGGCTTCACATTCAGCTGTGTCTCATGATTTTCCTCTTTGTGTATCTCTTCAGCATTAGCCCTAGCTAGTCAGCTCTTTATTACCTCAGTACTTCACAGTGCAAATTCCACAAAGAGAACATGGGTCAGCTACAGATGCCTGTTTGGCAAAACCCTTAATGCTATGTCCTGGCCAGCCAGTGGATTCCTGGCTGCCCCTAAGTCATGTACTTCTCCTAGCCCAGTAGTCATGTGATTCGAAATAACCTCCTAGTGCTATTCATTTATCGGGGGATGTCCTAAGGTATGTGTTTTATTTTTTTAATTGGTTCTTAATGGCTTAATTTTAGGTACTTTGGAAATGTCTTTTGAATTCATTCCCCCCACACTGCCATTACTGAGACTCTCTTATTAGCTTTAACCTGTACTAATGCAGAATTATTCTCCTACTCCCTAAACCCCACATAACTACTTCCAGGTCATCTTAACATTGCTTCTGGAGGCAGTTCCAGTTCAAATCTAATCCTGTCTCTATTTGTTAAGTAGCAGCATTCAGTTTCTGAATAAAGTCCAGATTCATGTCAAGTCAGGCATGATGGTTGCTTCGTAATTTTGACCTAATTTAGTTTTTAGTCTTTTCCTTCTATTCTCTCCTGTATACCTTTGAACCTGACCTGTAATAAAGTCCCATAAATACAAGGACAGTTTTTGTTGCTGTTCAGTCACCCAGTCATGTCTGACTCTTCGCGACCCCATGGACTGCAGTACATCAGGCCTCCCTGTCCCTCATCATCTCCCAGAGTTTGCCCAAGTTCATGTCCATTGTTGCAGCATTATTTATAGTGGCAAATATATATTATATATATATATATATAATATATAACTTTGTATCAAAAGGAAATTGTTGAATAAATAATGATACATCTGTATTATGGAATAATGTGTTAATGAGTTTTTGTGTTTTGTGTTGTATTTGCTTGTTACATGTAACAAAAATGAAATTTACACTTGTGTAAACCAGACAGCATATCAATTGGTAGATGTACCCAAGGAGATCAGGAGATGGACTGGCTTCTTGCATGACTGTATGTAGGGCTTTGAACAATGCCATCTGGAGAACATCTGTCTTCTCTATGTCTTGACTCTACTTTCTTTGTGTTGATTTTATTCCCAGGCAGCTCTTCCTAAGCTATGCCCAGTGGTGATTTGTGTTCTCCCAGCTTAACAACCCAGTGAAAAACGCTTCTTTCCCAGTAATAACAGCAAAAGTACTAGTCTTATTGGCCCGAGTCACCTGGCAATTCCTGAGGCATTCGCTATGGCAAGGGGGATGGAATTTCTTGGTATCTAGGTCTGAGTCATACGCCCATCCCTGGAGCTCACTGGTGAAGGCAGCTTAAACTGCATGAACTGAAAGGCATGAGGGGAGGGCACAGGAGCAGGGTTTCCCAAAGGGAAATCGGACTGCCAATATCAGAATGAGGAAAAGTGGGTTCTGAGCTGGCAAAAGTAACAGAAAGTCCTCTAATGCAGCTTTTCAAATATCCAGAAAGATGGCTCTCGACAATTATCATGCACGATGAGGAGGAACACTGGTGTGTGTGCACAGGCATGTGATATGCACAGACTGACAGGCCTGTGAACGTGCACGCTAAACTGTTCACAGTGGTGTTCTCAGGAGCATGACTGGAGCACGCAGAGGGTCAGCTACAGAATTCCTATTATATATCTCTGTTGTTTGACTTGTTGCCAGGAACGCATATTATTTTTGTCAGAATAATTAAAACTATAAAACCTAAAAGTGCAATGAAGAGTTTTCCTCTTAGGTATACTGTGATACCTGGTAATTGCTTTTTGGGTGTTAGTAATAATAATGATAACGGCTAAAATTTACTGAGTGCTTTCTCTGCCTTAGGCAAACCATGCATATTATATACTTTTTCATTTAACCCTTAAAATAACCTGCTGAGGTATTATTACTGCCAATGACTGACTGACTTATAAACTGAAATTTAGAGACGCTGTTAGTCATTCACAAATCTAGCTATCAAACAAACATATATCTCCAGGCCCTACATGGGCTGCTAAATCAAAATTTCAGGGTAGAGCCTAATCTATCTAACAGACACCCCAAGTGATTCATTTGAAGTAGGTTTATTACCAGTTTGTTTGGGAGTTTCACTGGGTTGGGAATTAAGCTCAAGGCGGCACAACTAGTAAGAATCAGAGCTGTTCATACATGGTTATTATCACTGTTAAATACTAGGTTTTTAGCTTTAATAAATCTTTGTAGACCAGCATGAAAATCTTACCAGTACTTATGGGGTATATTTCTGTAAGGAAGAATTCTGAATTCTAGGCATCAAATTAACAAATGACCATTTGCAGTAAAAGACAGAAGTGTATACAGAGTAAGATAACTTTGTCATTGGAGCAGCTGTAGTCTGTACTCCAAACGTTAGCAGAATTGGAATCTTTTTTATTGTAACAACATGTTACTATTACACATTTATGGAATATGGTGACAGGTGTATTGTTTTGTAGAGCACAATAGTTTATCCTTTTGTCTACTTAATAAAAAATAAATGCAGAATAACACATGCCATCCTCAACCCCTATCCACAGTCCCCTGTCCTTTTCACACACACACACACACATGCATGCATGCACACCCACACAGAAGTATACTTTGGTTAAATGTCACCAACATAATTTCTTCTCTTACACCTTTAATGTAAAACCCCAAGTTGCAGCTCAGTTTTGCAAACATTTAAAAGGCAAACAGAGTATTTTGCCTTTTTTAGCATTTATAAGGAAGGAAACCATATTAAGGTTATGATTAAACTTACACAATTAAAATTTGCAAACAACCAAATTAAACTAGGATAATGATAATTTACTCAGAAGTAAGTTGAAATAAATTTGATTTTCCTAGTGTGCTTGTTGCCGTTCAGCAGATATAGTGAACTGAGATAACAATGCAGACAGTCCAAGTCCACTTCAGCCTAAGTGTACAAAAAACAACAAAAATATGACATAGAAAAGAACGTGAGTGCTGTCCATTGGATTCAATTTGGTGCCACCATTTTCCATATTCTTGGTTGTGGCTACACTTCTTGTGCTCATGGTTGTGGCTGCACTTTTCATCTTCTTGGTTGTGGCTGCACTTTCTGGATTCATGGTTGTGGCTATCGTTGAAGTCACTTCCGTATTCTTTGTTGCCATGGGATTGGAAGTTGCTTTGAGATCCAGAGATGTTTGGAGCTTTGGAGTTGTGTTGGAGTTTATGGTTGTCTCAGAACTTAGGGTGGTATCCTTTGGTATTGCTTTGGTTATCCCCAAAGTGACATCAGCAAACAGTAGGAGTGAAGTGAATAATGACTTGAACATCATTTTCCTATTTCAAAATAATTATAGAAAATTAATCTAACACTTGGATCATAAACAAATATAGGAACTTCCATTTTTTAAAGTGATGGTGAGGAGGGAAGAGGGAATGAAGAAAATCTTATCTCAGTACCAGGAAAATGCCAACCTTGGTTTAACAGATAGTTTTTAAGATAAAAGGAAATTCAGAAATGATCAATATCAACTCTTTGATTTTACAGATGGGCTCAGACAAAGGGCATAATTTGCCTGAGGATGCATATCTGAAAATGACCAGAACTAGAACTTGAGTCTGAGTCTTGGTCTAGTGTTCTTTAGTAGATGGGGACTATGAAGACATACTATGGACATATACAAAAAGTTTACTAGTAAACTATTTTTAAAGTAAGGCTAATTTTTTTTTATCCTGTCTTCAAATCTAATGGTTTGCCATGATTGAGAAAAAGCAGCTAGCCCATGTTGAACATAGTTAACTGTTCTTTTTTTTTTTTAACTTAAAGCTCAAACTTTGAAATCTAATATATGCTGAATTTACATTTGGTTCTAATGTGTAACTGAGAAAATTTCAATTTAATATTACCTTTTGATGTTTTTTTCTTTGAAGAATAGGCTTCAGGCTTTCTCCAGTGTCCTATGGGGAATCTAATTTCTTACTGTGTGCTGTTTAAATAGAATTAGTGAGTAAGTCACGTGTTATAAACTTGACCTGGTATTTGCGTTTTGGAAATGACCTATTGAGTGCTTTCCAAACTGGTGCAAACAGACTGTGGCAGAGATGGAGAAATGCAAATAAAGTCTTTCTAAAATCTAGTCACTTACACAAAGAACCCTGTGAATACCACTTTGTTATTCCTTTTACCCATGTTTTGCATTAGCGAATGTCTTCATAAGATTGAACTAACTACAGGGATATACTCTTTGCCTACCGTGATTATCATGACTTAAAATTGAGTAAGTATATTAGAGACAGATTTTTTTTCTTAAAATATATTGTATATATGTTTAGAGGGTAGTTTTTGGCTAGGATTATATTGGAAGTTTTCAAAATAATTCAAGAATATAGCTTTCTAGAGGTTCTAGAGTTCTAGTAAATAATTATTCTATTAGAAAAGAGGTTAAACTTTATTAATATAAAACTAAATAGAAAAGAATTGCATGTGAAAGTGCTACTTTTCATATTGAGTTTGCAGAGTTTTGTTTTAGTACATTAAATAGCTCACATTGAAGCACATGGAGTAAATTCTTCAAAGGAATTTCATCTTTTGGTCACTGCTTTTCCTTAATGAGTGGCACACAGGGAAGTTGGGTTGTTTTGTGCTAATGTTTTCATCACATTAGCTGGCTCTTTTTAAAAATTGCAGGGCTGTGAACAATTGTGTTGACATACAAGGAAATTGCTTCATAAATGGCAGAAGTACAAGTCAGTACATGTTTCTGTCTTGTTTTACTTTGCTGTGAAGGTTTCTTTTTCCTCCTGAATAAATAGAACCAGTGCTTGCTAAATCTTATTTATATTAGGTATGTATAGTATAAAGACTATAAATCTTATTTATATTAGGTACAGACCTCTATTAAATTGAAAGTTTGTATGATCAGACCTAAGAAGTAAACATAAAAAGCCTCTTAGCAACCAGAGTAGATATTATAAATCAGAGCACTAAGATAATGCACATGTAAATTTTTATTGATGCTTCAAACACCTCAATCTCAACTTACTTAAAATTTTAAATTCAACATTTTTTTCTTTTCCTGTTCTTATACACAGATATATCTTTCTCAAATTAACTGCATCATTACCTTTGATTTCTTATTTTCTTCTTATTGATCTTAAGCTGCCCAAGTCTTTGATGATAATTAAGTAAAGTTAAAATTTCTGAACTCTGCAGCACTTAAATTCTCCCCCCCAAAAAAGAAATCATTTGCCATTATTCATGCCTTTAAATACCCCTGCTTCTTTTATCTTTGTGCAGTCTCTCCCATCTGCCCAGAGTATTTCTTCCTCATTCAAAATTCCATTCTTCCTTCAGTGTCTAACTCTGATGGCAGCATCTTTTTATGTAAAGTGAAGTCGCTCAGTCATGTCCGACTCTTTGCGATTCCATGGACTGTAGTCTACCAGGCTTCTCTGTCCATGGGATTTTCCAGGCAAGAGTACTGGAGTGGGTTGCCATTTCCTTCTCCAGGGGATCTTCCTGACCCAGGGATCAAACCCAGGTCTCCTACATTGCAGGGTGCTTTACCCTCTGAGCCACCAGGCAAGCCCTTTTGATGCGAGCCTTTCTTAATTCTATACTTCCAAATCAGACATTTTAGGACTTAGTGTGTCTAGCGCATGTATCAGACTCTTTTTCTCTATTGTATCCTCTGGCTTCCTTGTGATCAGGTACAACCTCTTCTTTGTACCTTCTGGCGCAGTGAGTACTTGTACAGAGTAGTGTACAACAAACACTGGAATTTATTGAAATATCTTATCTTTGTTTCTTCATGGGGGAGGCTGATATGTCTATTATTTTAGACATTTGGTCATTTATAGCTTTCCCTGCACCATAAACATAAATTTGCAACTCAGAGGCCTGAGTTTAAGTCCTCTCTCTACTTTCTGGCTTCTCTTTTGAGAGGATTTCTTACTTGTATGATGTAGGTCAAAAGTGCATTCACATCCTTTACCTATGTAAAGTAACAGAAATTCAACCAAGTAAATTTTAAAGATCTAATTGGTTTTATTGAACAGTTTATGAATTGGACAGCATCCTGTCTAATAGAGAGGAGCTCCAGAGGATTATGGAAAAGGAACGTTTTTAAAGGCAAGACAAGGAAATCATAAAAAATTATTTCAAGCTTAAGTAACTTACATGGGGTATGAAAAGCATCTGTCTGTGTGGCAGATTATCTCATCTTCCTTTTGGGGATGGAAATGATTATCTCATTGGTACTGACCAGAAGATTCCACTGGTTAGGATTACATTCCTGGAGAAGGTTGTAACTGCAGTTAGATTTGGTATTAAGTCTTGATTTTAACACAAGTGACTCCATTTTGGGCTGCTTGTTTCTTTTTTTCCCCCAATACCGTGTAGTAGCAAGTGACTTTTCATTGTGGACAGTTATGTTTCAAAAAGATATTTGGAAGCTTCCTGAGAAAGTGTATATGAACATGTGCAAAAACAGACTATTGTTATGTTAGACTTAAACGTGAGTATCTTAGAATTGTACGTAAGTACTTCTACAGTAGAATATCAGTCTCTTCACTGTAGGAATCTAATATAAGAAAAAGAGCACATTTCTCCTTAGTTGCAAAATACATGTTTGGAGAAGTATCTGTCTCCCAATATTCCCTCCTTCTCTTTATTAAATAGAAAGCTAAATATCAGTCTTCATTTCAGCCTTTTTGTAACCGCATGCGTCTGATTAATCACTAAGTCTTGTTGATTCTGCTTCAAAAAAATTGTTGTACTTTATCCTTACATTGTTGTGCTTTATCCTTTGACTGTGTGGATCACAACAGACTGTGGAAAATTCTTAAAAAGATGGGAATACCAGACCACCTTAACTATCTCCTGAGAAATCTGTATGCAGGTCAAGAAGCAACAGTTAGAACCAGACATAGAACAACAGACTGGTTCCAAATCGGGAAAGGAGTACATCAAGGCTGTATATTGTCACCCTGCTTATTTAACTTATATGCAGAGTACATTATGAGAGATGCCGGGCTGGATGAAGCACAAACTGAAATCAAGATTGCCAGGAGAAATATCAATAACCTCAGATACACAATGACATCACCCTTATGGCAGAAAGCGAAGAACTAAAGATCCTCTTGATGAAAGTGAAAGAGGAGAATGAAAAAGCTGGCTTAAAACTCAACATTCAAAAAATGAAGATCATGGCATCCAGTCCCATCACTTCATGGCAAATAGGTGGGGAAACAATGGACACAGTGACAGACTTTATTTTCTTGGGCTCCAAAATCACTGCAGATGGTGACTGCAGCCATTAAATTAAAAGACACTTGCTCCTTGGAAGAAAAGCTATGACCAACCTAGACAGCACATTAAAAAACAGAAACATTACTTTGTCGACAAAAGTCCATCTAGTCAAATTATGGTTTTTCCAGTAGTCATGTATGGATGTGGGAGTTGGACTATATAAAGAAAGCTGAGCGCTGAAGAATTGATGTTTTTGAACTGTGGTGTTGGAGAAGACTCTTGAGAGTCCCTTGGACTGCAAGGAGATCAAACCAGTCCATCCAAAAGGAAATCAGTCCTGAATATTCATTGGAAGGACTAATGCTGAAGCTGAAACTCCAGTCCTCTGGCCACCTGATGTGAAGAACTGACTCATTGAAAAAGACCCTGATGCTAGGAAAGATTGAAGGCAGGAAGAAAAGGGGCGACAGAGGATGAGATGGTTGGATGGCATCACCGACTCAACGGACATGGGTTTGAGCAAGCTCTGGGAGTTGGTGATGGACAGGGGAGCCTGGTGTGCTACAGTCCATGGGGTCACAAAGAGTCGGACACGACTGAGCAACTGAACTGAACTGATCCTTATCTTACAGACTGAGTGGGTAGCTTTATCAATTATCCAAGTGGAGATTAGCAAGCTTATTTATCAAAAGACCAGGTAGTAAATATTTTAGGCTTTACAAGCCACATAAAGCTTTTCTTTTTTTCTTGTTTTTGTTTTGAGTTTGGTTTTTTAACCAAAAAGAACCATTCTTACCTTGCAGGTCATACAGAAACAGGCTGCAAGTAACATGTTATTGGACACTAGTTTGCTGCACTCTAGGCTGTTGACAATATAATATAAATATTACATATATGTATCATTCAGTGATAGTGTTAAGGCTAATTTCCAATTTTAATTATGGATACACATGACTATAGTTTAAAGGAAAAAGACTTGATTTAATAATAGTGATTAGAGTTGGAGTCCTGAATTGAGCCAGAAGATTTCTCAAGTGGTTTTGTTTTCTGTGATCCTTAGTTTATAGAAGTATAGTGGCCTTGGGCGTTAGGAAACAAGGCTTTGGTTTACTCGACAAAGAGGATGTAGTGATTGATACATAGTGAATAATTTGGTAGTTATGACTTGATAGTACTTCAGATCAGATCGGTCGCTCAGTTGTGTCCGACTCTACGGACCCCATGAATTGCAGCACGCCAGGCCTCCCTGTCCATCACCAACTCCCGGAGTTCACTGAGACTCACGTCCATCGAGTCAGTGATGCCATCCAGCCATCTCGTCCTCTGTCGTCCCCTTCTCCTCCTGCCCCCAATCCCTGCCGGCATCAGAGTCTTTTCCACTGAGTCAACTCTTCGCATGAGGTGGCCAAAGTACTGGAGTTTCAGCTTTAGCACCATTCCTTCCAAAGAAATCCCAGGGCTGATCTCCTTCAGAATGGACTGGTTGGATCTCCTTGCAGTCCAAGGGACTCTCAAGAGTCTTCTCCAACACCACAGTTCAAAAGCATCAATTCTTCGGCGCTCAGCCTTCTTCACAGTCCAACTCTCACATCCATACATGACCACAGGAAAAACCATAGCCTTGACTAGACGGACCTTTGTTGGCAAAGTAATGTCTCTGCTTTTGAATATGCTATCTAGGTTGGTCATAACTTTCCTTCCAAGGAGCAAGTGTCTTTTAATTTAATGGCTGCAGTCACCATCTGTAGTGATTTTGGAGCCCAGAAAAATAAAGTCTGACACTGTTTCCCGCCTATTTCCCATGAAGTGATGGGACCGGATGCCATGATCTTCGTTTTCTGAATGTACTTAAAAAGAAGCAATTAGTGGCTGCAGTCCATCTATTGCTATGAAAACAGCTATATTTTTAATCAACTGTGGCTCACCTCTTTTAATGTAAATATATAAGCCTTGAAAGGAAATAATCCTGAGATATATTTATGAGGTTTGATATTATGTAACAGCATGTGCTGCTGCTAAGTCACTTCAGTCGTGTCCAACTCTGTGTGACCCCATAGACGGCAGCTCACCAGGCTCCCCCGTCCCTGGGATTCTCCAGGCAAGAACACTGGAATGGGTTGCCATTTCCTTCTCCAATGCATGAAAGTGAAAAGTGAAAGTGAAGTCGCTCAGTTGTGTCCAACCCTCAGCGACCCCATGGACTGCATCGTTCCAGACTCCTCCGTCCATGGGATTTTCCAGGCAGGAGTACTGGAGTGGGGTACCACTGCCTTCTCCGGAAACAACATGTAACAATTCTAAAACAAGCATCTAAGGATAAATGTATCCAAGTGAATATTGTTCCCTTCAGAAGAGTCACTGTTGTAGGTGAGGTACTTACTTTAAACCCTTATGCTTTTGAGCACACATTTTAAGAGAAGTACATTTTTGGAAGTGTAGTATGTTCTGTGTAAATGTGGTAGGAAAATATTCATTCTTGAAAGTTTTTGGTAAAGCAAAATGTCATTTAGTAATATTTTTGCTTAAAATGATTTTTTTCTTGTGTTATATATAAACTGGCTTGTAGTAATATTTGAAAGAAAGGCCCCCAAAGGTGTTTTCACAAATGACAGCCTCATTGGAATAAGAGCTTAAAGACTCAAACATGACTACTTTGAAGAAAAATATAAAGAAATTTAGAATTAAAATCAGTTTATCATATCATCATAGTATAGGAAGATGTTTTACTAGTTTCAGGTGACTCCTTCATTCTTTGATTACTTTGATTATGTTTTATTATGTTTATTATGTTTTATTATTATGTTTAAAGATTATCATATCATCATAGTATAGGAAGATGTTTTACTAGTTTCAGGTGACTCCTTCATTCTTTGATTACTTTTACTATGTTTTAGCCTTTACAGTGCGTTTCTAAGTTCATATTTAACGTCCTACAGCTTTTAAAAAAATTTAATATTAGGGCAAGAGACTCATAACACTTTATCAAAGTATACTTTGTTAAGCAAGAAAGATTTCCAATTGTAGAAAAGCCATAGCATGAAAAAGAATACTAGAGCCTGTAAATAGATGAAATTATTTTTGAACATGTATCAGCTTTCTTTAATTATCTGTCATTGGCATGAGGAAATACAACAGAGCGCCTTGTGGTTAAGTGATAGAGCTGGTGGGCAGCTGTGGCTGTGCGCCAGTTACTCTTACACTATACAATGTCCCGGGTGCAGTAGTGGTCACTGAGGCTTTGATTGGCAAGCAAAGGCCTTCCCAGTGGTTATTGTGGTGTATGGCATCTTTATTTTTCCTTAGTGATTTTTTTTTTCTTTGTCGATGAAAAGCCATTAAATCTTAGTTTATTTTCTATTGAGGCAAGCATTTGACAGGCATTTGAATTCCCTCAGCCTTCCAGAAGTATTCTGTTTGATCTGTGACTATGGGCAACAGAATAACACAAAGTGAAAAACTGCATTTCCTGGTATTGAGTATATTTCATCAGATTTATTTGATGTTTGGCTTTGAGATACCCATTTGAAATTCAGATATCTAATTTTTTTTTACTGATAAACTATATTTTCCATATATAAATGAATGAATAACAAATCTTATAAATTATTTAAAGTGTAATTAAAGAGGATAGGTACATAAGCAATTATATGCCACTCTGGGTTCAGTCATCTCCATCTCTAACCTTTTTAATTACCAAGAATCTCTTATATAAGGCACAGGAGTAATATTTAAAATATTTATGTAGCACCTACAAAATGCTTTAATGTACATGATTTAATCTATTCTTTAAAATGCCCATATGAAATACATGTTATTTAGATCTTCACCAGAGGACACATTTAATCATTTACTCACAATAAGACTATTGGTGACGGTCTTAACTCATGCTTTTATACTAAATCACAATGTACTTTAAATACTCTTAGAATTGTTTTAATCAGGAAAAACCTGTACAGTTTTGCTTTTTTTATGAGTATTTGTATGTGTATGTTTAATTTCTGTACTTTGATTTCATCAATAACTTCCAACAAATTCACAATATCAGGCCATATTTGGCAAAACCAATACAATATTGTAAAGTTAAAAAATAAAAAAAAAAAGAAAAGATAAATGGATGTATTGAGCATTTGTCTCAACTGTTGCCTGAACGTGCTTAACAGAGTTGGGGCTGTTGAACCAAAAATGACATTTCTTGAAAGACAACCTTCTTAAAAACCTCACTTGTATCAGTTTTGAAAGTGTGAAGGAAAGTAACCTGCTTAATACATTATTAACACCTTGAGGTGGCTTTTTATTTTTTTCTATTTCCTTGATTTCCCTTGAGTAATCTACTTGTACTAAATTGTTTACAGCACTTTCACTTTTCACTTTCATGCATTGGAGAAGGAAATGGCAACCCACTCCAGTGTTCTTGCCTGGAGAATCCCAGGGACTGCGGAGCCTGGTGGGCTGCCGTCTGTGGGGTCGCACAGAGTCGGACACGACTGAAGCTACTTAGCAACAGCAGCAACAAAACTAACCTTTCTCTGGAATTGTTCCAGAGGTAGCTCCCCACTACCTAGAACTAATTTCTTATGTGACAAATAGCAGGCTAGCCAAATCATCCTTCATTTATAAATTTTCTTTAATCTCTGTTTTATCTGGACTTTGAAGCTGTGACTTTGACCTGTTGGAAGAAACTTAGGCTCTAGAATAAGAAAGACTTGGAGGTTTGACTTTTTCTGTCTTAAGAAGGTTATTGTTAGCCCACCAGTCATATCTTTGTTCTTTATTAATTCTTTTATTTAATAAATTCAGATCAAGATCCCCCCCCCAAAAAAAGCTCCTAGCCGGAGGTAATATCTAAACTGAAATAAAGAGGATGAATAAGGTTTGCCAGGGGAAGAAGAGGAAAAGGAGTGTGGCAGCGAGGACATGCAGAATTTCTGAGAGCCTCATGGCAAGAGAGAGTATGGTGAATTACAGGGATAGAAAAATGTTCTGTTTGAACTATACAGTGCGATGGAGTTGGAAATTTTTAAGATGGCACTGTAAAGGGAACCAAGGGCTTGATCATACATGTTAGTAAGCTATTAAGAATTTAGATTTTATTCTGAGATACAATTTCAACAGTACATGAACCGTGAACTTCCAGATGTTCAAGCTGGATTTAGAAAAGGCAGAGGAACCAGAGATCAAATTGCCAACATCCATTGGATCATGGAAAAAGCAAGAGAGTTCCAGAAAAACATTTATTTCTGCCTTATTGACTATGCCAAAGCCTTTGACTGTGTGGATCACAACAAACTGGAAAATTCTTCAAGAGATGGGAATACCAGACCACCTGACCTGACTCCTGAGAAATCTGTATGCAGGTCAAGAAGCAATGGTTAGCACTGGACATGGACCAACAGACTGGTTCCAAACAGGGAAAGGAGTACGCCAAGGTTGTATATTGTCACCCTACTTATTTAACTTATATGCAGAGTACATCTTGAGAAATGCTGGGCTGGATGAAGCACAAGCTAGCATCAAGATTGCTGAAAGAAATATCAATAACCTCAGATACACAATGATACCACCCTTATGGCAGAAAGTAAAGAACTAAAGATCCTGTTGATGAAAGTGAAAGAGGAGAGTAATAAAAAGCTGGCTTAAAACCCAACATTCAGAAAACTACGATCATGACGTCCGGTCCCATCACTTCCTGGGAAATAGATGGGGAAACAATGGACACAGTGACAGACTTTACTTTCTTGGGCTCCAAAATCACTGCAGATGGTGACTGCAGCCATGAAATTAAAAGATGCTCCCTGGAAGAAAAGCTATGACCAACCTAGACAGCATATTAAAAAACAAAGACAT
The DNA here is from genome assembly GCF_027580195.1 of Bos mutus. Lineage (NCBI taxonomy): Eukaryota > Metazoa > Chordata > Mammalia > Artiodactyla > Bovidae > Bos > Bos mutus. Next base: position 43,429,782 of record NC_091635.1, read on the forward strand.
TACTTTGCCAACAAAGGTCCGCCTAGTCAAAGCTATGGTTTTTCCAATAGTCATGTATGGATGTGAGAGTTGGACTATAAAGAAAGCTGAGCGCTGAAGAATTGATGCTTTTGAACTGTGGTGTTGGAGAAGACTCTTGAGAGTCCCTTGGACTGCAAGGAGGTCAAACCAGTTAATCCAAAAGGAAATCAGTCCTGAATATTCATTGGAAGGACTGATGCTGAAGCTGAAACTCCAGTCCTCTGGCCACCTGATGTGAAGAACTGACTCACTGGAAAAGACCCTGATGCTGGGAAAGATTGAAGGCAGGAAGAAAAGGGGCGACAGAGGATGAGATGGTTGGATGGCATCACCGACTCAACGGACATGGGTTTGAGCAAGCTCTGGGAGTTAGTGATGGACAGGGAAGCCTGGCATGCTGCAGTCCATGTGGTTGCAAAGAGCCAGGCACGACTGAGCTACTGAACTGACTGACTGACTGAGAAACAGACACTTGTTGAAGATTTTTGGTGTTTTTTTGTTGTTGTCTCATTTTTAGGAGAGAAAGAGCTTGTCTGGTTAGATTTGCTGGAGAACAGTCCGAGGCACAATGATTAACCATGTAGAACTAACGTAAGCTGTATATGCTTCCAAGAAATCTGATAGTACTTCTCAGTCTCTGATCTATATGTCATGGTACCCTCCAGTTTCTTAACTTCCCCTTCCCTATTCACAGTTCATTTTGCATCGTCTGATTTTCTTACTCAACCTAGAACCCTTGGACACCTATTTCAATAATTCTTTTCTTATACCTCTTGTATTTTTCAAAGACAAAACAGGCAATAAAAAATACTTGGTATACATATATGCATTTCAGCATATTTATGTTTTTTGTTTTTATACATAGTTCTGTAACACATTTATATAGTTTTCACTCTATCTTTGTAGTATTTGCATTTTATACATTTCAAAGTTAAAAAAGAAACTACATAAATATTTGTATTGGTCATGTAATATTCTGGCCTGTGGGTCATCATTTACTTAACCACTTTCCTAATGATAGATACTTAGCATTCTGGTTTTCTTGATGTTTGAAAGAATGCTGATATTTACCTAGAATTTACTAGATTAAAGGTTAAAATATTTTAGGTTTTTGATCACTGTTTTGTTGCCCCACCCCACAACCTGTAATTGATATATTAAGTTAAAAATATGCAGATTATGACTTTTTGAATGAGGCACAAGCCACCAACTCAAGGTTGGCAAGTAGCGCCCTCAATTTCTGAGGGAAGTGAAAACTCCTGGGGTTATTTTGATTGAAGGCTCGGTTTCAGTACATTCAGACGAAGTCACGGGATTTTATTATTTAGAGATCCCAGAAACGTGGGGCGGAGAGGGGTGGGAGCAAGCATGCACAGTGAGCTGGGCGGATGGCAGAGCAGTCCTCTGTGCCAGGTCAAGAGAAGAGAGAGAGAGAGCACCTGCTATAAGGTGGTTGGGGTGACAGTCCCTTAACTGTTTGCAGGCTCACTTCTATATGGTTATTTTAAAAGGTGCTCCAGGAAAAGCAAAGTGGGAAATTGTGGTGGGAATTCTAACTTGAGTCCTTATCTAAATGTCCAGCCACGGGGCATGTGTAGTGTTGTCATACTGAAAAATGCTTAGGCAGCAACTCAGAATAGCTATTTTCTCATCACAGTTGCCAGTTACTTTTCAGAAGAGTTGTACCAATATGTGAATGTGGCTGTTTAACTGTGTCTTCCCCAGCATTGATTTTTATTACTTAAAAAAAATTGCTTGCTGATTTAGTAATGAGCATGGCGTCACGTTTTATTTTTGTCATTTATTATGTGATTGCCATATTCCCCATATATTTGTCAGTCCCCACACTTCCTGTCTTTTAAACATTTCTGTTTGTGTCCTTCACATACTTATCCATTGGGAAATCTAAGTATTTTTCCTGTCAATTTTATGAGCATTTGATTAGCAATCTCCTTTATGTTTTTCTCTGAGTATTTTTCATCAGGCTTATTAGTCCCAACATAAGAAATTTGGGGTTTTGTATAAACCATTGATGATTTCTTTGTGGGTGTTTTTTTATTTTTCTAATTTAAAATAAAAGCCTTCCACTGAGAGATTCGTATTCTTTTTTATTCTCCTGTTGGTTTTAAGACTTCCTTTTTTATGTTATCTTTTTTAGTTCACTATGTAGGTGTATCACATGAAGTGAGTATTGAATTGGACTCCTTTCAAATTTTCCCAGCGTTGCTTTTTGCATCTTTACTTTCCGCTTTGATTTTTGACTTTTTCCACTGTTTGAGAATGTACTACGTGGTAGGCACTGTTCTAAGCACTTTACGTGTGTTAACTCATTTTTCCCCTCACAACAACCCTTTGAGGAAATGGAGGCACAAAGAATTCTTAATTGTTGTGTGCTCTAATTGTGCTGTCATTTCTATATTACATTTATCTTCTTTTTTATTTTTATGCCACTACTACTCTGCCTTAATTTTTACAACTGACATAGAAAGGCTAAGATTTTTCTATTTTTTCCTTTTTCTGTTCTTTCCCACTTATTTTTCCAGATGGACTTGAGTATTTTATTCTAAAAAGAATCTCATTGGAATGTTTATCAGAGTTGGCTTAATCCATAAATTATCTGGAATTAATTCGTCTTTACAGCATCAATCAAGGTGTGTCTCCTTTAGTTAACCTTTGTTCCTGGTACATTCCAGGTGCTAAAAAAATACTTCAGTGAAAGAATAAATGAATGGGAGACCTTTGTTTATCATCTTCATCAAGTCTTGGTTTATACATCTCATTAATTTTTTTTTAACTTTTCTCCATTTGGTCCTGCACATTTCATGTGAATGTTTTTCTTGGCATTATATATTTTGGTTTGTTATTTGCTGTCATGAATATAGTATCCTTTTCCTATAATTTTCTAATTATTTGTTGCCAGCATATGAGAAAACCATTAATGTTTGTATATTTGTTATTAACGTTGTTCTTCTGAAGGCATTCCTGAGGGATCCTTTAGATAGATAATAATTATTTCACCTGTTAATAATAACCATTTTGATTTTTTCAATAATTTTATTCATTGTTTTTGTTCTGGAATTTCCCAAATAATATTTAAAAGATGGTTGATGATAATGGTCATTGAAGAAGACATATTTGAGATCTTTTAAGTTAGCAATAGGAGACATTTTATCATTCTGCTCTCATAAGTGAATGTTTCTCTCTCTTCTGGGTCCCATCTCATTAACATCTGAACTTGAACCCTGGAGGGTGGAGGAGCAGGACTGAAGCAAATTTACCATTTCGTTCTCTCGCTCTTAGAGCTTGGGTGTTGACATACATGGGAATTTCTCAACGAACTGAGCTTGGACATAGACGTGTAACAGTGGCATTACTGCACATAGAATGTGAGGAGCCAAGGCACTGCTAAGACTATATGTGAATTATGCCATTTATTGCTTAGGAGTAAATGCCCTCTATGAATAAGTTCTGCTAGCCCATTTTATGGGTTATGAAACTGTGACTTAGGACATTGGTAACTTGTCCAGGGTTATATAGCTGAGAAGTGTCAGAGACAGGATTTAGGGCTAGAAGATTGGACATCAAAGCACATATTCTTCACCATGACTTTCTCCCTTATTACATTTGCTTTTGTGTTTGTTCTCTTATATGAGTTCTCTTGACTGGTGAGAAACAAAAGTTACTTGTAAAATAAAATCAAACCTTCAGTATGGATGGATGGACCTTACGAGTTTGAGAGATAGATGCTGAGGACTACTGCATTTTGAATGTTTATGGAGCCCAATAATATGGTAGTTCTTGTTGTATTGGCAAGTAATGATCTCTCCTCCATTATTAATGATAAGAATACAATTTCCATGAAAGTATATAATTACTAATTACTGTACTTCTTTCTGAGGACTTAGAGTCTGTGTGGTTGACATGTGTTGTGCTGGTAAATTTACTGTATTTTTTACCTGCATTTTGCAGATATGTCGATAAAATTGGCATAATTTATAGGTGCTGCTAATGCTATAATATATAAATTACACTTTTTGGTCATTTTTCCTCATGGGATTTCTAAGACAACATTGAATTTTTGGCACCCTCAGAGTGAAAGACAATTAACTCTAAGAAACCTACTTTCTGTGGAGTTCAGAGTGTGTGTATTTTTAAAACAAGATGCAAGTGTGTGGTAGAGTAGGAAATACCTAAGCAGTTAGCCTCTACCATTGATGGTGAAGATACTAGATCAGTATTGGGAGAGAGTGGAGACAGCATACCCATTTTAAAATCATTTAGGGCCTATCTCAGATAACTCCTTTTCTTCATGGTGAATCCCCTCCTGACAGTAGTGAACCAAGTAGGTTTGCCAGGGCAGAAAAATGTCTCAGAGTCTCTGAAATAATAAGTCCGTATAGGAGAGGAATTGCTTTACTGAAGCTTAAAAGTAATTTTTCCATAAGCCTGCCCCTTAAAAGAAAGAAAAAATGAAGAGAGCATAAGATTGTTACTTTTCTGTGTCTCTGAATAGAAATGTTCCCAAACGTGGAAAGAAAACTATCTTAATTTTTAAATTTCTTTCTGTACTCTTTTCCCAACTCTAAGAATGCTTGAAATAGATTCCTCCTTATGGCACAAATTAAATTCCTCATTTGTGGCTCACCAATTTCAATTATGCTGTCTTGCATTTTAATCTAGCCTTGTTTTCAGGACTTCTTTTTCTGACTCTTGGCTATTACTTATGTTTGTCTCTTAATTCAAACAATGGCTTCCTTTGTATTAGTAGACAGTTCTCAGTTTTCTTCTAGTTGAAGCCCCAGTGCAGTTTGACTTGGAGTACCCGGATGTATCTCACGCCCGCTCTAGTCCTGCTGTCTGTTTTATTGGACTCATCACCTGGTTGTAGCACCAAATGAATTCCAGCCTTCTTTGGCTTTTCTCCTTTTCTTTTCCTCTCCCTCTGTTAGTACTGCTGGTGTTCGTTAGACCCCCATGATTTTATCCTGAAACTAATGTTGATTTTGACTTAGCTAAGTCAGATTCTAACTTCTGATGTACAAAAGATAAATTTCTCTTTCCTGCTCATAGAAGACTTTTAACTGTATAATTATTTTAGTTTTCTACTAATGAATAGTTTGTTAAATATTCACTAAAACTGTTCCTTCTTTATATGTCTTTTAAGTTTAAATTTTTATTGCATTTTTAATACTTTTATACAGTGCAAAAAAACAAAGCCATCAAACTTGCCTTATTAAAATGCAAAGCCTAGTGTCCTCTAGCTTTTTGAAGAGCTTTTGTCCATTATATAATCTGTAAAGTAGCCAAGAGTTCCTCAGAAGCAGGACATCATTTAGATTTAAAACAATTATGGCTTGTGTGTAAAATAATGATGTGACGTTACCATTCATGGGGAGGCAACCACAGTTTTACTTTAGTGGCAGAATGCTTGGATACCTCCAGTATTATATTTGCCATAAAGACTTTACCAAAGTACCTTAGAGCAAAAAAGTTTGTCATGTCATTTCTAGTAAGTAGATTAAGTTGGTATGACTAGAAAGCCAAGTGACACAGATATGAGCATAGACCTTTTATTTTTTTCCCAGATGTTTGACAGTGTAAACATACATAAAATACATATTAAAGTTTAGATGCTTTATATTTTGTGCAGTAAATTGAAGCCTTAAAAAGAAAACACTTTATTTTTTTAAAAAAGGAAACTCATTAGTTTTACTTCATTAAGACAGTAAAATAGCAGCAAGTACCAAGACATTGTGCACTTCTTTTATTTAAGACAAGTTACTTCATTTACATCAGAGTCAGAAACGGTAAGACTGGCTTTCTTAAATACTTAATATAAGCTTGAGTCACTGGTTAGATAGGGGAATATTTTCCCAGCTGTACATCAGGGAGGAGTTCATTCATTAAATTTCAGAAAAGTGCAGACCCTCAGACAGCCAGCATGACCACAGCATTGAGCATTAAGAGAAACGAAGCATTTACTTTCCAAGCACTTGCCACAGAAGGTAAGCGTGTCTTTCCGTCTGTGGTTGTCTCTTCCCTCCGTAAGTTAAGGGTTGTGCTTTGTTGAGGCATTTCAGAGAAATCATTTGGCATGCCACTAGTAATACTTAGGGTCATGGGTGTTGGGGATGATTTTGTTGAGCTAGTGAGGCTTGTGTTTGTAACCATTCCATCTTGGAGATGAATAGTTAGAGTTGCAGCAGCTGCTTCACGAGAATTGATGGTTTCTGTGGATGTATCTTCTGGATAGGGCACAAAAGCCTTGTCAGTGCTAGTCAAGGTGGTATCTTTGCTTAGAGTGGCACCAAACGTTGTTTCCTTTGTTCGATATTGTTTGGGTATTTTGGTCACTTTGGACTGAGTTACCGTACTCAGAGAGTTAATGGTGTCCACTGTCTGCATCCCGCTTACAGTGAACAAGCTTGAGGTAAATCCAGAAGGTGTGGGGTATATGCTATGTTCCTTCAAAGATGATATTTGGCTAGAACAGGGAGTCCCTATTACATGGGCTTTTGTTTCCATCATCCACTTAAGTAAATAAGTAATGTTTTGGTGGTGGTCACATGACCACCTGTTATTGTAAAGGGTTATCTCTTGCAACTGAAAGAGTTGGTCAAAAGCTTGATCTGGAATGAATGTGAACTTATTGTTGTGCAGGTAAAGATGTGTGAGATTTGTCAGGTTTATTAATGTTCCTGGAAGGATTTGTGTCAAGGAATTGTTAGACAGGTCCACGGTATGTAGTTTGGAGGGCATGTTGGTTGGAACTGTCCAGAGTTTGTTACTACTGAGGTTGAGAACCTCAAGACTTCTTAGTGTATTTTTAATGAGGACAACCTTTTCCAGCATATTCTTAGAAACATCCAGGTATTTAAGGTTCCACTGATAGGCAGTATCAGATTTTTCAAGCAGTTTAATGTTGTTGTTAGCAGCAGACATATTCCAGAGGGACCGAGGTAACTGAGCAGGCAAGCTTTCAAGCCTGTTATTTGAAATGTCCAGGGTCCTCAGATTGGTGTACTGGGTTAACTGGTTATGCAGATCAGTAAAGTGGTTATAAGACAAATTTAAATGGATAATATTCTCTTGCAGTCCAGATGGTAATGTAGTCAAGTTTCTGCCTGAACAGTCCACATGCCTGTGCCTCTCGGTGCATATACATTGGAGAGGACAAATGCATAAAATACCAGGTGTGAGAAACAGAAGGATGAACAGGCTGGGAGACATTTTCAATATCTGATATTCCATCAAAGCCTGGAAACAAACAGATACACCCTTCTTTTAATATGCAAATACAATTAGGCATCTGCATGGGTCAGTTAGCATTAGGCAAAATTTTCAATAAACCTCGTTGTTGTTGAGTTCTTTTATAATTGTTCCAGTGATTAAACTAACAAAGCTCCCCTTCATTTATAGTCCAAATGCTTAATCCTTCAACTGGGGCTATGTGGTAGAGACAGACTCTCTCCCCCTACTCTCTTCTGTATTTTCTCCTTTCTTTTTACCATAATCTGTCTTATTTATCTTCCTTGAGACTTGATAAAATTGTATTCTTGGCAAATAAAAATCCCAAAGAATCTTAAGCTGTTACTATTTTTTTATGTTATTCTTCCTTATTCAAATGGGAAAAAATGGCTGTCGTGTCTGTTTTGGTGTTTTGTTTTGTTTTGTTTTTTCCTTAAGATCTCTGCAGTAAAGAAATAGTCAGTGTGTATATATAAGATGGATTTTATTTAGATATTAAGACAGTACTTTGAAATTCACCTTCGTCTTCTCAGGATAAATATATCCTTGCAAAACATTTTAAGGCACTTGAAAAATCTGATTAACCCCATACCTTAAAATCTCACATTTTATAAAGTGATTTCTCTATATTTCAGTGCCGAGTCTAAAGGAAAACAATGTGTATATTTACAAAGTGAATGAATATTAGAAAGAAATCCCTCAACTGACACTGCAGCAAATTTCTGGTGCATGCACTTGCTATTGAATATATATTCAATCCTAACGTTGACTTTCTCTTAAAAAAAGAAAAAAATTCTGAAGTCGATTTTTTTACTGATTTAAATAACAGCTTACCATAGTGTCGTCTTCAACATCAGCATCTCATTTTCTCCGGGAAACTTAAGCTTAAAGGTCGCCTTGTTCTGGAAAGTAGGAACCGCTTCTGGCTGTGGGCTGTGCTTGCCTGCTCAGCTGCATTGTGTTGCTGTGAGCTGAAGCTCTGCAACCACCTGATCAGTACCACATAGGAGGACTGCAGAGCTGTCATTGGTGCGGACTCAAATTTATTGCAGGAGGTGCACACGCGACAGAATGAACCCCGAAAAAATCTTTTTTTAATTTACAGCATTGAGTGTACCCATATAGCTCAGATTTGCCATAGGAAGGAAAACCTCGTGGACTTTAGACCTGGCCCTACTCATTTCTGTGTATTTGTCTGAGCTTTGGCTTTACATTTTAACATTTACCTCGTGGAGAATTCGTGGTTCTTTATAATGCTCCTACTTTTCATGCTTTTTATACATTGAAAAATGCTGAAAATGAACTTGACCTTCCTTGTGGATGGTTTTCTAAGATATTAGTTTAACTGTTTTTGAACTCTGCCTTCTCAATTTTTTTTTTCCTAAAATGGTACAATTGTCATGTCACTTTTAAAAATAACATCTAATTTTTTATGTGCTCCGCCAGTGTGGTGATTATTATGTACAATCACCTTTTCAAATTTATCAGCCACTTAACTGTTCATCTTTTGGGGAAGTACAAAAGTACTTAAATATGATTATTTTATTTTATCTTTTTGATACAAAGGATTATTTTACCCAGGCTATACAAATGAGGGAGGCTGTGTTTTTAAATGAACGTCTCTTTTTTCTAAATTATCAGTTCATGTGGTAACGTAAATGTGTTTTATTTTATGTCTTTTGGATTAAGGATTTTTTTTCTTCATGAAGTTACTTTGATGAGTGAATATGAATATTATTTTCTCCAGAGACATCTTTGGTAATATATGAATAACTATTTATTTGATTTTATGGCTTGAAAATAATAGCATAAATTTTAGATGATTTCTTCAGAATGTTTTACATTTTATCTTACTGAGAAAACAGTTTGTAGTTCTTAAATTACACGAAATAATGTAAAAGGGAAGTTTTTCATTAGGGGCTGTATAAAATGAGATTTATGATCGCTTCAGCTCTACTCTTTAGTGGACCAATTGTATGAATAATCTATTAAAAGTTGAATCTAATTTCTAGAAGAGCCAACTTATCTTAGAAAAGAAAACAAGGTAATGACAGTTTTTTTGCCAAATTGTTACCATTTAAAAACCAGAAGGTATGGGGCTTCCGTGGTGGCTCAGTAGTGAAGAATCCACCTGCCAGTGTAGGAACCACGGGTTCCACAGGTTTGACCCCTAGTTGGGAAAGATCCCCCAACCCCTGGAGCAGCTGAGCCCACGTGCCACAGCTACTGAGCCTGTGATCTAGAGCCTGGGAGCTGCAACTACTGAAACCCGCACGCTCTAGATCCTGTGCTCCACAACAAGAGAAGCCGCTGCATTGAAAAGCCCGAGCACCTCACCTGGAAAGTGGCCTCTGCTAACCACAACTGAGGAAAAACCCTCACAGCAGTGAAGACCCGGCACAGCCAAAAATTAAATAAAATTTAAAAGTAATAAAAAAAAAACCAGCCGTTATTGGACTTCCTTTGTGGCTCAGCTGGTAAAGAATCTGCCTGTAATGCGAGAGACTTGGGTTCAATCCTGGGTTGGGAAGATGCCCTGGAGAAGGGAAAGGCTACCCACTCCAGTATTCTTGGGCTTCCTTTGTGGCTCAGCTGGTAAAGAATCTGCCTGTAATGCAGGAGATCCTGGTTTGATCCCTGGGTTGGGAAGATCCCAAGGAGAAGGGAAAGGCTGCCCACTCCAGTATTCTGGCCTGGAGAATTCCATGAGGTTGTAAAGAGTTGGACAGACCGAGCGACTTTCACTCACTCACTCACTCACTCATTAGCATATTACATATAAAGAAAATCTCTTTATGTCTATTTATTAAATCCTTCATTTTTCTCTAAATTACATTTGCCATTCTTTTATCCCAAATTTTACCCTAATAGAATTTACTGTAAAAATTGAAGCTTATTTTCTTAGAGGAGAAACTATACTCTAGGAGTCATGTTTTGTATGAGATTAATGTTCCTAGAAAAGTACCTACATTTTAAATGTCTGTAGTGTTCGAAATTTATTATTGATTAGGTACTTTATTCCCACTTTACTTTGAGGGTTCAGCCTTGAACTCTTTAAGATTCTTTCTGTGAATTTAAGAAGCCACTCATCAATCTTAGTGCTTAATAATAATGTTTTAAAAATACTGTGTTCAACAATATTATGGAAATACCAGATGAGAGTTTTGACATTTCAGTTTCTTCTGTTTTAGCTTCTGGGTATGTATGTTAAACTTCACAGGAAGTGGCTGAGGGTCAGTTTGTTGTTGTTTAGTTGCTAAGTTGTGTCCGGCTCTGCAACCCCATGGACTATAGCCTACCAGGCTCTTCTGACCATGCGGTTTCCCAGGCAAGAATACTGGAGTGGGTTGCCATTTCCTTTTCCAGGGATCTTCCCAGTGCAGGTATCAAACCCGCATCTCCTGCATTGGCAGGCAGATTCTTTACCACTGAGCCACCACAGAAGACCTGGGGGTCAGTTTACCAAACACTTCTTAAATCTCTCCTTTTAATTTTAGGAAGTCTCATTATATCCATGTGGAAGTAGAGTTATCCAGTTCCATTATACTTACTAGTACTTTTTTTTTTTTTGAAAGAAAGAACATGTTGTTTCAGTAGCTAGAGGATCATATGAATTTGTGTTTAGGCTGTATTGAAATCAGATTTTGCTGCATATGATAGAAAATTCCAGTATAATAGTAGTAGCAATGTTTCTTATCTTAAGTTTGGGGACATGTGAGGTTGTTTCTGTTATTCAAAGATTATTGGAAAATTCTCAAAAAGAAAAAGAGGGTGGAAGTACTATTTATAGCCATACCACCCTGAATGTGTCTAATCCAGAAGCTAAGCGGGATCAGGCCTGGTTAGTACTTAGATGGGAGAAAAAGGGAAGTACATTTTATTTATTTTTTGATTTATTTAAAAACATGTATATATTTTGGCTGTGCTAGGACTTCATTGCTATGTGCATGCTTTCTCTAGTTGTGAAAAGTGGGGCTCCTCTTTATTTGCGGTTCAGGCTTCTCATTGTAGTGGCTTCTCTTGTTGGGGCACAGACTCTAGGGCATATGGGCTTCAGTAGGCGCAGCTCACAGGCTCCAGAGTGCGGGCTTAGTAGTTATGGCACACAAACTTGGTTGGTCCGCTGCATGTGGCATCTTCCCAGACCAGGGATCAAACTGGTGTCCCTTGCATTGCAAGGCGGATTCTTAACCACTGAACCACCAGGGAAGTCCAGGAAATACATTTTAATGCTCTTGAATTGAAACCATCTGTCCTTATGATTTTAGAAATTCTCATGAAATAAAATAATAGTGTATTACTCCAAAAAATAATTTTTTGTAGGCTGAAGTGTTTGTTACAAATTATTTTAGATGTTATTCAGACACATTACATTTTATAAAAGTCTGTCAAGAACTACAGTTGTTTATGCAACTATTATATTCTAGACTAAGCAGTAAATTAATTTACATATTCTTTTGTGAAACATGCTGTTCTAGGATATATTACCCCAATATTGTGAAAAGTATAACAAATTACCTGCCAAGGAACAGCTCGCCCATATTAATCAAGTTTGGCAACCCAATCCGTTTATCTTTGTTACTTAAGCTGATAACATTTATTGTGCTTATTTGAGAGTGAAAGTATTATGTTCTCTATTTTTAGTAATACAGACTGAATTTACTGCTGAAAACAGCTAAGAGTACTGAATAAAGTATTATAAAAGTATGGAAGGACTGACAAGATAGAAATTATCAAGTCAAAATTCAAAAAGGACCTTTCTCTTACCTCACCACCCTTTTCCCCCCATGCCACTGGCTTGTTGCCAAAACTCAGTCACTTGTTCCTAGGATGTCCCTCATCTGGATTTATCTGTTTGCTTCCTTGTGAAGATTTAATTTGTTCCTCTATCCTCATATTTCCTATAAATAGTTTCTAACAGCATTACATAGCTGCTTATTTATATCATCCTACAGTAGTTTCAAAATAATATCAAGTATTGCTACAGACAATTAGTTTATAGACTACTGAATAACGTTTAAGATTTGTTGCAGCCTTCTTTGTTTTAGAATATATTTCACTAAGGATGTATAGTCAATTCTGTGTCCTAACGCAACTTGAAAGAAATAATTGTTTTCTCTATATTTTTATATCACCAACTTTACATAAAGTTCATCTGTTTCAGTTGCTTAGCAGTTTTTAGGGACTGTGTAAGTCAAAAACAAGGTACTTTCAGGAAAATTTTGCTTCTCTTTCCCCTCCACCCTATTCCTTTCCTCTTCCTATCAGTGACTGTTTTTATTATTGATAGCTTTTGATTGTATCTTAACAGTATTTCTTTTTGAAAACCCAGCAAAAATATGTGTGTATGTATCATATGTTCTTACCCCTTCCTTATATAAGTGGTTACTACATATCTTGTTCTTTTTTTCTTAATAATATATCTCTAAGATCACCCCATGTCTGCGTATAGAGGTCTTTCACATTCATTACATGATTCATAGTGCTGCATTTGGGAGTGTACCATGGTTTATTTAACCAGTGCCCAGATGGGTATCTGGATTGTTTCTAGACTTTTGCTATTACAAATAATGCCACAGTGAATACCCTTGCATCTTATTTTGTCCAACAAGTCTTACAAAAAAATTTCTATAAGTAGGATTGCTGAGTGAAAGGAAAAGTGCATTTGAAAATTTCCGGGTATTACCAGATTTCTCTCTGTAGATGGTACCATTTTGCAGTCTTAACAGCAGTGTGTCAGGGTGTCTGGTTCTGGAGACCTAGAGACTCTGTTGCTGAACTTCTGTATTTTTTTTTCTTACTATGAGAAAAGTTGCATATCTTTGTCTTTGTTTTCAAGGATCATTTAAAATTTTTCTTCTATAACTGTCTTTTATATGTTTTGCATACTTTTTCTAGTGTGTTGTGGGTATCCCTCCTCCGCCACATCTGGGTTTAGGTTTTTTAAAATTTAGGGTTATTAGCCCTTTGTCTTAATTTAAGTTGCACATTTTCCCCCAGTTTGCCCTTTGTCTTTTGACAAAGGGTTTTTTTTTATGGTGTTTGTTTTATTTTTACATCTGAAAGTTTTATGTAATGAATTTCTTTTTTTTTTAAGTAGTACTTTTGGATTTCAAGTCTCAAGTAGAAAGATTTGTCCTACTTTCAGATTATAAAGGAATTCACTCATATTTCTTCTATTATTTGTATAATTTTATGTTTTATATTTAGATTTAGGGTCTATTTGGTGTTTGCTCTAATGTAATATGAAGTATAGATCCAGTTTCATCATTTTCCAAACACCTGTCCAGTTGTCCCAATATGATTTGAGATTTAAGTCTGTTTCTGGACTTTCCATTCTGTTCCACTGACCTGTTTATTCATGTACTAGTATTACAGTGTTTTACTTAGAGGTGACCGTATATTTTGCTGCTTCTACTTTTTGTTCAGAACTAGTTGATAATAGCAATTAAAGTCATTCTCATCTAATTCATTGTGTTGCTCACGACCAACACCGAATGGAACACACATGTGATACACGTGTGTTGCAGTGCAGAAGTAGATGCTTTTTGGTCCTATGTTAGTGAAAAGAATTCTGAACCAGGGGTTAGGAGACAAACTCCGGTTTCAGTACCACTCTTTCTGACCCCATTTTCTCAGCACTTAACAAATTAAAGGAGTTGAACTACATGGTCTTGAGAGTTGTCCTGAATCTCGTTAATACTGATCTGATAAGAGCACTACTGATGTGTGTAGTATGTAGTTCCACTTTTTATTCCCCTGTGGCTTATCCTTTTGCCATAGTCATGAAATAAACTTTCTCTTCTGGATCCTGCTTCTTTAATATTTTCTGTATGTTTTTCTTTGTTCCAGCATTTTCTTTTCTCCTGTGTTTCTTTTATTAGCTTGCATTTCTTTCTGCTGATTAGGCAAGGATTGCCACCGTTTGGCTGCTCAGCTTCCACTGACCTCAGTAGGGAAAAATTGCATGCAGTAAATGGGAATTACTTTCCCCCTGGCAGAGAATTTCTTAAAAAACAAAAAGCAGCTGCTGACAGTAGTCTGTTCATCTGTTATACGAAGAACAGAACAAGGAAAGCTTCCTCTTTGGTATTTGAAGAAATCAGACAAGCCTATGACCAGGTCATCAGCTCTTGATTTATCTATGAGGATTGGTATTTCCCTGTATTTCACAATACACTTCCTTTAAGAGGTCAGGAAGAAAGTGATTAACAAAAAGAAGAGCAGAATTGTGAAAAGAGCTCATTAGGTAGCAATCCTACATATAAAACAAGAAAGTTTATGATGGTTTAAGGCATGTCAAACTCTTTACCAACTATAAAAACTTTATACCTTACTTACCCGAACTAGAATACTTAAAATTCAAAAGAATAATTGGAAATTCTTAAACTCCTAATTGTTGCTGAATAAGTTAACCTTAAAAATGGTAGGTTTGAAAAACACATGAAAGAAACTTTTTAGTGTGGAAGACAGAGGAAAACCAACATAATGTTGACAATTAATATCATACTTATTCAAGAAAAATAAGCTCAGTGTAATGTTTCTACAAATAAAAAGGTTTTACTAGTAAAGAAACATTCAGTGTCTGAAAGTCTGCTAGTTTTTATTAAGATTAAGCTTTGTTAGTTTCTTGAACACCAGTGCTACTAGTAAAGGCATTATTCTGGAAAATTCCAGAACTATGAACAGTTCACAAAGGGTAAGTTACCACTAAAGCCACCATCTTTCATTCTAAGTGAGTGTTTCCCTCAGGAGTTCAGGTCAGGATAAGGAGGAAGAATTCGTGCTTTTCGGCAGAGAAGAACTTTTGTAGGCATGGGCTGGCATCTCCACATGAGTAAGCCAGTGAAGCTATACCTTGACTTTAACAAAGATTGGGCCTACCCCCTACTCTGATAACTCATTACCACTTGTCAGGTAGTGAATAAAAGATGAAATTCTGTGTGAGAAAGGTGGTTCAAGAGTTTTTTGGAATGAAGCCATAGAGGTTTTGTTTTGTTTGTTTTTTAATAAGATTTCAGTTTGCTTGGGTGCTTGAGGCATATACAAAATCAACTGGGAATTCCCTGGTGGTTCAGTGGTTAGGACTCCATGCTTTCACTGCCAGAGGCCTGGGTTCAGTCCCTGGTTGGGAAGCGCTAAGATCCTGCAAGCTATGTAGCCTGGCCAAAAAAAAATAAGAAACACTTTAAAGAGGCTAGTTTTAAAATTTGTGCTCCCCCAACAAAATAGGAAAATGTTTAAGTCTACATTTTATGGGCCTGCTTGTATTTTTTTCAGGGTAAGTGTCCCCAGCTCAACTCTCCAATATGATGTTTTAATATGTTTGTCTTTCAGTTTCCAATGAGAGCTAAAAGGTAATTTATTCTCAAACACATGCGTTTCAATCTCTCATCCCCACAACCTTGGAATATTTATTTAGTACCTGAGGTATTAATTTAAAACTTAAAGTTTTGTTTAAAACTTGGTGTATGCATTTAAATTCTCAGACACACTCCTCCTCAAATTTTGATATGGAAAAATAAAGTTTAACCAAAGTAACTTTATACACAGCTTTTCAGGAAAAACATATCTATTGGGTAATAATAAGTATATGTATGTTCCTTGTTTCCAAAATAGTTAAGTTATTGATACACATACCATCCACATTTGTAAAATATACCATACATTAAAGTTAAGTCCTATTGGCATAAATAAGTTCCACTTATATACATAGGCTTTGAGCAGATTTTAGGTAGTTCCTGAATAAAAATCAAAATTGGCTACCAATTGCCATTTAATATATTTTATCACACGAAGAAAAACAAAATATTGGAGTCCTTTGAGAAAAATAGAAGATCAGTTTTAAAGCAAGTGGTAATATTTATTACAGTTCTGCAGGTGGGGGTGGCAGAGATTCATTGAGATCTTGATCAAAGTCAGGAGGAATAGGAAATTCCTGACATTGGATCTCATTGTTGCAATCTTCCTGGTTTTTCATAAAATCTCCTGGTGGCACGGTCAAGTTAAATGAGTCAGGGGGAGGTGGAAATGACTGTTTGGACTCAGAATTATGGTGTTCAGAGATTTGATTGAGACAATCTAGAGATGCTGGGAGATTGGTGGAATTGTTTGGACGAGGAGATTCAGTTATCATCGTGGGTTTGTCGGATTTGTTCCCCTCCTGTCCTTCGATATCAAGAAGGGAAGCAGGTGGTGGAGGCAGATCTGTGTCATCTGAAGAGGAAACAGCTGTGCCAATTGTTGATCCATCACCGCTGTCTTCTGATGTACCATTTGCCTGATCTTTTATTCTCTCTGTTTTGGGATTGTTAGAATCTTCAGTGTTTTCCTTTGATTCAAACAACTTAATTTCTAAGTCATCTGCTAAAAGTGCACTTTTGCTTGGTTTCCAGACCATAAGTGAAATAATTGATGAACGTTTTGGGAATGCTTCATTTTCTCTAATGTTATCCAAACATATGTCAGGGGTTTCGCCATCAGCAAACGGAGACCTACCTGCCCAATTTTGATCATTTAACACTGGTTTTCGCAAACATTGCCATAATACAATCATGAGTACAACTACCAACATAGTAGTCAGAATTGCACCAATTAATATGGCTGGTATTGAATAAGCATAATTGGCTTCCTTTGGGATATTTGTTGTACGGCTAAATTCGTTGAATCCTGGTGTCTTCCTAGGTGAACTTTTGACAGTTGGTGTTGGTTGTATGGATATATTATGAACAGTCGGGGATACTAATTTCCTGGAAGAGGTGTGGGTAGATGATGGTTGTTGAGTAGGAGTAGAAACTGATGGTGGTGATTGTCTGGTAGAAGAATAGGCAGATGGTGATAGCTGTATGGCAGAGGTAAACACAGGCAGTGCTGTTCCTTGGGAGGAGGTGTTGGCTATTTGTATTGTTTTTCTGGTGACATTATAGACAAGTGGTTGTCCAGGAGAAGTATGTGCTGCTGGTTTCCCAGAAGAAGCATAGGCAAGTGGTGTTGGTTGTCCAGCAGCAATTTTGGCAGTTGTTATTGGTTGTCCAGAAGATAGGTTGTTGAATTGTGTTGGTTGACTTGAAGGATTCTCTGTCGTGCCCTGAGAATTCGCCGAGATATATGGCATTGATGGTCTAAATAAAGTAGATTGTGGTTGCCTCTCTGTTGTAGTTGCTTCTGTCTCTGAGAAAAAAGTATCATTCAGGTGTCCGCAAAACAAAATTAAGATGAAATACTTGAGATCCATTTCAGAATGTTTCCTTTTTGCCAGTAGTATTATAATAAAAGAAAGAAAGATAATTACATATCATTTAGTATTTATCATTGCTAATTTAGACTTGATACACTCCCAGCTAACATGAAGAGCTCTTAACTATACTGTAACTTACCACGTGACATTTGGACCCCAAAGGCAGTGATCTCGCGTAATTCTTTGGGAAGGTTTGTACTTGGCACTGTTGCCCCTGTGGGTTTATTGCACTGCAGCCCTTTGTTGCATAGTCACGCATCTCAAATGCACGGGCTCCATATGCTGGAGCCGTGTGCACACTGCTTTCTCCCCTGTTTCCTGCTAGAAATACATTGATCCTGCTGCCTCAATGGGCGCCAGTAACCATCTATTACTTAATCCAGTGGTTTCTTTTCTTTTTTTCTCTCTTGATCACATTTGACACCATTGATTATTCCTTCACTGCTATTAGAGTAGCTCTTTGGAGTCATTTTCCTTTCATATTCATCTCACTAGCTCCTGTTTTTCTCTTGCATCCTAAATACAGTACTTGATATGTTTTCTGTCTTCACTCTTCACTGCTTTTCTTAATCCTGAATCTATCAGGTTTCACCTCTCACCTTTAACCTCTAGCTCCCAAACCTGTGTATCTAGCCTAAATTTCCTTAATTCTTGTTCCATTTGTATGACTTCTTGGTGGGCATTGCCATGTACATATTTCACTATCAGCAAATTCAGCGTATTTAAGTCAGAATTCATCTTCATCTTAAAAGTGACCCTTCTCCTGATTTCTGGTTTTGCTGATGGTATTACCTTTGTGAGTTTCTCATGCCCACAACCTATTAAGTAACCTTTGCAGCTGTATCAGTGTCCAGGACAGTGTCTTTATATTAGAATCTCACATTTCTAAAGGATTCAATTCAACTCATACTTGAAAGTCCTAAAATGCTCTTCAAGTCTGGTTGAGGGAAGTAGTCGTGCTGCTACTTCATTTATTCATTGATTAGCACCATGTTTTTATCAGGCTCTGTTCTGGTTTAGGAGATACCAAAATTTAAAAAAATTTTTTTCTAGTAGTAGAAACAATAAATAAATCTAATTTGATAAGTTTTCTCAGAAAGGTATGCAGGAGATGCACAGAGGAACTAAGCTAGCCTGGGAGAGCTTCAGGGAAGGTTTCTCAGAGAAGTAAAACTTGAACTGAATCTTGTCTATAAGAACTAAGTAAATAAAATATTCCAGCCAGGGGAACAACATGCAGGCATAGGAAAATGAGGCATGTGTTTAAGTTTGTGGGGTAGGGTTACCTGTGGGATGTGGCAGATGCTAAAACTTGAAGAGTTTTTTCAAGTTTCATTTCTGTTTCTGTGGCCTAAAGATCTATCTAACCATAACTACTCAATTAATATCTCCTGGTCTCAAATGTCTTGTCTCTAAAGTAAGGCTAGTTTTCAGCTCTGTATGTAATACTTGTTTCATACATCTTTAAACACAATGGTAACTATTTGGTTATTTCTTAATATTAAGGAAAGGAAAATCTCTGGGTTTTAAATCCTGGTCAATATGATTTGAAACTATAGTTTCTCTGTGATTTTTTTAAGCCAATCTGAGAGAGGTTTGATGGTCTGTACAAGCCTGATGGCAAGGTACAATAACACATGAGGAACTCCCTCAAGTTTGCAAAGAAATAGACTTTTTTTTAGCATATTTGAGTGGTTTTCATTGCTTATTCCTCTACCACTTTGTATATAGTGATGATAAATTACCCTATTTTAGTAGAGGAGAAGGAATGTGATTTTTTTTCCCTATGTAGTCTCCTGCTTTTTATTTCTCTGTAATACTTAAAGCTTTAATTTTAAAATATTTCTCCTTTAAGTTCCCCTGCACACTGCTGATGAATTAATCTTCCGACAACCAAGTTTTATCACGTCTTTGCTCCCTTGCTTATTGTTGCTCAGTTGCTCAGTCATGTCTGACTCTCTGTGACCCCATGGACTGCAGCACTCCAGGCTTCCCTGTCCTTCACCATCTCCCTTGCTTGAGGGTTCCCCATTGGTATCAAGGTAAAAATCTAAACTGAGTTTTCTGTTTGTGGCCTGAGTTTACCAGTCCAGACTCATATCTCATGACTGCAACTTCTCATTTAGCCTCTTCCTCATCTTACATACTTCCTAAACACACACTTTTCTCCCTTTAGCAGACACTTTTAATTATGCTATTTTTCACCCTCTGAGAGTGTGTTCCTTTTCCTAAACCACTCTCTTCCCTGTTCTGGTTGCCTAACTGTGAATCTATCATCATCTGTCAGACCTCAGCTTAAATTCCCTTCTTAGACCAAATTCTCTGTGACTGAGCACAGCCCAGAGAGCTCAGCCATTCCCTGAGTTCCCCCTCGTTCTTGTTCTCTTTATGGTTCCTTGGATAATTCTTTATATACGTACCTGACTCACACTTCTTTTCTCTCAAATAATTGTGTTTATTTTTTATTTCTTAACTTTTCACATTTTCTTTTTGTTATCTCCATCACCTCAAATAAGATTTTAAAGAACTTTGAAGAAGGCAAAAAGAAACAAAGAAAAATCCTTATCTAGAACATCCTAAGTGCTGTACCATCTCAGGTGTTTTACATACTTCATTTCGTTTAACTTTTACATAATTTTATGAGAAAGATGGAGGAATCTTTGATTTACAGATAAAGAGACAAATTTAAATGTGTTAAGCAATTTGCCAAATGTAATGTCACTATTAGTGACAGAGAATTTATACCCACAGACCCATCTGATTTTAAAGCATATGTTGTTTCTGCTACTCCAAATTGTCTGTTTTTATATGTTGATTTCTTTACAGCAGAATGCTGTATGTGTTAGCAGCTCAGTAAACAGTTAACCTATAATTGGGCTTCTTGGTTTCTTTTCCATTTCAGTTTTTTGCTGTTTATTAATACTTCTTCCAGAATGTAACTGGTTGTCGTTCAGTTGCTAAGTCATGTCCGACTCTTTGCAATCCCATGGACTGTGTAGCACGCGAGGCTTCTCTGTCCTCCTCTATCTTCCAGAGTTTACTCAAAATGTTCATTGAGTCAGTGATGTTATCTGACTATCTCATTTAGATGGTTAGAATGTAAGCAGAGAGGTAAAATCTGAGTTATTAAATTATGCCTTCTGTTCATTTCGTAAAGGGTTTAATAGGGAAAATTTTGAAACTTTTGGCATAAATATGGAAATTTAAATCATCTCTACATGGTTATCATCCATGAAGTTCCTACCTACTGTTCTTACAGATTACCCCTTTCCCCAAAGAAGGCCATATTAGAAAGTGTTATTCTTTAGAGATTCACTTTAGTTTTCTAAAAAATGCCATCCAGAGCAATAGAAAACATAGGCCATGAATTATCTTCAGCCAAGAATGTGTCTTGTGACTTTTCTTAAAATTTTTAAAAACCCTTCACAGTTCCTTTTTTCAGTTAGCTAAAAAAAGCATTAGAGAAGGAAAGAACCCAGATAGGAACATAATTATAAGCCCAGTTGAGTTTGTATGGTCAATTTTGATAGGGTGTAACCTCTTTTGTTAATAGGAATGTCATAGGACCTTAAAGTGTGTGAGATTTTCCACTTGTCATTTAAGGGTTACAGCAGTATTAACACCAAATTCTTTTTTTTTACCTATCCTACCCCTTTCTCCAGTTAGCTATACCCTCCTAGGGTCTGCTACATTGGAATGCTCAAATCTGTCTTAGAATTCCGCTACAGCAATTCAGAATAGTCCAGAGAAAAGGAATAAGATTTCAAAGAAGAGTAAATGAAGGGGAGAGGTATAGTGAAGAAACAGACTTTTTTTTTCTAGTTCAGTGACAGTGAGGGCAGTGTTATTACCAGTGCAGAAAGTTACTTAACATATGTGATATATATGTGTATATATGTATATGTATGTATGTATGTATATGTATATATATGTAGGCCATGTGTACCTGAAATACCAACATTATTTCTTCAGGAGAAGAAGGTAGAGAGAAAGAACCATAGAGGGGGCAAGGGAGTAAAAAGGAGGAGAAAATGTTGGCTACAATGAAATGAAAAAGGAATGCAAAGAAATAAAAAATAACACAAAAGATAAAAATAAAGCCAAACAAAGGATAAACAGCAAATACATGGAATGGGGAGGTAAATTGATTAGAGAAGGTATTGAAAGAAAGAAAAGTTAATAAAAGGCTGAAGAACAAATAGTGATTATGTATTTAGCAAGAAGTTAGGGTAGAAGGTTAAAGCGAACAAAATTAGAAATTGGGGGAGAAGACCAGAGTAGATGAAAGAAGGAACTACAGAATGCTGCTTTCTGTCTTTGCGGATGCAGGAATCAGCAGAGGAACAGTGTTCTCAAAATGGAGGACAGGCCTGAGATCACCCATCTTCTCAAACTCACTTACCTTTCATTTCAGGACTCCTATCTAAGCATCCTTAAGATTCCCTACTCACCCCGCCCCCCACAGTTTTTTGGCACTCAGAAGCTACTTGTTAATTACTCTAAATAACCTATGAACAATCTATATAGCATTTTTTCTAGAATTTCCCTAGTCTGCTGCTTAGGCAAACCCTAAATTTGTCTACCTTTATATGGCAGTATTTTGCTCATTATTTTAGGTTGGGACTCTTGAGGTTTAACTCAGATTTTGGTTCTTTGTTTTTCCTGAATATTGAAAAAATTTCAGAAAGAAGAAAAACATCAGCTGTTTTAATTAAGCATTGAGACGCAATTAAAGTTGGAGTCCCCTTAATGCATAAGTACATAAAGAGTTTAGCATGTAAAACTGATGCTAAGTTGGATATGATAAGAGAGATGTTACTGTCTTTTAAAGAAGAATCAAGGAGATTTGGCGGGCATATCCTAGATAAGGCAAATATAGGTAGCGGTATCAAAAAAATAACATCTGAGTTTCAGTTACTTTGTTATAATACAGATATAATAGATTAAAATTTAGTGGTATTGTATCTCCTGCTAGTAAAGTTATGAAACCAGAAAAGGAAGAAGACAGCGATTCTGTATCTTGACGAAAAGCAGCAAGGGGAAATTAACTTTGAACTATGATAGGAATTACTTGATGACTATCTTTTATCAAAAATAGCTACCATTTACTAAGTACATGCCAGATGTTTGGCACCGTCCTGTTTTAATGAGGAAGGTGATGTTATCGTCACTGTACAGATAAAACTGAGACACAGAGAAGTTGGATAATTTGCCGAAGTGTCACAGCTCTTAAGTAGTGGCACCGATACAGAAATCAGTCAGTCATGTATAAGATCTCTTTCCTTCCATTACATTCATAGTAAAATTCTGAAACAGGAGTGCTTGAAGAGGAAAAGAGATGTGAACTCTCTGGGAATAGATAATGTAAGTAACTTTTGGAGTTAGCTTTTTAAAAGGTTGGACAAGAACTACCAGAAAACCATTTTAGTCCTGTGACTAGGAAAACAATTATGGGAGTTTTGATTAGATAGCCTGTAAACTGGCATAATTGGGATGACTTTTAAAGATTGGACATTGACAGGCATCAAATTTTCATTTAAAAAATTCAGAATTCATAATTTCCCTCTGAGTGGAAGTATATAGGGATTAGTTGGAAAACACAGGCACTATTAAACCCTACATTTGGAACAGATTCTTTAAAAATATATAGATAAGCATTGTCCAAAAAAATGATAAAAATCTTTCTGTATTAATTTCTGTAATAGTTACTTAGAAGAAATCTAAAGTGGACTTCTATAAAAGAAAGTCATAAGTACTTTATGAAATGTTGAAGTAGGATATTACCCACTATGAATTTACCATTCTATGATATTACAAGTCTATGTAAATAAACTCTTGGCAGTTTTTATTTTGGAGGATATTCGCTTTGCAATTGTCCAAGTTACTCAAAGAAAACATCTTTTCTCCATGGTTAGCAACTCTCTATTCTATGAGTTTTATTTTCCATATCTATTTTATACTGCTTACTAAAGACTCAGATAATGTGTGACATAAATATGTAGTGATGAGTATATGCCCACACATTTTACCATAGCAGTTTTTTTCTTAGCTTTAAATATTAGTGATAATATTTTCATGTCATCATCATTACTAAAATTCTATTTGTGTAAAAAAGCATATTTAATAATAATCATTGAGTGTCTCATCTAATCACCTTTGTTTATTTTTAAATGAAGGTGACCATTCTTTCTATGAAAACTGAAGGGGATTAAAAAATAAAAATGATTTAAACCTATGGATTATGTTATATATAGGAAATTTTCATATAAAGAAAATAAAATTTTTTAACAGTTGGTATTTTGGGGTTGTAGATTCAGCCATCACTCATGAATTCTAGTTTTATTTCCAACCCTTAGCTTTATCTGCCATGGGTGTAGTTTTATTTCTTTTAATTACAGAACTGAGGTCAACAAACATAATGATTGAATAAACTTTAAAGGGTTTATATTACATAAACCTAGGTGAAAATTTTTCTGAAGGCAAGCTCAACACTGAATTTTTAAAATTCCATGCAACAAAACCACAATACCTGTTATAGATACCTTTAGACAATCAGACTTTAAGTTTAAAACAATAATAACATTTTAGTTTTAAAAATTGGAGCAGGAAATGGCAGCCCACTCCAGTATTCTTGCCTGGAAAATCCTATGGACAGAGGAGCCTGACTGGCTACAGTCCATGGGGTCACGAGGAGTCAGACAAAAGTAAATTTTATATAAAACAAAGATCAAACCAGATTGCCTGTGTGAAATTGTCTTACCTTGGCTGTTAACTTCTTTTGCAGAAGGCTAAATTCTTGTTCTAACTGGACATTTTGGTGCTTTGGCTAAGAAAGCAAAAAGTGGTTCCGAACGTTCAGATTAAAAATGATCCTCTAGCACATTGAAATAGGTTCTGTAGAGAAAGAGGAAGTTTATCAATAGTTGGTTCCGGAAGTGCAATAAGCCACAAAATGACTAAGAAAGTACTACTTTAACAGAGCTTAATTTGAAACACAATTTGGAGCTACATGATTTGAGTGCTTTTAATTAACATTTGTAAGTAAACATATGAGACTCTCTAGTAATGTGATTCAGTCAGTTCGGTTGCTCAGTCGTGTCTGACCCTCTGAGACCCCATGGACTGCAGCACACAGTAATGTGATTATATAGTTTAAATACTTAAAATAGAACCTTGGAGAGAAAGTTATATAAGGAAAAACTGCCAGTCAGGTTACTACCCATAGTGAGATTTCTTTTCATAACAAATGAATGATGTGTCCTGTTTACTTGTGTGACCGTAGGCAAGTCGTTGTACTTCTGAATCACCGTTTCCTCCTCTGGAGGAATACTTCTGTTACTAGGTTTTGAGAGGATTCAATAAGATAAAATATATAAATGCCTTACACACAGTCGGTAGCCAGAAATGTTATTTCCTCTTACATAATTTAGGCTAAACCCAGG
Organism: Bos mutus; assembly: GCF_027580195.1. Lineage (NCBI taxonomy): Eukaryota > Metazoa > Chordata > Mammalia > Artiodactyla > Bovidae > Bos > Bos mutus. The sequence goes on from NC_091635.1 coordinate 43,454,730, forward strand.
TAAAAGTATGATTAATTTTTTCCAAATAGTTTCCTAAATGATTTTTAAGTTCAAGTCCACAACTCTTTAATTACCCACAAAGTAGGTAATTGTCAGTGCAAAGTAAAAATAAATTGGGAATCATCTTCTAAATAAGTTAACTAATAAGTATGTTGAGAAGAGTATGAGTCAGTATAAAAACACATTTCTTTCAGCATGTCACCTTCTAGACTCTCTAATCTGAAAAGTGGAGATCATAATTCTTAATTTATAAATGTATTATGGGATTAAATAAATGTAAAGTGCCTAGCATCACACCTATTATAGTAGATGTTGTAAGCATTAAACCACGCACTGTTTTCCCCTGGTCACTGCTGAGGAACACAGATAATTAAGACCTAGTTCTTAATTTCAAGGCACTTATAACTTGGTAGAAAAAGAAGATTTTTTAAAAAAAATATGCTATAAACTTATTTTATGGAATATAATTTGCTATATATATTGAATTGGCCAAAAAGTTTGGGTTTTTCTATAAGATGTTATGGAAAAACCCAAATGAACTTTTTGGTCAACCCAATATAATATAAAGTATGCCACGTAATTTTTAAATGTGCTATAAATTTTTGTTTCACTATTTTTAAATCCCTAAATTAATAAGCATGTGGACCATAGCACCCAATGGTAGAAAAGTAGCCTTGTTCAAAAGTAACTTTAGAACTCAAAACATATCTTACCCTGTCATCTTTAAACAGTGGTTAAGTTTGGAAAGGAACCACTTTCATGAGCTACCATTGGATGTTGTCAGTCTGAGGACGTGTGTTAAATAGCCAAGATAGTGAGGGATAAATTTTAAATATTTCTGCAATAGGAGCTTTCTGTTTTGTGTGAAAATGTTCAACATATGTGTTGCATAGGAAAGTAGTTGCCTAGTTAATTTCTTATTTTTAAGAAGACAGTCATTTGTTTTCAGTTTCTTGATTCAAGGACTGCTTTGTGTTATCACTGTTTTCATGTACAGTCTCAGATTTTTGATATACACAAAATGGGAGCTCTGCCCAGGTTCATTTCAAATCTGAAATCAAACCTTTTTACCCTTCAAAAGATAACCTGCTGCTGCTGCTGCTAAGTCACTTCAGTCGTGTCTGACTCTGTGCGACCCCACAGACGGCAGCCCACCAGTCTCCCCCTGGGATTCTCCAGGCAAGAACACTGGAGTGGGTTGCCATTTTCTTCTCCATTGCATGAAAGTGAAAAGTGAAAGTGAAGTCGCTCAGTTGTGTCCGACTCTTAGTGATCCCCATGGACTGTAGCCCACCAGGCTCCTCCATCCGTGAGATTTTCCAGGCCAGAGTACTGGAGTGGGGTGCACTTATTGCCTTCTCCAAAAGATAACTTAATGTTACAACCACAATGGGCATGAGCTTTCTCTTGCTTTCCTTTTTCCTTTGTTGATGTTTACCTTTTTCTGGAATAATAGGGCTATGATTTGTTATTTGGGAAATGGATTTTTTATAAATTGGTAACAAATCGATAATAAAATTGATGCTCTTTTTCCCTCTCTCATTTTAAGATGTAACCTTAAAAAAAAAAAAGAAATGTAACCTACCTAGATCTTTTGAGCAATGGAAATTTTACAAATTTAATCTGATGACCAAGAGCATGATCTAGGGAATTATGCAAAAATTATCAATGCCTCTATCTGGAGCTCACTCCATTTAAATCAGGAGGAAGGGTGTAACTTACGCATGGGTGAGTTAAATTCTTCAGGTGATTCTGAATCTCAGTCAGGATGCAAATTACTAACCTAGAAAGAATTGCAGTAATACTTGGAAAAAATATATATAAATATGTAAAATGTTTCCTCAGCTAGGTGCTCTGTGATGACCGAGAGGGGTGGAATTGAGGGTGTGAGTGGGAGGTTCAAGAGGGAGGGGTTGTATATGTATACATATAGCTGACTCATTTTGTTGTACTGCAGAAACAAACACAACATTGTAAAGCAGTTATACTTCAAATTATTTTACAAAAAAAACAATGGCTGTTGTTAGGGGGTGGAGATAGTAGAGATTGGAAGGAGGCCTAAAGGCACTTTCTGAGAAAATGTTCTATTTGTTGGTTAAAAGGTGTTGACATGTATAAACTTTTGTCAAAGTGAATTGAATTGTAAAAAAGAAAAATAAAAACATACATATATGTAAATGTTTCCTTAAATGTCTAGCATATTTCCCAAAATAAATGCTCGACAAGGGATGAGATTTTTAAGACTGGCCTGGTCTTTAATTAAGTATGCTCTGTGTCAGTTTTGGTGGACAGTTGGAAAGTCTCTCAGAGCAACTTTTGCAATATATTAAATTGAAGATGAATGTCTTGGCTTAAATGTAAGCCACTATTGTACTTGAACCCAGTTTCTTTAAACTTTCAACAATTACCTGAGTATCCTGTTTTCCAAAGTAGAACAAACACACACACATATACACATCTTTCCTTTGCTCGTGTCATATTGGGTAGTAAAAAAATAAAATTGGTTTATTAGGTCATTTGGCAGTCTCAAAGTCCAAAAACTAATCAGCCTTTGAATATTTGCTATAAAAAAAAATCCCATAAGCAATATTTATAGAGTTCCATTACAGTTAAACAGTAAGATATGTTTTACATTTATCTATTTCAGTTGTACTCTGTTTCTTATTGATCTTTGCTGTGTATTCTCTAAAATAATAAAGGGAATGCAAATATACATAGTCACTTTTATTCTGTCATCTTAATTTATTATACAAAATTTAAAGTTTTAATTAAGTATAGTAGAAAACGACTTTCTTATGTACACCACATGTAAAGATGAAAGCATCTGGCATAACATTAGCCGTGTTTATAGATGAACTGGTATGGATTCTGTCTCATTCAGCAAAGAAAGTACCATGTAACTATACAGTTCAACTCTATGCATTAGGAATGTGACTTCTGTTAGATGTTAAAGCATGTAATAGCCTCAAATGACACACTGAAACTCTTCCAAGTTTACTTACATTTGGACAAAGATCATGTAACTACTATTGCTGAACAAGAAAAACTCATAAATTATCTCTTTCTAACTCTATTAGTCAGTTCCTTCAACTTGTCTTTAGAACCTTCCTTGAATGCTTGGTCGTTTTATTATTTGCTTTCTAAAACAGTGTTAGACACAGTTAAAATCATTAAGTAAGCAAACATATTTCTTCCTTTCTCACTTGCTTGATTCTAAGCAAGGCCAGCCATGGCAAATTTTAGACCTTCAGTCCAACACCTTGGCATTAAATGTCAAACTGAGTTCATTTTTACCCCAGAAACTTTCTCATTGCTACTTTGCATTTTTCTTCACTAAAGCATCTATTAGTTAGTGAGTTTTTCAGTTCCTTCTTCATCTTTTCTTTCCCTCGTAGCTGTGAGCACTCCAGTAGATTGCATCATTAGGTTGGGCACTGTGAGCTGTTTTGCTCTTTTCCAAGTGTCTGATTCAGCAGGCCAGAGACCACTGCTTGCCAGAAAATCACCATTGCTCCTAGGCTGACGCTTGCCTGCTTGTTTTGATCGTCTGAGAGATGAGACTTTGTTTGCCAGAACCACAGTTGATAGAAATAGAATGGTACAGATAAGAAGGAGCACGGCAATTATGATTAAGCAGACTAGCATGGCCATTTTGTTGTTGTCCTCCTCACAGACACCCTTTTTGAAAATTTCACTGTGACTTTTGCTTGTGTTTTCAATGTTCTGTACTGTTGGTGGACTGTTCCTGACAACAGAAGATACATAAAGCTCCAGTTCAGATTTAGGAGTTAAAAACGTGATGTGAGATGATGTTTCTGTTTCAGGCATGTTTGTAGAATTATCTTTTTTATCTGCTTCAGGAGTTTTAGGGTTTGCGTTAAAGTTTTCATTTTGGCTTCTGTCCGTCTTGTTGTGAATATCTGGATCCAAGACAGTAGAATTGTTATCCCACAGATGGGTATAGTTTGCTTTTGTTCCAGGAGACAAAGAAAAAGCTGTTGTTATCAGAAAGGCAAGATGCAGGTAATGTCGCATGTGTCCCATGTCTGTGAGTGTACTGGTAATCTGTAGGGATAGAAATATAATTTGTTAACTTGTGAAAGAATAATGGTTCCTAGTTTTGGTAATTGTCTTTAAAAGATGGATAGACAGTTGATAAGTTTTAGCTACAATTAGCTATAATTACACTCATGCCTGACATTTGCTTTCCTGTTTGAATTCCTTCTGAACTGATCTTTTTTCTACTAGGCTACATATAAAGAAACAATTTAATTTCTCTTATTTTTTAAATGCTAAAAGGTAGCATTGCAGATAACTACTAATCATTGTTAAACTGAATACCCTGGTTTAAGAGTTTCCTCCCTCTTGAGCATGCTAGAAGAATTTAGCTTTGAGTCACATACTTCTGCTTTTACTTTTTTGATTCCTCCTTTTTTTTTTCCTTACCATTTAAGGAAACTCCTTGCAGAAACTCCCTATCCTCTAACAAATGAGTCACCCATCTGTATAGTAAGAGAGAAATGTGACATTTTGCTTCGTGTGTGAGAAGAAAATGCAAATAATTTTGCGGGGGGCTCAGGAAAAGGGAAGTGTGGTAGCAACCAAGAGAAAACGGACCTCAAGTAGAAATTCAAGATGTTCTTTTTTCTTCCTGGGTATTTATCTTGAAGTTTAGACTAAAGCTAGTGCTTAGGAATATATTCCCAGTATTCATGAAAGCTCTTTTATGATGATGGGTCTCCCTTCACCTCTATGGCCCCTGAGTTACTGTGGCTTTCTGAAAGCAAAGACATGCCACTTTTCTCATCCCAAACCTCTGGCATTACAGAGGAAAAGAGGCAGGTTTCTTTTGAATAATCTCAAAAGTTCAACAAAAGATATTGACCTTTCTCATTATTATTTGTGCTTAGAATTTTTCTGTGAATATTTTGACATAATCTTTAAAAATAAGGTATACAATAAAATAGAAATACATCAGGATCATGGGATTCAGGCTCAAGTGGGAAGTCAGTGTGGATCATAAGAGTCTCAACCTATAAATGAAAAAGTGGAATGTCGATTTTGGGTCTGAGCTCGCTGGAAGCCAGTCCACAAAGGGGAAAACTCTGTTCCTAATTTTTATTATCCATCATAAGACTGAAGATTTAAATGCAACTGGCATATCTGTTCTAGGTACTGGTAAGCCAAGGAAAGATTCGTTACCATTATTGAGCTATCTCTTTTAAAATAGTATTCCAGTTTGTCTGGGCCACATTTGTAAGAGTGTTTTATTGTTTGCATTTATATGAATAGGGAAGTGGAAGCAAAAACTAGGTTATTCTTCTGTTGTTTAGTCAGTCAGTCATGTGCAACTCTGCGACACCATGGACTGTAGACCACCAGGCTCCTCTGTCCGTGGAATTTTCCAGGCAGGATTACTGGAGTGGGTTGCCATTTCCGTCTCCTGAGATATACCAAATAAAAGTGCCTGTTTGCCTATTATATATAAGTTCTTCTCAAACTTTAAAGAACATGGATGTGAGTTTGTTTTTAATGCAGATTTATTCCATAGGTCTAGGAGGGACTGGAGAGTTTTAACCAATTCCCAGATGACACAGATACTGTTGCTACTCATGCTTTTTTTTTTTTTTAACTGAAGTATAGTTGATTTGAGAATAACAAATGTGACATATTGTTATACAAATGAAAGTAGCATATAATAAACAATAGTAACTAGAAACTAACCTCTGAAGTCATATTTCCTATTGATAATATGGAGGGGGAAAAAAAAAAACCCTTTCTTATGTGTTCTAGAAGTAAGATTACTTTTCAGATTATAATTTTTATAGACAGTTAAAGATATTGTGCACTGACTTGTCTATAATAGTGTTTGAATTCAATTTTTAAGTTGAATGACATAAATCTTTGGATTTATGGAAGTATTTGTGATTCTTCCACAAAGAGAAAGACTTTAAATTGGATTAGCAAATAATTTCCAGCCTTTTATACTAGACTGGACTTCTGCATGAGATGCTAAAAATGATTTAAAGCAAGTTATTCTTGTCACATTAGTTCATTAGTGTAATATGTATCATAGTATTTGTACACATTTTAGCAGTGCTCACCACAGGATAAATAATAGGCCCGCTGTTGATTGTCTTCAGCCAGATGTACTGTCATCCCCAAATAAACAAACCGTTAACAAAATGAGACTTTGAAATCCTTACAAATGCCTAGCTGTCTCTACATCTCTAATTTATGCAGTGGAGGCCAGGTTATATTATGAAAATTTTCCTTTATCTCTGGTAGTTTTCAATAAAATTTATAATGCCTAAGCATTAGTAATGAGAAATTTGTTTTTTAAACTTATTTTAATAACAGGTAAAACTTTACAGTTCACTCAAGAGACTAAAATCAAATCCTACTTAATCTTAATTTAAAGCTCTGTGTTGATGGTAACTCTTGCCATTTCTTACTTAAATTTTACTTAATAGAACAGAGAAGAAAACAGCATACATGTTCCATTACTAATTCTACTTTGTTAGTACGATTCGAAAGTATTTCCTCAAACACTAATCTGTAAGAAGTTATAAATGAAAAGGCATAAGAAAAGCCATATATATGACCTACCTTACAAAATGCTTGGTCAAAATCTTATAACCTGATTTTAATAAGCCACTTCTTTTCTTTTCTTGAAGCACAACTTCCAAATAATTTAAAGCAGAATAGACTTGAAGAATCTGAACCTAACTCTGCAGTTTAAAAAAAAGGATATGTACAGCTAGCTTTCCACTAACCACAGATGACACATTTCCTTTCCACTGCAGCTAAAGCACATGTCACAGGGGAAAAAAAAGTCTCCAACTTGTCTATTTGGCCACAGCATGACAGGAGGCTTTGTAGGACAAATCCCCGCCTCCAGGGTAGGGAGGGTTTTGTGTTTAATGCCTTTTGACCCTATGCTTATTATGTATGTCTGCTATATGCTTTCGAATGCTATGTTAGTATCTTTCAGAAAAACAGAAAATAACATTTCCCCTGAGATTGAGCATTAAAATCTTCTCTAAAAATTGTACTTGTATACCACAGACTGATTTGATAACATGAGTTTGGAGACCCAGGATATTGGTCAGATAATAGAAACAGTAATGTTTATAACCAGCATTTCAAAGTATGGAAGTGCAACAGTGGTTTGGAGAGACTATCTAGTAAACTTAGGTTATAAGAGACAAAAAAAAAATCTCTTATAATCTAACTGTAGTGTATATATACACACACACTCCCCTCTAATGTCCTGTCAGGACCTCATACTCAATGTATCTAAAATGGATTTCAATTTTCCCCCAAAGTGACTGCCCCTTGTGATCTCTGTTTTTATTCAGGGTGGTAACATTCTTTGTTATGGCAGAGCCTTGGTACACAGCAAGTCCTTTTAATTCAAATCCTTTGTTTCAGCCTTGATAAAGATGTTGAATCATGTTGATCCTTTCTTCATATTTTTGGATCAGTTTCTTCTCTAACTGTTAGCCTTGTGTATATTTTAGATGCTTATTAAACCATACCTAGACTACTATAATATCTTTTTCACTAGCCCCAACTCCTTCTTATATATGTATGTATCACTTCCTGTGATCATATCACCTTTTTCTTTTTAAAGAAATGTGGTCAAATAACTCCCTAACACCTGCAGCTGCAATTCAGAAATGTTTGTGCACATAAACATCAGATGAAAGGTTGTTTAAAAACAATGAAAATCTCCAGGCCCCACTGCATAGATTCATATATAGTAGTTCTGGGCTAGGACAGGAAACTGCGTTTTAATGAGGCATAGAGTTGATTCTGCCACTGGTGTGCCACAGAACATCCTCCAAGAAATACCAAAGTCTTAAGAGGAAATCTGAGCCCCTTAGTTTTGCCCCTGAGCAGTTTTGGTCCCTTCACAATTTGGCTATTCTGTATTTTTCCAGCTTTCTCTCTTCAAATTTCTCTACATGAATCCTCCATTCTAGCTCAGCTAGCTGATTCTTGCCTCAGCACATCTAGTTGCCTATTTTTCCCCCTCCTTCCCTCTCTCCATGAGGCCTGCCATTCCCTGCTCTTGTTGAGTGTGAAATTTCTCCTGCCCACTTCAGCATCTTCTATGTAGCTTTCACTGATTACCCAGTTTGTGTTGATTTTTCCCTCTTTTGAACTTTACAAAAGTATTTTTCTGTGCAGTTTCTTTGACAAGTGATTACATACTACCTCATATCTTTTCTTTGTTCTTGAAATACTTTTTAAAATTTTAAGATGACTTAACTTATCATATTTTTATCTTATTTTCTCCCAATAAGATTTAAAACTCTTAGGAAAGGATATTTGTTTTAGCTTACTTTGTAGTACCACCAGAATCATCAAGTACAGAACGTTGGGCCAAAGTTAATATAAGGTTGATTTGTTTTGAAATTCTGGTACTGTATTTGGGGGCTTTCTGATGGTCCTTCTTTTGACTACTCATATTGATTAGCATTCTTTTGAATGTAGACAACATATGACATAGACAACTTAATCAAAAAAATGGGATGTATTGGCTCACACAACTGAATAGTACAGAAATAAATTCTAGGACTCAAAAGAAATGGCTGGGGCCCCAGTTTATCTTGTCATTTCTCTGCTCCATTTCTTCAGTTTTTAGGCAGGCTTTTCATTCATATCATAAGGTAAACAAGCTAACAACTCTCAGAGCTATATGTTCCTTTAATTATAAACATTAGGGAAGAAAAAGATCTCAGTTCTCAACAATTTAAGCTGAAGTCTTTGAATTGGGCCTATTTGGCCCTAGTTGTCCTAGTTTGAGTCACATGATCATTGTTGAACCATTCTCTCTGGTCATGGTGGATTAAATGAATTGACTAAATTCATTCAGTTTACTTCAAGGCTCCAAGTGGGTCATTCCCACCCAAATAGTTCACCTGGGAACTTGGGTGTGCCTAGAAGCAACCGACCAATGTCCATTGCCTTCCTCCTTGCTTGACTATGGTAGACAAGTTTGTTGTTGCTGTTGTTGCTCAGATTTTGAACTGGGGATTTGTCTCTTGCATTTTACTTTAGCCTTCTCAGTGTCTTAAGAACAAGTGATTTAAAAAAATGGATCCAGACTTTGTATAATTGTTTCATATTATAGTTTGTTTTCTCTAGAAAACTAATCAGAAAATAAAGGATTAAAGTAGATTTGTAGCATCTGTATATTCATTCAAAATGGTTAATGATTTGTGTCCTTTTTTTCATCTTACTTTAGGTTCAAAACAGGTCAAATCAACGGTGATTTGCTGATATACCACGTCTTGCTGACTTTAAAGCCATATTATGCAAAGCCATATGAAATTGTAGTGGACCTTACCCATACTGGGCCTAGCAATCGCTTTAAAACAGACTTTCTCTCCAAGTGGTTTGTGGTTTTTCCTGGCTTTGCTTATGATAATGTCTCTGCAGTATATATCTATAACTGTAACTCCTGGGTCAGGGAATATACCAAGTATCATGAGCGGCTGCTGACTGGCCTCAAAGGCAGCAAAAGACTCATTTTCATAGACTGTCCTGGGAAACTGGCTGAGCACATTGAGCATGAACAGCAGAAACTACCCGCTGCCACCTTGGCTTTAGAAGAGGACCTGAAGGTTTTCCACAACGCTCTCAAGCTAGCTCACAAAGACACCAAGGTGTCTATTAAAGTAAGTTTCACTGCCTGTTAGGTAAGTGATTCATTGCCTTGCTTGACTAACCAGCCAATCTACTAGACTCCCCAGGGTCCCTGTAGTACTGTATAGCAAATGTAAAGTAAGTCCAGATGGAGGAAAACCAAGCCTTCTGTCTTCATGGAGGTCCCGCAGAAGGCTGGAGAGGTGTACACTTAATATAATTTCCAGGTTGTATTGGGGGCAGGAGAGTAGTATAGAGTGGGCGGTTTGCTGCATATCTGTCAAATGGCAGGAATATATGAGGAGTGGGAACTACCTATTGAGATTTCTTTTGATTATTACATGCTTTTTAGCAGAGGATGAACGTGAACCTTCAGGATTAAATTTGTAATTATCCATAGGATCTCAAGCTTTTAAAAACTAAAAATTTTTTTCTGATGTTTTCAGTTTCTTTTGACAGCACTTATCACAATCATTATTGAACCTGTTTGAATATATAATGGTGGTAACTCTTCTTTAAATGGCAAACATGGTATTTTGTTTGGTTGGTGGGTTTTTGAAACCTCTCAGATTTCTACATAATGAAATTTAATCCTTTTCTACTCTACCCTCTTGCTGACATTTTCCAGGTTGGTTCTACTGCTGTTCAAGTAACCTCTGCAGAGCGAACAAAAGTCCTGGGGCAATCAGTCTTTCTAAATGATATCTATTATGCCTCAGAAATTGAAGAGATCTGCCTGGTGGACGAGAACCAGTTCACCTTAACTATTGCAAACCAGGGCACACCGCTCACCTTCATGCACCAGGAGTGTGATGCCATTGTTCAGTCTATCATTCACATCCGGACACGTTGGGAGCTGTCGCAACCAGACTCCATTCCCCAGCACACCAAGATTCGGCCAAAAGACGTCCCTGGGACACTACTCAATATTGCATTACTTAATTTAGGCAGTTCAGACCCTAGTTTACGGTAGGTTTTTTTAAAAACTCATTTCAATCTTATTTAAAGTTTGTTGGTTTTAAAATGAGATCAATTAATAAATTTTTAAGGCAGCCTCTACCTTAATACTATAAATGATTAGCAGGCATTCTAAGTAGGTAAACACGTGAACTATGTAAATCTGAATAGGGTGACTTATACCAAACCAGTGTTCTTTCAGCTTTCATCTGAAACATAACAGCATGGCCATTTTGGGGGGGATTTTTTGTTTGCTTGTTTTTCTTTTTAAAAAAAGTTTTCTTTTTTTTAAAGTCTACTTCTAAGTAAAATTTCTCCTTTTCTGAGTTCTCTAATTTTTCCCATATTTAAAAGTACATCACTATTCAGCTCCCTTGCAGTCAAGTAAGATTATCATTATTTGAAAAGGAAGGCTTAATGTTCAGTAATTCAGTAACATTACATAGTTTCTGCAACTGTGTGACTTTAACAAAATTCTTGAAAGAGAGCTTAAGACAAATATAAATGTCAGATGAGCAGAGTTATAATTGGATCTGGTTAGGTTTAGTATCTAAATGAATGCGGAAAGGACAGGGCCTATGGCATCAGGAGTTTTGGTTTAAATCTAGACCTGCTGCTCTGTATGACTTTGGTCAAGGTACTGAAGTTCTGCAGATGAGCTCTAGTTTCCTCTTTTTAAAAATAAGGGTAACCCTGCCTTCCTGTAAACTTACAAAAGTTTAATAAATGTGTGGTAGTAGAGCATAGCATCTAGCAAATAGTTTGTGTTTAACAAATATTTCCTCCCAACTCCCCCCCACCCCTCCCCCACCCTTTCCTCTCTCTGCCAGTGTCTCCACACCACTTCCCTCTTCTGCCCCTCTCCTTTTCATGTTAAGATAATTTTTTGCCCCAAGTACCTTGGGACTATCAGGTTTTTACAGATATAAATTCTTGGCTTTGGAAAATCTTCCCTAGGGTATAATATAGCTCAAGTTTTATAAATGGGCTTTTTAGAATTCCACGTCCTCCGTAATTTAACAGGAAAAGAAATAAGCAAGATTTCTTTACCTGGGCGGTCCTCATGGAGTCCATGAACTCCCAGAAAATACACACAAAATTTCACATATGCTTACCTTTCATTATCTGAGAGGAGTCTGTGACACCTACTCCCAGTTTGAGGAATCCCAGTTCTTTATAACTGTTGAAATAACAGAGTGAAAGTCACTGTCCAAATAGCATCACTCAGAATTCCTTGGAGTTAATAAAAGATACACAAACTTAGAAACAATGAGGTTAATATTTTCATTTTAGGAAAATGGAGCTATGTCTGTCTTGAATGTCTAGTTCCAAATTCCTCATAGAAGAGTGCTAGCAGACTTCTAACAGTTATTAGCTTGAATGAGCCTGTATTCTTCTCTTGTGAAATAAAGCAAACTGACAGCTTCTGCTTTTTGCTGAAGCCTGTTGTTCCAGAGAAAAAGCCTTGAGGCAGACTTATATTTCAGTGGCTTTTTCCCCTGTGTGGTTATTACATAAATATACTAGCATGATGAAAGTTCAGAGGTAAGGAAAACCTGAAATTCACTGAGCAAACCGTTTGTTTTGCTGGATAGGGGAGAAAAATCTAAATCTAAAAATTGAGTTTTTTGAGCTATCTCCTAAATTGTTTAAGTATATTTTTAGACATTTATAAGGAAGACTTTGGTTCTGATGGAACCTGGATATATATTATGGTTTGTGTGTTCTTTATTTTTTTTTAATTCAGTGCTTTTATGTATAATAGTAGGAGTTCATTTAAGGAAAAAATGGCACGTGGGGGGAGGTACTTAATTATATTAAAAAATTGTTTGACCTCTAGTTTGTAGTATAAATTGTAGGACACCTAGAAAGAAATTTGGTAGATTCTAATGAAACATTTTAGCATTCTAATTTTATGAGGGCCATCTCATTTCTTGTGCTCCTGGTCATAACTGGATCTAGTGAGCAGGGGAGCCACAATTTGAGTTTTGGCCTCACTGAAAATATGGTGTGCCTTATTCTGACTTTCTTCATATTGACTGATCTTAAGACCGTAAAATTCTCATATTTTATATCCCAGTGGAATGTCTTTTAGAAAGGCCTTATATTCGCTGTCGTTAGGAGCCTCAGAGTTCTCTTCTGATTATGTGGAGAATTTTCCTTTAAAAAAATACGATTGCGGGGTATTTGGGATTTACCATAGAATTACAAAATCTTATCTCCGATCGATCATAAAATTTTTAAATAGTTGATCTATGCTTGGTAACAGAATCATAAGTTGTATGTTATTAAAATTTTGAAATTATAAGAAAAAAGTTTAAAACAACTTAATTTGTGTTTTCTCCTAGGTCAGCTGCCTATAATCTTCTGTGTGCCTTAACTTGTACCTTTAATTTAAAAATTGAGGGCCAGTTACTAGAGACGTCAGGTTTATGTATCCCAGCCAACAACACCCTCTTTATTGTCTCTATTAGTAAGACCCTGGCAGCCAATGAGCCACACCTCACCCTAGAATTTTTGGAAGAGTGTATTTCTGGATTTAGCAAATCTAGTAAGTAATGATTTTTTTTTAATATTAACAACGATTCTAAGAAGATTCAAAGATAGTCCTTTCATTTCAAAATTTGCCAATGAAATCTTTAGTATATTTCCACTTATTTTTATTTTTTGTCTTACTGAAGAAACTTTGTGGTAGATCACATTGAGAAATCCACAAAAATTTGGCAATACATGCACAGTGGGAAGATTTTGATATCTTCTGTGTCTCTGCACCACTTACAAAGTGTTTTCATACCATGTTTGAGATTAGCGTATTTCTCTTCTTAGCAGGTTATTCCAAATGTGTAAAATATCCATGTTGTCCCCTTGATTTTAGGGGGGTAGTCATTTTCTCTTTACTTCAGGTTGAATTTGAACTGTGATTTTATTGTTTATGTATAGTTCATGGAGAATGCAGTGGCACGAAATACAAGGTCCAGAGTCAACTCCTGACTTGCCTTTTGTAAATGTAAATTTAACATCTATTCTTTATGTCTATCCATCTTCAGAACCTGTAGTAATATAAATGTTGCTCTTCTTCCAGCTTATTTCCTGACATTTTCTTCCCCTCCCTTTCTCTCTCCATAATACATAAAACTTTTTAATACACTCAAACACATTTCTTGACTTTTCTGTGTTAATTGAAAGCTTTGGAAATTCAGTAAGACCAGATCACTGTGTATTTTTACAGCAAGAGATGTAGGATTATAACTCTAAAAAGAAAACATGTAAAACTGACAAAACAAGACAGGTATAAAGCTTTATTAAGACAATATTAACAAAGGTTTGAGTGAATGGACACATGTATTGTGTTCCTGGATGAACAGTTCTTACCAGATTATTATAATTCAATTCAGTCCCTTTAAAATAGCTGTGAGAGTTGAGGATTAAGAATGAGGTAGAGCTTTAAATGATTATGCTATGCATTTCACTTGAAAATACAATAGCTAAGAAAATATTGAAAGGAAAGAAAAACTGAGAGGGGCTTGTAGTCAAAGCTAAGGTTTTTCCAGTAGTCAAGTATGGATGTGTGAGAGTTGGACCATAAAGAAAGCTGAACGCTGAAGAATTCATGCTTTTGACTATGGTGTTGGAGAAGACTCTTGAGAGTCCCTTGAACTGCAAGGAGATCAAACCAGTCAATCCTAAAGGAAATCAGTCCTGAATATTCATTGGAAGGACTGATGCTGAAGCTGAAGCTCCAAGCCTTTGGTCACCTGATGCAAAGAACTGAGTCATTAGAAAAGACCATAATGCTGGGAAAGATTGAAGGCAGGAGGAGAAGGGGACAACAGAGAATGAGATGGTTGAATGGCATCACCAACTCAATGGACCTGAGTTTGAGAAGCTCTGGGAGTTGGTGATGGACAGGGAGGCCTGGTGTGCTGCAGTCCATGGAGTTGCAAAGAATAGGACACAACTGAGTGACTGAACTAAACAGTAATTAAAATGAGTATTCAAAAGTTAGCAATCAGATCACTTTAAGAGAAGCATATTGATAAATAAGTAACACAGACTAATAGGGGGAAGGTTAAATCACTTCAGAAATGAGGCTGAGAAATGAATCAAGTTGGGTCTTCATCTTAACCCCAAACCACAAGATGATGCCAAAATAAGTTCTAACTATTTTTAAGAATTGAATATAAAAACTGGAACCATTTAAGAAAGAGGAATAATATTTGATTGCTTTCTGGGTGAGTAAGGACTTATGAAACAAAAAAAGTAATAGATTGAAGCAAAGGAAATGGTGAAAGTTCACTAACAAATTTGAAGAAATTCAAACTGAAAGAAGTGTTGTTCAGTCACTCAGTCGTGTCCAAATCTTTGCAACCCCATGGACTGCGGCACACCAGGTATCCCTGTCCTTCACCATCTCCTGGAGCCTGCTCAAACTCATGTCCATCGATTCGGTGATGTCATCCAACTGTCTCATCCTCTGTCATCCCCTTCTCTTCCTGCCTTCAATCTTTCCCAGCGTCAGAGACTTTCTAACGAGTCAGTTCTTCACATCAGGTGGCCAAACTCTCGGAGCTTCAGCTTGAGCATCAGCCCTTCCAATGAATATTCAGGACTGATTTCCTTTAGGATTGATTGGTTTGATCTCCTTGCAGTCCAAGGGACTCTCAAGAGTCTTCAACACCACAGTTAAGAAGCACCAGCTCTTCAGTGCTCAGCCTTATTTATAGTCCAACTCTTACATCCATACTTGACTACTGGAAAAACCATAGCTTTGACTATTTGGACCTATGTTGGCAAAGAAAGATTTAAAAAAATTCAGTGTTGATGTCTTTGGAATTGTGAACAGGAGCAAGTTTTCTACAAAGTAGTTTGGACGTGGATATGGAGAACCTTAAAGATGTTTACAGCTCTTGGACTCATAACTCCTAAGGAATTTATCCTAAGGAATTAATGTCCATATGTTTATCATAGCATTATTTTTTATTTAGGTTTTTAAAATTCAGGTGTATCTTATCATCAATAAAGTGCCAAAATCTTAAATAATTTGATTAATTTTTACATGTGAATACATTACAAAACCATCTCCCAGGTCAAGATATGGAACATTTCCAGCATCCAGAAATTTCCTCTCTGGCAATCCATTCCCCACCAAGAGTAACCACTGTTATCACCTCTCTTGCCAGAGATTTATTTTCCATACTTTTGTGCTTCACTTAACATTACTTACAATAGCAAAACGCTGAAGCAATCTAAAAGTAAACACTGAGGAACCAATTACATTATTCTTCTATGTAATCTACATATCATGAAATAATATGAGGCCATTAAAAATGTTTTTGGTACAGAATTTCAATTTGGGAAGATTAAAATGTTCTGGAATGGATAGTGTTGATGGTTGCACAACAATGTGAATATACTGAATTCCTGTGAACTGTACACATTAAAATGGCAGGTTTTATGCTATATATGGAGAAGGCACTGGCACCCCACTCCAGTACTCTTGCCTGGAAAATCCCATAGATGGAGGAGCCTGGTGGGCTGCAGTCCATGGGGTCGCAAAGAGTCGGACACGACTAAGCGACTTCACTTTCACTTTTCACTTTCATGCATTGGAGAAGGAAATGGCAAGCCACTCCAGTGTTCTTGCCTGGAGACTCCCAGGGACGGAGCCTGGTGGGCTGCTGTCTATGGGGTCGCACAGAGTCGGACACGACTGAAGCGACTTAGCAGCAGTAGCAGCAGCATGCTATATATATATATATATATATTAATATATATATATGTATATTAACATGATTAAAAAATGCTTTGGGTACTCTTGATGAAGTTATATAGAGGAATCTTTGCATTAATTTTGTATCTTTTTGTAAGTTCGGAGTTACTTCAAAATAAAAAGTTACAAATTGTCCTTCCTTGAAAAATTTTTAATGTTGAGTAAATCTCAGTATAATACATAGTGAAATAAACATTCAGAGCATACTGTGTGCAGAAACCAACACAATATTATAAAGCAATTATCCTCCAATTAAAAGTAAATTAAAAAACATATTCTGTATGTAG
Source organism: Bos mutus (assembly GCF_027580195.1). NCBI lineage: Eukaryota > Metazoa > Chordata > Mammalia > Artiodactyla > Bovidae > Bos > Bos mutus. Next base: position 43,471,401 of record NC_091635.1, read on the forward strand.
CATAACCCTAATTTTTGTGGAGAAGTTGGGATGGGTTACATACAGTATCTCTGCATAGATTTGAAAGCCTATGGAGAAGTCAAGTGAGACACCAGTATATTGATATCAGTTTCATTTTTATGATGATACTCTCTGTTTATCAAAGTTCCTATGATTACCAATATTCCTTTTAAAATGAGAATAAAGTGAGAAAATTTTTAACTAGAAGAGAAGCTATTAAAAGGGAGAAAAGTAAGATAAAACTTTTCAAAAATCGGCTTAATGACTTTGGAGATTACGTTCTTTAAGGCTTGTTCTCTTTCTTCATCTCTGCCTTCAGTAATATATTTGCCAAGTCTCTTTTCTCCAGGCCTGATTCTAGGTTATGGTCTTTTCCTTTTACCTTTTTTCCTCCCAATCTTTTATTTTGAAATAATTGTTGATGTCATTTTTGTGGACCATCTGTGCTAATAATGTAATTTTTCCCCCCAGGTATTGAATTGAAACACCTTTGTTTGGAGTACATGACTCCATGGCTATCAAATCTAGTACGTTTTTGTAAGCACAACGATGATGCCAAGCGACAGAGAGTTACTGCAATTCTTGATAAGCTGATAACAATGACCATAAACGAGAAACAGATGTATCCATCTATTCAAGCAAAAATATGGGGGAGCCTTGGGCAGGTATTGAGTTTTCTCAAATATTTATCTAGTACCTCCTTGGTACAGATATTAATTTGATACCCACATTGTGCAAAGCACTGCACTAGGGATACAGCTATAGAAAAGACAGTTCCCTTTTTCAAAAAGCATGCCAGACACCCACCTAATCCCTGATCCACTTCAGAACTATAGGAGTCTGTGTCTCAGAACCAGAGAAAAGCTAATTATTCTAGCACTCTTCTCCATAGCGTTATTACAGTCGCCCCACAGAGTCCTCAATGTGCAGAACCCACAGGCGTTGAGGGCCAGCTGTACTATGCCATTTCTTAAGTGAGGGACTTATATCTGCAGGGGGTCCTGGAACTAATCTCCACAGACACCAAGGGATGGCTGCATGTAGAATTTAACTGTGAAAATCTGATACTATTTCTCATAAGTAGTGCATTATAGTATATTCTGGTATCCTGTATACCACAGGTGTCAGTAAATGTTTGCTAATGATGTTATTTGGGCCTCCTGCTCTCACTTATAGTTCATTTTTAAGAATGCCAATATTAAAATAGTATAATGTAATTTCTATCTGATAAGAATTATGCTACCATTTCTTCAAAGTAATCACTTAAGGAGGCAATACCCTTATTCAGATAATGCTGCAAATCCTCCACATTATTTTAAATGACCTTGGAGCCAGTTTTGTAGCTCTGCAAAACATTTCAGTACTTGATGTCATTTCTTATATTTTAAAATAATTGTACCTTATACTGCTGATACACTATTGTCTTAGAGAACAGAGGTGCTTTAAAAGTGAACGAAAATAATATATGTAGAGATTTTAAATTTTTGAATACCAGTCTCTGAAGGAATTGAGTGACTGTTCTCATCCTTTTCTGGATATTTTATGATAAATTTCTGACAAGTCTCTAAATAAAACCTAGTGTTGTGGAGGCCTCAGGTAAACCAGAATTTTCATGTTGATTGGACTGCTCCTTGAATTAATTTTAAGTTAAAAACTAAGTTGGTAGAATGGCTAAAACATAAGTTAATCTTTCCCTCTTCCACTAGATTACAGACCTCCTTGATGTTGTACTAGACAGTTTCATCAAAACCAGTGCAACGGGTGGCTTAGGATCAATAAAGGCTGAGGTGATGGCAGATACTGCTGTAGCTTTGGCTTCTGGAAATGTGAAATTGGTTTCAAGCAAGGTAATCACTTTTCCTTTGCCTTCTGGGCTATGGTTTGATGTATCTGTTTGGGGTTTTTTTATCAGGAGGTTTTTTGTTTTATAACAATCATTTTAAAAAGAAATTTTTTGTGATAAAACTTTTTAGCTCCCTTTTAAAAATTTTTTTTGCTTCTTTACAGGTTATTGGAAGGATGTGCAAAATAATTGACAAGACATGCCTATCTCCAACTCCTACTTTAGAGCAACATCTTATGTGGGATGACATTGCCATTCTGGCTCGCTACATGCTAATGCTGTCCTTCAACAATTCCCTGGACGTGGCAGCTCATCTCCCCTACCTCTTCCACGTTGTTACTTTCTTAGTAGCAACAGGGCCACTCTCCTTGAGAGCTTCCACACATGGATTGGTCATTAACATCATTCACTCTCTGTGTACTTGTTCACAGCTTCATTTTAGTGGTAGGTTCTAGGAAAGCACTGTGTGTTTTTACCAAATCCTTTCCCCATTTTATACCTATAACAATGCCTGACTTAGCCTAGATTACCTATTTATTTATTAATATTACGATGCCTTCACACCAAGCTGCTTATTTAGATCTATAGTAATGACATGAAATACAGTCGAAATAGAAAAAGAATGAATTACTTTCATTCCATCTCAAGCCACAGCTGAGATGTTCTATGCACATTTTTCATGGAAACTCTTTAAGTTATCACTTAAGCTAAAAACTCAGCACTGGTTGACAGTGTTGCTCTCCTAGTACGAATTTGTTCAGTTCAGTTCAGTTCAGTCGCTCAGTCGTGTCCGACTCTTTGCGACCCCATGAATCGCAGCACGCCAGGCCTCCCTGTCCATCACCAACTCCCGGAGTTCACCCAGACTCACGTCCATCGAGTCAGTGATGCCATTCAGCCATCTCATCCTCTGTCGTCCCCTTCTCCTCCTGCCCCCAATCCCTCCCAGCATCAGAGTCTTTTCCAATGAGTCAACTCGTCGCATGAGGTGGCCAGAGTACTGGAGTTGCAGCTTTAGCATCATTCCTTCCAAAGAAATCCCAGGGCTGATCTCCTTCAGAATGGACTGGCTGGATCTCCTTGCAGTCCAAGGGACTCTCAAGAGTCTTCTCCAACACCACAGTTCAAAAGCATCAGTTCTTCGGCGCTCAGCCTTCCTCACAGTCCAACTTTCACATCCATACATGACCACAGGAAAAACCATAGCCTTGACTAGACGGACCTTTGTTGGCAAAATAATGTCTCTGCTTTTGAATATGCTATCTAGGTTGGTCATAACTTTCCTTCCAAGGAGTAAGCGTCTTTTAATTTCATGGCTGCAGTCACCATCTGCAGTGATTTTGGAGCCCAAAAAAATACAGTCTGACACTGTTTCCACTGTTTCCCCATCTATTTCCCATGAAGTGATGGGACCGGATGCCATGATCTTCGTTTTCTGAATGTTGAGCTTTAAGCCAACTTTTTCACTCTCCACTTTCACTTTCATCAAGAGGCTTTTGAGTTCCTCTTCACTTTCTGCCATAAGGGTGGTGTCATCTGCATATCTGAGGTTATTGATATTTCTCTCAGCAATCTTGATTCCAGCTTGTGGTTCTTCCAGTCCAGCGTTTCTCATGATGTACTCTGCATAGAAGTTAAATAAGCAGGGTGACAATATACAGCCTTGACGTACTCCTTTTCCTATTTGGAACCAGTCTGTTGTTCCATGTCCAGTTCTAACTGTTGCTTCCTGACCTGCATATAGGTTTCTCAAGAGGCAGGTCAGGTGGTCTGGTATTCCCATCTCTTTCAAATTTTCCACAGTTTATTGTGATCCATACAGTCAAAGGCTTTGGCATAGTCAATAAAGCAGAAATAGATGTTTTTCTGGAACTCTCTTGCTTTTTCCATGGTCCAGCGGATGTTGGCAATTTGATCTCTGGTTCCTCTGCCTTTTCTAAAACCAGCTTGAACATCAGGAAGTTCGCGGTTCACATATTGCTGAAGCCTGGCTTGGAGAATTTTGAGCATTACTTTACTAGCGTGTGAGATGAGTGCAATTGTGCAGTAGTTTGAGCATTCTTTGGCATTACCTTTCTTTGGGATTGGAATGAAAACTGCCCTTTTCCAGTCCTGTGGCCACTGCTGAGTTTTCCAAATTTGCTGGCATATTGAGTGCAGCACTTTCATAGCATCATCTTTCAGGATTTGAAAGAGCTCAACTGGAATTCCATCACCTCCACTAGCTTTGTTCGTAGTGATGCTTCCTAAGGCCCACTTGACTTCACATTCCAGGGTGTCTGGCTCTAGGTCAGTGATCACACCATCGTGATTATCTGGATCGGAAGATCTTTTTTGTACAGTTCTTCTGTGTATTCTTGCCATCTCTTCTTAATATCTTCTGCTTCTGTTAGGTGCATACCATTTCTATCCTTTATCGAGCCCATCTTTGCATGAAATGTTCCCTTGATATCTCTAATTTTCTTGAAGAGATCTCTAGTCTTTCCCATTCTGTTGTTTTCCTCTATTTCTTTGCATTGATCACTGAAGAAGGCTTTCTTATCTCTTCTTGCTATTCTTTGGAACTCTGCATTCAGATGCTTTTATCTTTCCTTTTCTCCTTTGCTTTTTGCTTCTCTTCTTTTCACAGCTATTTGTAAGGCCTCCCCAGACAGCCATTTTGCTTTTTTGCATTTCTTTTCCATGGGGATAGTCTTGATCCCTGTCTCCTGTACAATGTCATGAACCTCAGTCCATAGTTCATCAGGCACTCTATCTATCAGACCTAGGCCCTTAAATCTATTTCTCACTTCCACTGTGTAATCATAAGGGATTTGATTTAGGTCATACCTGAATGGTTTAATGGTTTTCCCTACTTTCTTCAGTTTAAGTTTGAATTTGGCAATAAGGAGTTCATGATCTGAGCCACAGTCAGCTCCTGGTCTTGTTTTTGCTGACTGTATAGAGCTTCTCCATCTTTGGCTGCAAAGAATATAATCAATCTGATTTCGGTGTTGACCATCTGGTGATGTCCATGTGTAGAGTCTTCTCTTGTGTTTTTGGCAGATGGTGTTTGCTATGACCACTGCATTTTCTTGGCAAAACTCTATTAGTCTTTGCCCTGCTTCATTCCGTATTCCAAGGCCAAATTTGCCTGTTACTCCAGGTATGTTTTGACTTCCTACTTTTGCATTCCAGTCCCCTATAATGAAAAGGACATCTTTTTTGGGTGTTAGTTCTAAAAGGTCTTGTAGGTCTTCATAGAACCGTTCAGCTTCTTCAGCATTACTGGTTGGGGCATAGACTTGGATTACTGTGATATTGAATGTTTTGCCTTGGAAACGAACAGAGATCATTCTGTTGTTTTTGAGATTGCATCCAAGTACTGCATTTTGGACTCTTTTGTTGACCATGATGGCTACTCCATTTCTTCTGAGGGATTCCTGCCCGCAGTAGTAGATATAATGGTCATCTGAGTTAAATTCACCCATTCCAGTCCATTTTAGTTTGCTGATTCCTAGAATGTCGACATTCACTCTTGCCATCTCTTGTAGATAGGGAGTTAATTGATGAACATGAAGCTAATGTATCAAGAGGGTTGATTTAGGGAGCACTGTTAGGTAATTTGATATGATATTCAAATTTTATAAATTCATAATAAAATATGTGACACTAGAATTTTTAAAAAAAAATTGTATCTTTAAAGTCTTTACTTGTTCCTTTTGTCTTTTATAGAAGAGACCAAGCAAGTTTTGAGACTCAGCTTGACAGAGTTCTCATTACCGAAATTTTACCTGCTATTTGGCATTAGCAAAGTCAAGTCAGCTGCTGTCATTGCCTTCCGCTCCAGCTACCGGGACAGGTCATTCTCTCCTGGCTCCTATGAGAGGGAGACTTTTGCTTTGACATCCTTGGAGACAGTCACAGAGGCTTTGTTGGAGATCATGGAGGTATAGAAGGCAAAATGATAAGAAGCTAAACTCATTTTTAAAAATCCACTGGTACTGTATAGAAGAAATACTGTTTTATTCTGTTTTGCACTTAATGCTTAAATAAAAACATTCCCATAGACTGTGTTTAGAATTTTCTAGAAATATTTATGTACATAAATATATTTAGAGTATCTTTTTTTTAGGCATGTATGAGAGATATTCCAACATGCAAGTGGCTGGACCAATGGACAGAACTAGCACAAAGGTATGTCCCACATTTAAGTTGCAAAAGTATGTGTACTGTTGAAAAGATAGATATTACTGCATAATTGATATTCTAAGTAATTATTCTATGTATTTATATGTATATATATAAACACAAAGGTTTTCATAAGCTCTTTGAATTTTTTAATTGTAGATTTGCATTCCAGTATAACCCGTCCCTGCAACCGAGAGCTCTTGTTGTCTTTGGCTGTATTAGCAAACGAGTATCTCATGGGCAGATAAAGCAGATTATCCGTATCCTCAGCAAGGTACTTCCCCCCCTCTTCCCAAATATTTGTGGTTCCCAAGTTGTAAATTATATCTTGAATTTTTCTAAGGGACATTTAAATTTGAATTTAATAAAGTATCTTATATGTTGTTTATTGAATCTTTAAAAATGGGTTTTGATTATTATAATTCTTTGAAGTAAAGCCTCTCTAGAGAAGATATCTTAAAAAAATTAAGTATTTCTTTTGGCAGAAGGTACTCTTACTGTTTTATTATAAGCATTTTACTAGATGGTAAGACGAGCCTTACCTTTCTAAGGTGGCTCAGTGGTAAAGAATCTACCTGCAATGCAGGAGAGGCGGGTTTGATCCCTGGATGGAGCAGATCGCCTCGAGAAGGAAATGGCAACTCACTCCAGTATTCTTGTCTGGGAAATCCCGTGGACTGAGGAGCCTAGTGGGCTACAGTCCATGGGGTTGCAACGAGTCAGACACGACTTAGCGACTGAACAACAACCACAAAGACTAGCCTTGTGTAAAATTATGTAATTTGTAATTGCTATAACAATGCCTGACTTCCTATATTAGCATATAATATAGAAATACTTCTTAAAAAGATTCCAAATGTGCTTACTAGCTACCAAGATCACCACAGCATTGGAAATAATCCTCGCACTTATTAAATAAAGAATTGTTCTGAAATAATTCTGAAATTCAGTTTAGGAGTAAATGTTTTGTTTCAATGAAAGTAACATAAAAATTCTGTTTCTCTAAAAGGCTCTTGAGAGTTGCTTAAAAGGACCTGATACTTACAACAGTCAAGTTCTGATAGAAGCTACAGTAATAGCACTAACCAAATTACAACCACTTCTTAATAAGGTAATTACTGTGTAGAAAATGAGTGCATTTATTTTGGGTGTTAGTGTTAAATGTTATTTTCTTTCAAAGAGTTCAGAAAATAAGATGGATAGAGAAATTATAAAGAAAAAACTATAGTTAAAGTAGAATGTCTTACCTTAAAATTCAGTTGTTTTATTTACATTAGAGGAAGAGTAAGGATGGAGAATATGTTCTTAAGTGCTTAGGTATTGGCTTATCAGTGCTTAAAGGAAAGATGGATATAAATGCTTAATTCTTTCATCCAGTTGAGCATCTGCTATGTGCCAAGTACTGTTTTAGGTGCTAGAGATATAATACTGAACAAAGCCAATAAAATTATCTGCCTTCATGGAACTTTAATTCTGGAATGAATGCGAAAGTTGAGGAGTGGCTAGATAATAAAGTGATTAAAATACATGATACGTTAGTTGGTGATCATTGTTGTGGAGAAATGTAAAGCTGGGGTAAAGCACACCTGATAATCAAAGGAGTTTGGGTGCTAAGTGAAGATAATGTTTAAAGGAAATAAGATAATAGCAGCCACTGTTTTAGGATGGTCTGAGCTCATCTCAGCTTTGTGACCTCAGGCAGGTCATCTGTATAACATCTGGACATTATGTTTCTACATTAATAAATTGACTAAGTAATGGCATAGTATTATCTTCCAACTCTAAAGTTGTATTCTGTGAATTGAGTACAAAGATACGCCAAATTGAGAGAGATTACATAGAAATAAAGACCTGTATGTTCTTCTTCTTGAGCTATATGTTCTACAAACATTCTAAAATGGCCAAATTGGGGTTCTTTTGCTATTCCAAAATTGATATTTTTGTGTGCACAGTTAGAAAAAGACGCTGTGCAATGCTAACTGTAAGGTCAAACTGAATGGAATGCGTCTGGCCCAGATGGTTTTTAAAAAAGTCTTCCAGCTCTTCTGCCTCCTGCTTCTCACCTTTCCCCAGCAAAGGAGGATAAAAAAAATTCAGAAGTGATTATACCTCCCTTAAGGAGAAACCTATTACAGGGAGAAATTAATCATCCTCGATGCTTACCTATACACCCTGGATCCGAACAGAATTTAGGGGTTTAGCTAAGGAATTTCCCAATCCCAGCTAGGATCCGTTGGGATTTGTTAAGGAATTTTAATTGACCATCTGGACCTATGAGCCCAGGTTTTCAGATCTGTATCAACTAATGCAGATGTTAGTTTCTGAAAACAGAACAAGGCAATGACTAGAGAAAGCAAGGTGAAAATACCACTTAAAGGACTGTGAATCACATAGTCCAGAAGCTTGCACCAAATACAAGGAATTAGCTCAGAAATTACTGAAACCTATGTCAGAGCTTTCTCCAAAAACCATAAATGGACAAAGATTCAACAGTGCAAGCAAAGATCAGATGAATCAATCCAAACTATTATGGAAGATTGGGGGGAAAAGGTTTTAAGCAATATTCTGGCTTGACATTTGAGTCATTCTAACAACTAAAATGATCCTTTTGCTTAACTCCACCTTTAAAGAAGGCTTAGATGAGGATTTAGCTACTTTTGTCAAAGACAGTCTAGGTTGGTCTGAGTGACACACAAAACACTCTTGTTACACGGGCTGACCAACTTTTCAAAACCCTTAAAAAAAAAGGGAGTATCTGTGAAAATTATGAAACTTCATTTGCACCACTTTATTACCCAATGCCAGTAGAAAATTAACTGACCCCCAACCAATTTAATTCCCAAAACAGTAGAGAAAGCTTGAAGGAAAAAAAAAAAATCTCTCTTTAGAATTCTTGTCCTGAGGGCAGAAACTCCTACTAGGAGAACCTGATTTTCTCTCCCTGTGCCTTGAGACCCAGAGCTCTCTGGATCACTTATCTAGACTGTCTCTTAATTGCTGAAACTGAGTTGGGGGGGAGGAAAGAAGCCTTTTAAATTTTCTTATTCCAACTTATTCACATTTTGTTTTATATTGTCATATTTGATTCATGACTAAGTTTAGAAAATGAAGGTATATCTCTGACTGTGTCTGTTTGGATATATGTACGTCTCAGTATGTTTCTTTGGATAATATTGCTGCGGTTAATTTGTAAAATGAGCTCTAACCTAACCAGCCTAAAGAAAAATAAGCACTTGCAAATCAAGCAGTTCTAAATACAAGAGAAATTAACCTAAGTGAATTTCAGGTTCACATGAATTAAGAAATATTCAGTATTAAGTACCTGGTATTAATATTTGTTGATCTAATTAATATAGACATGCTTAAAATATTAAGCATAATATTTTCATTGTGCCTAGGTTTAATATGTTAAATAAAGTGTTGTTATATCTGTTACAAATTTGTAAGCAAGGAAAGTAACTCAACTAAAGAAACTTTTAAGGAAAGAAAGCATAAATGATATAGGAACTTTTAGATAAACTCTATTAAGGGGCTACCCCAATGGCTCAGCTGTAAAGAAGCACCTGCCAGTGCAGGAGATACAGGTTCGGTCCCTGGGTCGGGAAAATTCCCTGGAGTAGAAAATGGCAGCCCACTCCAGTATTCTTGCCTGGAAAATACCATGGACAGAGAAGCCTGGTGGGCTACAGTCCACGGGGTCAGAGAGTCAGACACGACTGAGCGCACACGCATGATTTCTTGTATACCACAGTGTGTTCTGATGAGACGGTGGTGTATCTTACTAACCTGGAGTGCGTCTCCCCTGCCTAGGACTCCCCTCTGCACAAAGCCCTCTTTTGGGTTGCTGTAGCCGTGCTACAGCTCGATGAGGTCAACTTGTATTCAGCAGGCACTGCACTTCTGGAACAAAACCTGCACACCTTAGACAGTCTCAGGATATTCAATGACAAGGTAAACAAGCTTTCGGTTGGTGTTTCTAAATTATGCATGTTAGAGTGTCTCCTTTTTTTTGTTGTTGTTTTCTTTTAAAATTAGAAGAGATCCATCTTTAAATATGAATTTCTGTGTAACTGGTTGTGAATATATTCCTTACTAGCTCATAAAATGGTTTAAACTTTGCATACTTTTTTATATAAAAATAGCAAAAAAAACAGTACTTGCCCAATATTGGTAAACAGAATAAGGATAAAAATATTGAGTAATAATAATAGCTACCTTGCTAGGCTCTATGCTGTCTTATGCACTGTACATTCATTAATTGTAATTTCATAATCCAAGGGTAAAGGTTAGCATTCCCCACCCTTACTTCACTTCATGAAGAAATAATCTAAAAATAAGCTCACTTTTATTGAATTATGGTACTTAATGAGAAATAGGTATAATTAGAAGCAGATAAGGCGTCTAAAGGAAACTTTTGGATATTTAATTATGCTAGTCTTTTGTTTGCTTAATCCCACTTTAAAACATATTAATACCATCACCACCCCTCTTAAAACCTTTTAGTTTTGATTGAGATTGGGTTTTGGTTTGCAGAGTATAGTAAAAGAAATACAATAGTAAGAAATTATATTCATTTTGTCTTTGGAGGAAAAAAAGAGAAGCGTCTAGGAGAAAAGAGAGGAATTTTAAGACAGATAGGTGTATATAATAAGAGATTTGCTTAAAGCAAAATTAACAGACCTTGTGAGAAGAAAGAAACAGACCAGAGCCTGGTTTTATGTGTGAAGATGCCTGGTCTAAGCATTGTTTGTTTTGTCTTCCAAATAGTAGTGTAGTGTAGACCCACAATAGCTGGGGCTCTGGGAAATGTGGAAGCAGAATTTTAGATGTAGAAGTTATCTTGAAGTTTTATCATCCATTTTATAGGATAGAAAAGAACAAAGAAGTCAGGTAACTTGTTCATGTTTGTGCATCTGATTTGGAACTAGAATCTCTCTTTCCTAATTCCATTGCTCTTTTCTGGAGTGGTCTTAGGACAGTGGTGGTCAGAGAGATGGCTAGCTTTTGGCCTTTTGTATGAATATAGGATATTTGTGAGTGAAGTGTTTGTCTAGGAATATCTGCCTTGGCATTTTCATTGCCAAAATAGACCCATTAGCAGAAGTTAATATTGACTCCAAATGCCTCAGGATACTAGGAATCCATTAATAAAGCTTGTTAAAAGTTACCAGAATGAAAGATGAATAAGGTCTGAGGATCTATTATTTAACTTAATGACTATAGTTGATAACACTGTATTATAATTGAAATTTGCTAAGAGAGGAGAACTTAAATGTTCTCCCCCAAAAGAGGGGATGGGATATAAATATGTGAAGTGATAGTTTATTAACTTAATGGGAGAAATGTATATGTGAAAGGATATACATTCATTCTTCAAATCATCACATTGTACACATTAAATACCTTACAATTTTGTCAGTTATACCTCAGTAAAGCTGAAAATATATATATACATTGAACTTATAGTAAGTTAATACTTTAATATTTATGTAATATTCTGCAACTTGCTTTTTTTTAACAATATGAACATCTTTCTAAAGCATATATATATATACACACACAAAATTTCATGTGTGTGTGTGTATAATTCTTGCTCATGACTGCAGAGTATTTTACAGAATGCATGAGCCACAACGTATTTAACCTTGCCCATTAATGGACATTTGGTTTGTCTGTTATCTTTTTTTATTATAGAAAATGCTACTCTAAACATCTCTCTACATTTATTTTATAGTCTATGTTTTTCTTTCTTTGAGGTAGAAACCTAGACAGATCTGAACATGACCCTAAGTACTTTCAGTTTTTGCTTTAAAATAAAATCTCTGTGTATAAGAGAATCACAGGGCTTTTTAAAAAAAAAAAAAGCAAATTGCTGGGCCTTACCACTTCCCATGATTCTGAGATGGAACCCAGTACTTTCCACCCTTGAACTAGCATCGTCAGTGATTTTAAGGCAGGTATTCCTGAAACCACACTTTAGGAAATATTGTTAAATACCTTAATTTAGAGGTCAAGTTACATAGCATTTTTGAGTTTCAGTTCTTTGTTTTACCACACTAGACTGTCAAATTCTCCAGGGCTAGTACTTTTTGTCTGTTTAGTTCACTGATATATCAATCAATCGATCAATCTGTAAAATGGAGCTAATATCTGTTACACAGAATTGCTTTAAGGTTTCAGTACATTAATGTATCTAACACTGTTCTATACAGCAGGCACTCAGTAGATATGAGTTCTCTTCATTCTCTTGAGTGTCCAGTCATAGTACACAAAGTGCCAGCTACAATTCAATGCATGGTCTTATTTAAAATAACAGTATAGGTTTTTAAAAGTCACCAGGATATAAATTGACAGTCACTTATTTTGCATTATAAATCAAAGCCGTTGTATCTTCCATCACCTTATTCCCTACATGCTTGACTCTTTTGCACTAATTTATTTCTGGTACCTTAAATGTTCTATGGTATTTTGTAGTCATCTGAAAATAATTTTTCTCAACCTAAAAGGATTATTGACCTTGTCATAGCTGTTGAACGCAAACAAAAACCAATTAAGTGATCCTTCCTGTGTGAACCCATCAACCATCTCATGATTATTTTTAATAGAGTCCAGAGGAAGTGTTCATGGCAATCCGGAACCCTCTGGAATGGCACTGCAAACAAATGGATCATTTTGTTGGACTCAATTTCAACTCTAACTTTAACTTCGCACTGGTTGGACATCTCTTAAAAGGTAGAGGCCTTGTGTCAAAATATTTTTATGAAATAGTATCAAGAAGCCAGAAGTAACTAAAATAGTTGATATAATTTGCCCCATATGTCTTACATTAAATGCAAACTATATGTCTTAGTGAGTTATGTTTTGTTTAGTATGTATTTTAATAGAGCCTGATTTCCATATCAAATACCAAATTTCCTTTAGAAAGCAAGGGAGTTGATTGTTACACAGTTTCTAAGTACTGAACTTTCTAATAGCTGTTTTATTAGTTAATGATACTTAAGTATCTTTTTGGTTATCAAAATAAGACAAATTAATAAATGTTATTTGAGTAACTCATGTTAGAAATTTGAGATTTGACCAGAGATTGTCTTAACTTGTTACTAATTTACTGTTGTTGACTCCTGTTATTACATACCATAGGACCTCGCCCTCTGGTCCCCATTCTCCCACTTCCACATTTCTGTATTACTTACAGCAGTGATCTCCAGTTATTCCTCAAAGTCAGCTCCCTCAGTCACTCATCTGACTTTACTCCCTACTTCTGACTTCACTGAATGTTAGCTTTGGTTGATTAATCTGGTACGGGCATGGCCCAAAACTGCAGTTAACAGAAATGGCGTATAGGGTGAGTCAGAAGCAAAAGCAGTGTAAAGTATAGCCTGGGATAAGTAGCTAGCATGAATTGCTGGTTTTAGATTTGGCCAAAATTAGAGACTCAAGCTAGAACTTGAATCTGCAGTTTTGTATCAATTTAAATGATTGTTAGGCTTGAGGGATCATAGAGGTTCCCCCAGGTTTTTAACCAGGTACACACACACACACACATACACTGGTGTGAATGTATGCATTTTATTTCACCACCTTATGAAATCTTTGCAAAAAAATATTGACCGTTTTAATCTCTAAAGGGAATAGGGATTGCTCAAAAGATACTACACTTACTGCAGGATACCAAGAGATGAATTGCAACTAGGCTGATAAAGTGCTTGCTTATTCTGTATTTCTAAAGGAATATGAAATATTTCCAGTATACAAATCCCCTGTTTTAAATGGAGTTGCATTAGTGATTAAAAGCTGTCCAGAAATCAAACTTACCCCCTAATCAACCCAATTCTTTGACCTTTGGGAGCATATAGTCCTTGTATCATAAGGTTTTTTCCTTTAACTAGAAAAAAAATTAAATGATAAAACCATGTTTTCAAAGCATATCTTAAAACTACAATAATAGGTTTTTAAAAAAAATCCTTGTGCTGTTGTAGGGAATAGAAGATCTGAAACACTTATCATCTTTCCTGATTTTCCTCTCCCTGAGGTACCTTAGTGTTCTAGGGAGCATTATTCTGTTCTGCACATTTTTGGTGCTTAATCCTGTATGTAATTAATTAACTGTTCACATATGTGTATATTTTACCTTCCCCAATGGCTGGTCTCAGAAGGCAGGAGTTCCCCCTTATATATTTCTCTTCTTTGCAGAGTTGCTAGTCACAGAATAAGAATTCAACAAATGCTTACTGAAAGAAAGAATTGACTTCTTGTTTGTTTTTATTTTTTCTAGGATACAGGCATCCTTCACCTGCCATTGTTGCAAGAACAGTCAGAATTTTGCATACACTACTAGCTCTGGTTAATAAACACAGAAATTGTGACAAATTTGAGGTGAATACACAGAGCGTGGCTTACTTGGCAGGTAAAAACACAAAGTAGACAAAATTAATCTTACAGGTGGCGCTAGTGGTAAGAAGAGACAGGGGTTTGGTCCCTGGAGGAGGGCATGGCAACCCACTCCAATATTCTTGTCTGGGAAATACCATGGACAGAGGAGCCTGGTGAGCTGTAGTCCATAGGGTCACAAAGAGTAGGACATGACTGAAGTGACTTAGCATGCACATAAACATCTAAGGACCACAAAAAAGGTACAGACACCTATGGGTTCTTCTGCTGATTGCTTGGCAGAGTAAAGAGTTCACAACTCAGTCCCGTGGTATTGGTTAAAATTTTGAAAGTTTGCCAAAACATTTTTCCTTATAAAAGAATTTGCATTAGTATATGAAATGGGTTCTCTTGTCATCTTTGGTTCGTGACACTACGTAACTCCCTGTTGTCTGTTATAAAATCTAAATGCCTGAGCCTAGCATCTTGACTGGAGAAGGCAATGGCACCCCACTCCAGTACTCTTGCCTGGAAAATCCCATGGATGGAGGAGCCTGGTGGGCTGAAGTCCATGGGGTCACAAAGAGTCGGACACGACTGAGAGACTTCACTTTTCACTTTGATGCATTGGAGAAGGAAATGGCAACCCACTCCATTGTTCTTGCCTGGAGAATCCCAGGGACGGCGGAGCCTGGTGGGCTGCCGTCTATGGGGTCACACGGAGTTGGACACAACTGAAGCGACTTAGCAGCAGCAGCATCTTGAAGGAGAAGGAAATGGTAACCCACTCCGGTGTTCTTGCCTAGAGAATCCTGTGGACAGAGGAGCCTGGGGCTGCTATCCATAGGGTCGCACAGTCGGACACGACTGAAGCGACTTAGCATACGTGCATTGGAGAAGGAAATGGCAACCCACTCCAGTCTTTTTGCCTAGAGAATCCCAGGGTCAGAGGAGCCTGGTGGGCTGCCATCTATGGGACTGCACAGAGTCGGACACAACTGAAGTGACTTAGCAGCAGCAACAGCATCTTGAGCCCTGAAGCAGCCCTCCTGATTCTGTCCTCTTTCTCTAAATGTCACAGGCTTAATTTTTATTTCCTTTCAAAATGGATGGGCTATTTTAAGCTAGTCTGCTTGCCATTTACTAGAAGTGCCTTTATGTCTCTTTAATATTCATTCCTGATGCCATTTGTTTTGCCTAGACTGTCTGCCCCTCCCCTCCTTCCATTATACCATCCTCGCTTGCTGTTGCCCAATTTGTGTTTCTCTTCTCATCAACACTTAGCACTTATATGTAACACAGTTTTTGAACATAGTCTTTTTTTTAAATTGGAGTATAGTTGATTTACAGTGTTGTATTAGTTTCCACTGTACAGCAAAGTGAATCACATACATATATATATATATATTCACTCTTTTTAGGATTCTTTTCGCATATAGGTCATTATGGGGTATTGAGTATAAACATAGTCATTTGATGGAAAGTGCTGATTCCCAGTTTAGCAGACTTCAGTTTGTAGCAACTTTTTTGAGTCATTTGACCTTGAGCAAATCATTTAACATTTCAAAGTATTTTTCTTTACCTAAGAAATGGACACTATAGTCCTGGCCTGCTGACCTTTTATGTTTGTTGAGGTCAAATATACATTAAAGCGCTAGACTCTATAGATACTGTTTAAGTCTCTGTTCAGTGTTTACATGCAGCCTTCCAAAACAGATAGCAAACCCTTTAAACAAATCTGTCCTAAGGGTTTATACCCTTAAACTTCATACTCTCCAAGACTCTTTACATGCATGTTTAGCAGCTGTTATTCTCTTTAGGAGCTTGTAAGAAGTATATCCTATTTTAAGTCGTATTTATGATTTATTAAATTGTTAAATCTTTCTTCTTGTTCCTTTTAGCTTTACTTACAGTGTCTGAGGAAGTTCGAAGTCGCTGTAGCCTAAAACATAGAAAGTCTCTGCTTCTTACTGATATTTCAATGGAAAATGTTCCTATGGATACATATCCCATTCATCATGGTGACCCTAGCTATAGGTAAGTGGGCTTCTCCTCCCATCATTACATAATTTTCATCAGGTTTTGATTTTCCATGCCAGTGGAGTCAAGTAGCAGAGTAATCCAGAAGGTAATATAGAAGGGAAACTGAAGATAATCAAGGAAGAGTGTAAATCAAAACTCATTTTATAAATGTACAGTATTTTATGTGGGTTAGTAGTGAGAAGGGCTTCCCTGGTGGCTCAGACGGTAAAGCGGCTGCCTGCATTGCGGGGGACCTAGGTTTGATCCCTGGGTCAGGAAGATCCCCTGGAGAAGGAAATGGCAACCCACTCCAGTACTCTTGCCTGGAAAATTCCATGGATGGAGGAGTCTGGCGGGCTACAGTCCATGGGCCCGCCAAGAGTCAGACACGACTGAGCAACTTCACTTTCTTTTCTTTCTTTCTTTTCTTTCTTTCTTTTCTTTCTTTCTTAGTAGTGAGAAAGTTCTTCTTACCTGATTGTGCTAATTAGTTAACATTACTTTGTCTCTTTTTAAGCACAAGTCAGTTGAATGATGAAGAGATGATCTAGAAAGTATCAGATTGTAGGAGAAGGCCTTAGGAAAACCTAAGGTGAAATATAAGCAACATTATAAGCTTAATGATAGAAAACTGAGGTAAACAGATTTGTAAAAAGATTTACATGCCAACATATTTATGTATTTACTCATATCACACTAAAGTTACTAAAGATTTTTCTATAGTGCAGATTTAGATAAGATAATCAAATTATATTTGCTGTCATATATGGCTTTGGGTAGCATGTTTTTCACTAAAACATAGAGAAATTCCATAAAATTGGCATCACTTGGAGTTTTTTTATATTTTCAGTTAATGGTACCTTTAAGTGTTAGGTACAGTGTTGAACATAGGAAAATAATCATATATTTTTAGAGCTTGTATCATTAAATTTATCAATATCCCACTTTTTAATAAAAAGCCCTTGGCATTTTCCAACTGAGATGTTAACAATGTATGCAAAAGCTTTCCAGGCATACTTGGTTTTCAGTAGTCTTACTCTTTAGTCATTCCTATGATTATATTTATTTGAGATAATGCTCTTTTTGTTATGGAAAGTAAAAAGTGAATTTGTCTGTGTTCCCCTTGGTTTTTAAACCAGTGGTACAATTGCCTATTTAGACTTGATTTTCTCTTATTAAAAAATGAATGCAGTACAGTTAAGTTGAGCGTTTGTTGAGTACCTGCTATGTATAAGATGTCATGGCAAGAAAGTGAATACCTCCTGGGGATAAATTAAGAGTTTGTTCTCCAAAGTGCTTTAAAGTACAGTTTTAAAATTAATTAATCACTGCCATTGGGAAATAGGACAGCCAATTAGAAGGGCCAAGAATGCTTGTTTTTGTCATCATGTTTATTGATTCTTCTCAATTGTTTTAATTTCTCAGGACACTAAAGGAGCATCAGCCGTGGTCATCTCCCAAAGCTTCTGAAGGGTACCTTGCAGCCAGCTATCCACCTGCGGGCCAGACCAGTCCCCGAGCCAGGAAATCTATGAGCTTGGACATGGGGCAGCCTTCTCAGGCCAACACGAAGAAATTGCTTGGTTAGTTTATCTAAATTATGTAGAAATGTTTAGAGTTGTTTTTAAAAATGGTCAGATACTTTCACTCTTGGAAAATTATTTGAAGCTCTTAAAGATTATCAAAATGTTCTGTTTTTGATGCAGCAAAGTTTTTGATGTCAATGATAAGAGAGTTTGATAGATCAGTTAAGCCATATCAGTTAAGACAGAAGAATGAGAATGAGATCTCAGAACAGTTTTGTGGGGGATTCTTAGACTAAATATTGTGGCTGTACTTGTTTTATTCTGCCTTGTCCAGGCAGCAGGTAAACGAGAGTAGGAGAGACATTAGGTACTCACAGAAAAGGAAGAGTCTCACAGCATTCAGATGCAGCGCCTTTAACAGTATATTTTCCAAAATTATCATCTGTGGGTAGAATATATCACTATGCTATGAAGTATAATAATACTATTTGCCATCTTTTCTTAAAAAAAACAAAAAGGTAAGAGTTTTTGATTACTGTATTTTTTTATTACTCTAAGAAGATAGAATTCTTGAAAATTAAAACTGCTCTTTTATATCAACATTTGCCCATGAGAAATATACCTAAAATGCTGTGAGACCCTTTCCCTTTTCAAAAGCTGAAGTGAATAATGAGAGAACCCACTGATCCCGCCTCACCACAGGTTGAATACAAAGGTGCTCTTACACAGCTTTGGCTAAGGAAGTATAAAATAAGGAACCTGCCAATAAACCATGGTTTCAATGAAACCATGAATGTTAATCACTATGACTAGTCACATAAGACTGTTCTCTTTTGTTTGAGTTTCTTTCTGTTTATACTTTGCCACAAATAATGTTCTAGGAGTTTTCTGATTACTTAGTGTTTTGTGATTCTCAATTTTCATGCCAAGGACATTGTAAATGAAGAACTAACTTCAGAGAAAACGCAATATTGAATTCATTCAACCCATGTGCTAGATAAAAAAGTTATATCGTCTTTGCCCTTGGAGGAGCTCGTAGTTTGATGGCTAAGACATAATCATACAATTGCAACAGCATCCCCGGGTGCCATTAAATATGGCTTGATGAGGGAAAACTGAGGATTGGGGGAAATTAGGAAAAGCTATAGAAGTGAGGTAACATTTAACCTGGGTCTTGAAGATTTGACACCTGTTTGCCAGGTAGACACAGGATAAGGAAGGCATGCATTCAGGAGAGGTGGGAATAGCATGAATAATGCAAAGTCAGGAAAAGCAATGGGGTAGGAAATGAGGCTAGAGAAGGCTTGGAACTAGTTTGTAGGAGACTTTGTGCCATGTTAAGAAATTTAGTCTTATCATGTATCCAGCAGAGATCTTTAAATAGGGAAGGGACATTACAAAATTTTATTTTTAGGAAAGGTTTTTGGCTACAATATGGAGAAAGGGAAGTTTTTTTGGCAAAGGAATCATTTAAGAAATTGTTACAGCAATCCAAGCAAAAAAATGGCATAGGCCTACACTAAGGCAGGAGCAATGGAGGAATGGAGAAAAGGAATCAGCTTTGGGACTTCAGTTTAGTTCAGTTCAGTCTGACTCTTTGTGACCCCACGGACTGCAGCACGCCAGGCCTCCCTGTCCATCACCAACTCCTGGAGTTTACTAGGGCCTGACTATATGGGCCAGGTAGGGCAGGAGAAGGCCAAGAAAGATGTCAAAAGTTTCTGGCTTCAAAAACTGTCTGGGTAGTGACCCCATTTGCAGAGATTGGGGCTAATATATTTATAGCACAAGGTAATTCAGATTGGTTGGTATTATATGTGGGCTTCCCTGGTGGCTCAGAAGGTAGAGTCCCCCCACAATGCCAGAGACCTGGGTTCAAACCCTAGGTTGGGAAGATCCCCTGGAGAAGGGAATGGCTACCCATTCCAGTATGGGATACCTTCAGAATTCTCAGAATGTATATCTAAGAGATAAATGAAAACATACATCTGGAGATCAGGAAGAGAGAAGTGGACAAGTAGCACTTTTAGAATTAATTAGCTCATTAGAGAGCTAAAGCTGTAGGAGTGAAGGAGATCTCCCAGGAAGAATGCAAGAGTGTAAAGTAAAAAGGAAGAATGAAATTTGATACTTTAACTGGTCACTGGCTGAATGTCTAGCCTTGTGACTTCAAGCTAATCTCTTAAGCGATGGCTTCCTCAGTTTATAGGTACAGAAAATGAAGAAGTTAGACTAGATCCTTTGGGCTGTTAAATTATTTGACCTTGATTTTTATGACTATTGTGAATAATTATTAGTATTAAAACTTGAGGTTAATAGAAGATTAAATTTCTCAAGTGTTCAGTTGTCTTCAGTTCTGGGTTTTAAAAAGTAATACTGTCACAAGTATTCCAGATTTATTTTTAGAGCTGCACCAAGAAAAATAAGAGAATTTCTTATAATACAAAGAACAGAAATATGTAAGTTCCAAATAACCCAATTTCAATACTTTTATTTTAAGAGAAAGTTTTTCAACAGTGATAGAGAACCGATTAGAGAAACTCAAAGCCAAGTGAATGGTCCTGCTTGCTATTTTTGAAGCATCTCCCAGTGTATCTATTATTTAATACTTTCAGGCATGCCGATCCTTTCAGTATTTAGTACTTTCAGGCATGCAGAGCTTGAAGAACTAAAATCAAAGTTTGATTTTACCTTCATTTGGAAATTCTTTATATGTTAATGACTTTTTGGCACCAGCAGAATGTCTTAAATTGAAAAAAGGCGGTTCAGACATAATTGATCTTTGCTACTAAGTAGTGCCCATCTCTGTACTTATTATTAAATACTATGCTTGCTGGTGGAGTTTAGTTTACCTCCAGTGTAGTACATGTAATCTCAATTTGATTTGGACCAATGAGGCACATCCAGTCCTGAAAGAGCACAGCTATTTAGCCAAAATTCCTTCAGAAGATGAAGAAATATGGAGAAGAGAGGAACTCTGCCCCAGGGATGTTTGAGCTTTCTTTGGGTCCTAAGTGAAAATGCAAACACTTTATGCCCAAACATTTTCTTTTTAGTATATTCCTATTCACAGACACTGTGGTTAATAAACTTCCATATTCTGTAACTTTTGTTTATAGGAACAAGGAAAAGTTTTGATCACTTGATATCAGACACAAAGGCTCCTAAAAGGCAAGAAATGGAATCAGGGATCACAACACCCCCCAAAATGAGGAGAGTAGCAGAAACTGATTATGAAATGGGTGAGAAACAAAGTTAATAATTAATCTAGATCATTGAAAGTAAGGAGGGAGAGTACATTAAAAGCCATATTTGCTTTCCAGCCATTTCTTAGTGTCCTTAGGATGAAATATAGAAACATTTGCTCTTTTTCAGAAGATAAGCTGTACAGTCCTTAAAATGACAAATACCTGAAATATGTGTGGAAAGTAATCCTACATAGGATTGTAAACAGCATCGTAAACAGCTAGCCAGAACTTTCATATATAGATGAATAGTAATTTTGTATGATGTTTATGTTGATATTTTAAGTGTCTATTAAAAAGCTATTGAATTATAGAAATGACATTAAAATATAGCAGGTGAAGTAGTATCTAGTGTGTTGTATTCAATTAATACAGCTGATTGTATTAATCCATATCTTACCGCAGAAACCCAAAGGATTTCCTCATCACAGCAGCACCCACATTTACGCAAAGTTTCAGTGTCTGAATCAAATGTTCTTTTAGATGAAGAAGTACTTACTGATCCGAAGATCCAAGCACTTCTTCTTACTGTTCTGGTAATCCTTTTGCTTTTTATGTATTTTTTTTTCCTGGTCTACTCTTAGAAGGCCCTCAAGTATTAAAAACATGAAAGGAAGTCTATATTCAGCTTCTCACCGAAACAGATAACAATTCAGCCACAAAATAAAATGTGTTTTGTTTACTTGTTTGCAGGCTACACTGGTGAAATACACCACAGATGAGTTTGATCAACGAATTCTTTATGAATACTTAGCAGAAGCCAGTGTTGTTTTCCCCAAAGTTTTTCCTGTTGTGTAAGTATCTCCACCTGCATTTAACTTTTGTATCTGTCTTGAAGTCAAATGTTTTATAAAAGTTTAGGGAAAGTATCACCCAGTAGTGTTCACTGATTGTGGAGAGGGAAACATGAGGTAGTGGATAGTGATTTTAGCTTAGAGACAGGGGGTTTAATGAGACCTAAGATTTGTTTCGGCCTGTCAGTCAGGACAAACATTTTGTTTATCTTGTTGTTTCCGTTGTGTTCATTGTGATGAGCATCATTTATTTCCTCACTTAGGAGGAAACTGTTAGATTGCTATTAATGTATTTAAATTAGCATACCTGTTATGGTTCCTTTCTCAGTAGAGCTTTTATTTTTAATCCATAGTTGAGTGAAAGCAAAGTTGACCTCTTATTTGGGAGATGAATTTTATTCTCTCTTAAGGGATGAAATCATATTAGCCTCCAAGTGTTCAGATCTAAATAACCCAAAGAAATTTGGGATCCCCTGGAGAAGGAAATGGCAACCCACTCCAGTGTTCTTACCTGGAGAATCCCACGGACAGAGGAGCCTGGCGGGCTACAGTCCGTGAGGTCACAGGAGTCGGACATGACTTAGCAACTAAACCACCACCACCATTCCTAATGTAGGCCTTTTGTGTAGTGTCATTATTTCCTTGTTTTTGTTTTTTATTTTATTTATTTTTATTTATTTATTTGGCTGTGTCTGGTCTTAGTTGCAGCATGCTATGCTATGCTAAGTCACTTGTCGTGTCCAACTCTGTGTGACCCCATAGACGGTAGCCTACCAGGCTCCCCGTCCCTGGGATTCTCCAGGCAAGAACACTGGAGTGGGTTGCCATTTCCTTCTCCAACGCTGTGAAAGTGAAGTTGCTCAGTTGTGTCCGACTCTTAGCGACCCCATGGACTGCAGCCTACCAGGCTCCTCCATCCATGGGATTTTCCAGGCAAGAGTACTAGAGTGGGGTGCCATTGCACAGAATCTTTTAGTTGCAGAATGTGGGATCTAGTTCCCTGCGTGTATGCATGTATGTGTTCAGTCATGTCCGACTCTTTTGCTACCCCATAGACTGTAACCCTCCAGGCTCCTCTGTCCGTGGAATTTTCTAGGCAAGTGGAATGGATTGCCATTTCCCTCTCTAGGGGATCTTCCCAACCCAGGGATCAAACTGTGTCTCTTGAATCCCCTGCATTGACAAGCAGGCAGATTCTTTACCACTGAGCTACCTGGGAAGCCTTTCTTTTTGTTTAATCTTATTTATAAATTTCAGAGTTTTATGTACTTGGCCCTTGGTTATTTTTATTAATGGAGTTAGGTGAGTTAGAAATAGTCGATTTCCTTGTAAGTTTGAATTGGATCATATATTCCACCCCCTCCAAGCTAATTTTGTTCTCCTTATTTGATCTGATTCAGCATTTATTAACACTGACTAATACTAAATTTAGTTTTAACTCCTGGGTACATACCAGTAATCAGCAGGAAGAGATGGTCCTAAAGCATGCTGAGTGGCTGATAGTAGCCAGCCGTGTCTTGAGCAAACAGTCAGCATGTGTAGTTAAGCATGGTTATGTGACATTACTAGTTGGTTGCTTTTACTGTATTTTTCCTGATGACTATAAACACAGAACAAAACAAAACAGAAAAGCAAATACCTTCATATTACATTATAAAATTTGGAAAAGCACCAGGAATTAAAAAAAGCACTCATTACCCTTCATTTTTATCACATTGTTCTAGGAAAGAATATATGTTTTCCAGTATATATTTTCATTTAATTTTCCTTTAAAATGTTCCTCTGTTGACTTTTTTTTAGGCACAATTTGTTGGACTCTAAGATCAACACCCTGTTGTCATTGTGCCAAGATCCAAATTTGTTAAATCCGATCCATGGAATTGTGCAAAGTGTGGTGTACCATGAAGAATCCCCACCACAATACCAAACATCTTACCTGCAAAGTAAATAAATGTATCGGGAGGAGGATTGTTGATGAACTTGACACAGGCGTGCTGCTAAAGAATACACTAGCTGAAGAATGTCTGATGAGGAATAGGCTTGTTCATACCTCTCTAATGTGCATTTTCTTACTCTTAATGTTGTGTTCAGTATGATAACTGGTTGATAACTTTTTTAACTAAAGTATGTTTTTATACTGAGTGTACTTTTGGTGAATTTTAGTCTACTTTGATACTCATCCTTAAAAAAAATGATTTTACTGTACATGTAGGTTTTACATATCGTCAGCTATATAAATTAATTTCTATTAAAAGTGTCATGCTTGTTATAAGAGTAACATTTGATTTGTTGCAGGTTTTGGTTTTAATGGCTTATGGAGGTTTGCAGGACCCTTTTCAAAGGTAAGAAAATTTATTTTTCTCTGCTGACAAAATGAAAATTTTATTTATATAAGTATGCCTGTTTTAAGAACACACAAAGTGCTGAAAAGCAGAATGATTCACACAAATACATACGTTATTTTTATTAAAAGTTTTCTACCTCAAGATTCTTTCCAAGAGGCAATACCTTTAATATGTTTATATACTAGCTTTTACAAAAAAAAAATGAACTAAATTTTTGCTTGACTTTTCAGAAAGGTATAATAAACCTCTGTAAACTTTTCTACCCTCAGTCCCTGATGTAATTGATGACCTTTAGGCACACACTAGGGTATCTTATGATTAGGAAAGAGTATTACATATGGCTGAAATCTACCTCATGACCTGAAATTAATACAGTGTTATATGTCGATTAAGCCTGTTTTTAAAATTACATAATGAAAAAAATCTTACCTTGTGAAAACATTTTTTTCCTCCCAAGCTGTTGCATTAGATTCACTCTTCCCTGAAATTATCCTCATGTGGTCCATTCAGTTTGTTCTTTGATTGGCTTTCATTGATATCGTGTGACATAAATATGTTTTTAATGATTCTCTCTGTATATGCTCTCTCTCCAAATTGATTGAGGTTCCTTGAAGGCAGGACTTCTATTTCTTCCCCTAGTGCAGTGTTCTAGAGATAGGGATGCCAAATCAATGTAAATAGTGTAAACTTTGTTTTAAAAATTGAGTGTTTAGTTTTATTTAATTAATACTGAATATCTCTTGATATGCAAAGGCTATCATTTACAAAATGGGCCTGAAGTCACAGAAATAAGTGTGTCATGCAGAAACTTTTGTGGTTTGATTGCCAGTAACCCTCCATTCTCTTCAGAGTGTTTAGTTAGTTGAATCTCTAAATGGCAGCTGGAATGATGCTCTGCTCATTCTCCCTGTTTTGAAAAATAGTATAGACATCATTCCTAATAATTGAGTTGTCTCAGGATTAATTCAGTCTTTGTCTACGTGTGGCCTCCAGTAATTGCAGGTTCATCTGGAAGCCGTAAGTGTAAGCTGAATAAAATTCCCAGTTGTAAGTCCCATGGTAGTCTATAAATATTATTTTATCCCCTCCCCCACCTTTTTTAATGATCTGTAGTATAAAAGAAGAAAAACAACAAATTAACCCCAAAATAAAAATTGAATTACTCTTTTTTGGCTTCAAAGGGGATTTAGAAAAAATAAAAAAGAATGGAGCTAAAATAATTTCATATTTTCCATTACAGCAAACACAAATCCCAGACTATGCTGAGCTAATTGTTAAGTTTCTTGATGCCTTGATTGACACGTATTTGCCTGGAATTGATGAAGAAACCAGTGAGGAGTCCCTCCTGACACCCACATCTCCTTATCCTCCTGCAGTGCAGAGCCAGCTTAGTATTACTGCTAACCTTAACCTTTCTAATTCCATGACCTCACTTGCAACTTCCCAGCATTCCCCAGGTCAGTAAATGTACTCTTTATATAAATTTGAGCAATAATATTACTATACAACATTAGGAATTCCCTTGTTATCAGTTTACAGCAGATTTTGCTCCTTTTTATTATGAAATTCATCTTACATTTCTTCTTTACCTTGTAGCTGATTTGAATTTTGGTTTCTGTAAAACTTTCTACTTTCAAAGAGTTCAACAAAAATACTGACATGTTTATAGAGTGTTTACATAAAGTATTCCAAGGTTGAAACATTTTTAGGAGTTGAGGCAGGAAAAGTAGCCTCAGGGACAGGTAATCCCTGTAAGTGAACAGAATTATAATTCCCTTACTAGATATACTAATCTTGCCCTAGTGTTTCTGTGTCTCTGACACAGCCTACTCAATCCAAAGAATCTGCAAAGTATAGTAGCGTCCCTATTCCCTACTGCCAGCAACAACCTGAAAATCTAGGAGTAAACAAGCACCCAGACAAAAAAGCCACACCAAAAACATAACATCTTAAAGCCCATAAGCATATTCCTTACTCTGAAGTCACTCTTAGGTCCAAGTGTGGAAAGTATACCAATTCAGCATGCAACTAACAGGTGGATACATTGAGAAATAGCTAATAGCTCGAGTGGGGCTAAGATAAGCAAGATGGCAGAAACAGCAACTGTACAGAACCTTGGGCTCATTCATTGTCAAAGCAGATGATTCCTTATGACTCTGGTCAACCCTGGAGGGGTTACTCAACTGACACCATTGTGTGTATTATAGTGACAGTAATAATGAAGGGAGTCTTCCATTGTGGTCTTGTTTATACTCAGAAAGATATCTTTCTAAAGTGGTTAAAATTTAAAAGGTTTTGTGTTTAAATTTCCATTATCTGAAAAGTTTACTTATGAAACACTTCATGCTATAAGGAAAAGTTATTAGATGTAGTTAAGTGTTAAGTGGATTTTCTTTTAAAAAGCCAAGGAATATATTATAACTACTTTGTATTGTTCAAGATCCATAACTAGAATTTCCAGTTTATAATCCTGGTTTTGCCTGAATATTTAGACATACATAGTTTTGAAGGTTCTAAAGAACTTGGCAAATCTAGTGCCCGGTTCATACATATTATAAATCATTATATTAAACAGCTGTATTCATCTATGATCTGTTAAGCCTTGGTCAACAACAAAACCTTGGTCAGCAGAGGAAACAAATTATATGACCTAGCACTTATTTTCAGTCACCTT
Source organism: Bos mutus (assembly GCF_027580195.1). Lineage (NCBI taxonomy): Eukaryota > Metazoa > Chordata > Mammalia > Artiodactyla > Bovidae > Bos > Bos mutus. The sequence continues at coordinate 43,498,390 of NC_091635.1, forward strand.
ACTGCAGCTAGTCAGGTTTCCCCTCCCCCCAAAAATGTAAGAGAAATCTTGCCAACTTTTCCCCTCTATAACTGTGTTAATTTGACCTCTGTCACCTACTCCCTAGGACAGTGTTTCTTCAAGTGTGGTCCCAAGATCACAGCCTCAGTGTCATTTAGGAGCTTGTTGAAACATGGTTGCTGGAATCCCACTCCAGACCTCCTGCACGAGAAACTCTGAGAGTGGGGGCCCAGCGAGCATTTTAACAAACACTCAGGTGATTCTTACTCACTAGAGTGTGCACAGGATCTTGCCCCATTATCAGCATTTCAACTGTTAAAGCCAGGGCAAAACTTTACTGTCTTCTAGATACTGCAGTGACTGCACTCTTTCCCTCGTCACCACCCCTCCCACCCAGCCCTCCAGTATAAAATCTTAGCTCTTTGGAGCTAGAGGGTACTACAGAGGTAATTTAGTTCTGAGCTCACAATGTCATGTATGAAGGGGAGACTGGGCTTAGAAGAGCCAAGTGAATTGCTTTATCACACAGTCTTATCTAGAACCAAGGCCAGTGTTCTTTCTACCGCATTCGTTGCCTTCCATATCTGCCATCTTTCTTCCTTCTCTTTCCTTGCTTTTCCCTTTTTCTTTCATATATTTACGTCTGTCTCATTATTTCCATCTGCCTTACCTAAGTCTGCCACTCCTTTTCTTCTGTAGAGCTCTCTATCGTCTGGGTTAGTCAACCACTGAAGTTGATCACCACTAGAAAATCCGTAGACTCTGCCTATATTGATCCTCTTGTTTTTCAAGTTTGGTTCATTTTGACCAACCTTTTGCTTCTTGGGCTACTAAAGAGATGTTAAAGCTGGCAAAATGATTAGTTGTTTTTATATTGACTTTTGGTTTTTTTTAATCCAGACTACCAGGGATATTTCTGCCTATTTTTACCCACTGATAGAGACAATAAAATAATCAGATTAAAATACAGGTACCAGCACATATTCTGGTAGTTGATGAACTGTTCATGTCCTGTGTTGATTGAACATTAACCATATCATTTGCTTAGAAAAATAGTCCTACTCTGCAACCTCTTACTTAGAATTGTCTAGAAAAATCAAAGAATAGCATATGTGGTTTTGGTTACAGTTTTAAACCTACAGTGTCACCTCCAGTAGCTCTCCAAAGATGGCTGCTTGAATAGATTCTAACACCCTGAAAACCTCTGACTATTCTGAAATGAAACTGAAGTTTAAAAGTGATAGAATTATTTCTTTAGAATAATGGTGTTCAGCATTTTCTCTCTAAATTGTATGTCCTTTGGTTTGCCCAGATTATTTTACTACATTTTATTAGAGAAAGAGTTTATCTTTTCATTAGTCACTTTACTCTTTGATGAAACCCATTTGTATCTCTAAATTGTGGATTTATCTCCATGAAAGGATCCTGATTTATCTATCTGCCTAAATTATTGTGTTTTTGTCATTTGTACTTAGGTAATACCTCTGATAAGAGTTTATACTTTCTAACTAGGCATGCTGTTTTATATCTTTAGGTCCTTGTAATCTTATATCCCTGTCTCCTCAATTCTTTGTGGAACTGAGTTTGCTGATATCAAAGGGCTAAAAGAAGTGATGAATCTAATCCAGATTCACAGCTCACTCCAGCATTTCAACTTTGGTATTTAGTTGAATAGAAACCAGAATATTTCCCTGTCTCCACTTTCATTAGCCATGTGCTAAGCAGTATTTAAAGAATCCCTGTGTCTCTCCCTGAAATGGACCATGAGTGTTGCTTGCCATTAATTACCCAAAATCAACCCACACTAGTCTACTGAATTTTAAGCAGGTGTAAGCTCTGTTGCTTTATGTCAAAAAGCAGAAGATGCTGATCTGCACACAGCTCAAACTTTGCTTCAAACTTTCCGTCAGTTTAAGACTTTGCTTTCTGGATCTTTGGTACTTAGCAGGATTGACCACTAAGCTGTATCTTCTTTTGGTCCCCAGTATTCTCTGCCATCAAATTAGCTACATAAGAAGTTCGTGAACTCCCTAGCCCTCCCCATTAAGCATTAAACCTTATTTAAGTAAAAATTATGATGATAATTCAGTAAGTCACCAGCTTCTGAGGAAGTGGCAGTCATTTACATAAAGCCAGCGTCCCTGAAAATGCATTCTTCTTGACAGATGATCATAGGCCATTTGTCTATCCCCTTAACACAAGGAGGATTATTTTATAAGTTTTATATTTTTATATATGAAGATACATAAATGACTGTCTTCTGACTCCACTCCTCGCAGAAATTGAATTTGTTATCTGTGGAGCCAGTGGAGTATACTCAGAGTTCATTGCATATGAAATTATGTTAACTGTGGCCCTTTTACCCAAATGAACATAGAACTTTGTCTTTTCAGATTTTCCCACATGCCATTATCAGAACCTTGAAGAGAATCTATAACATTTACTCTTTGATAAATAAGGATATTTCAAATTTGATATTGTGATCCATTCTTTGGTCCAGTGTAGCTGAGCTGGACATGAATTGAAGAACCAGGATTAGAGCTAGAAAATTAAAATGTTATCTACTAAAAATGCTGTATATGGGACTTTCTCTTGCTTAAGAAGGCCATAAGTGGCTCTCTAACAGGGTGAGCAAAGATGCCTTTTTAAAACCATGTTATGAGTGCTTTATAACCATTTCCAGTATGCATTTCAAATACAGTCTTCCTGTATCCTCTTCAGATGTTAAAGAGCAAGTATACTAGAAATAAATATCCAGATGGCATTATATGGATTTGGTGGGCTACGGTCCACGGGCCCGCAGAGTTGGACACAGCTGAGCACACAAGCAGTAGTTGCTGGATGACAGTATTCATTAAAAAGAGATTAAATAGATTCATCTACAGTATATTAAAATTTAATTTATATTCTACTGAGACCTCCTAATATTTTTCACACTGTAATTTAATTCAGTAAACACTCAAACTCATATATTGTAGGTATTCAGTAGGTACTCCAGAACATTTAAAGATGACAGAGACCCTGGTCCCCAGAGACTTGGCAGTTTTTGCCTATGGATCTCAGTATTCAATTTCAGCTGAAGTTGTTATTTCCTTCCGAGGCATGTTTAACAAATCCTTTGTGTACACAAGTTCTTTGATTTTTAAGTACAAGATTAATACTACAATACTCTGTAGAAAATAACCCCAAATCCAGATTTTGTCTTGAATTATCAGAGATGTTCATTGTTTACTACATGCAAGGGACTCTGTTAAACCAAGGGAAGTGGGGACACTAATAAGACATGAGACCTGCCCTCGAATAGATTTCAGAACAGTGAGAGTGGCAGGGTATACACAGTATACTGTTTTGACCTCTTTTGTGACCTTTTGTACTTACATTGTACCTTGCAACTGTAAAGTATTCTCATCATTCAGAAGGACATCTGTTTGGAAAAATCAGGTGATAATTATGGCTAAAGTTTAATAATATATTTTTTACCTCAAAAATATATGAGATGTATATTATATTTTTTAGCAAAAATAAGCCTATGATCTATTTTAAATATTTTTTCACTTGAAAAAAAATCTTAATTTTTTTCTTTGATCAGCTTATTTTACTGTTAGTATTAGAGCAAGAATATTTTTAGAGCAAAGACCTAGTTAGTGGAACTTTATTTTAAATTCACTTCTTTCATTTCGTTTTGGGTCTGTGTCCAAGACTGTCAGTTAGTTATTCAGTCCTTTTGCTTCTGTAAGGTAGACCTCCTTCCCAGAAAGCTGAGTGGATCAGCTAGGAATTCTAAGGACTCCAACCCCCCAGTAGTGCTGACAGCTGTGTGCAGAAAGGGTCAGTTCATCAAAACCATTTCTGCAAAGAGTAGACTTAGTCATACTTCTGCTGTGTTTACCAGGTTTAATGTGTCCCCCTCTCAGAAGAAACATAAGATACCTCTATTTTGAGACTACTTAAAGTCTCCAAAGCCATTTTTTTAATGTTTTATGAAACTACTTATGGTAGTGCAGACCTTTATTTAGTATATTCTTGATTTATTTTTCTTCTTTTTCTTTGTTATCACCTTCTATTTAAGGGAGAAAAATCATTTTAAACTGAACAACTGGTTGGTGTAATTTCTGCAAATTTTCCACTTCATTTTTTAATGTAATTCTTGATTTACACTAAAATCCTTCTAATAAGGGTGGTAAAAACACATCTGTCTGTAAAATTGTAAGTTCTACCATTTATTAATATTTAAGAGTTGGTAATATTTAGGAAATAAGCAGTCAGTTCAATAATTAAAACTAGAATCCTCCTGAAAAACCAAGAAAGTTAATAATTATCCAGTATCTAATCATATTTCACCCTTTAAAAATCTTATGAACATCACTCACTTTTGTTTTCTCTTCCATTCTGTGTCTGTGAAGCTTCTCTGCCTTGCTCTAAATCAGCAGTTTTCATGCAGCTGTTCCCTCATCAAGGTACTCTCTACTTTTGTCATCTTTGCACGAATTACTGCTTACCCTGCGCTCATCCCGGGCACATGGCATGAGACTTCATTCACCAATCCCTGTAAGCAGAGTCTGGCTCAGGCACATAAAGGACTTGTAAGGCCATTCCTGTAAGGTCTGAATGCCTCTGGCACCGCAGGGCCAGGACTCGTCTTGGTGGAAGAGCTGTGCAGGTTCCCCGAACACTGAAGATGCTGTCCCGGCCCTAAACTAACACAGGCAGGTTAACAGGAAACTCCAGGGAGAGTTACTGGAGCAAGGAGGGTATGTGGTGTGGGGAAGAATTTTTAGCTTAGGAAGTATTTATTTCATATATAAATAATGAAGCTAACCCCAGCGTTTGCTTAGAAGTTAAAGCTGGCTGTCTTTTTTAATCATCTGTGCTAAAAAAAGAAAGGAATGTGGTCCTCAGTTAGCTCAAAGGACTAAGAAGAAAAAAGTGTGATGCAGTTATGTCTCATTTATAAAGGATGCCTGTTCTTTCTTTTACTCTTCAGTAATTAATACACAGAAAGATGAGACCTGTATAGAAAAAGGTGTCAGCAATTGAGAAAATCCATTACAAATATTTTTAAAGTTCCTAATCTTTTGTATATCTAGCTCAAAAGATGAATAATTCTAAATATATAATTAACACATCTCCATCAGTGTACTTCCTAGTAGCGCTAGTGGTAAAGAACCCACCTGCCAGTGCAGGAGACTCAAGAGATGTGGGTCCGATCCCCGGCTTGGGAAGATCCCCTGGAGGAGGGCATGGCAGCCCACTTGGGTGTTCTTGCCTGGAGAATCCCATGGAAGGGGCGCCTGGGGGACTACAGCCTCTAGGGGCTCAAAGAGTCGGGCAGCACTGAAGCCACTGAGCACAGCATGCACACATGAAGAAGCTGGAGTTATCTTTTCTTCTAGGAAAGCTTAATGGCATTTCTTGCTTATTTACATAAGCTTCAGTAACTTTAAAAATTCCAGTATAAAATTCAAGTCCTATGCATTTGCTGTAAAACTGCTTTCAGTACTTCACTTTTTTTTTTCCAGTTATTAGGAGCATCTTAATTTGTGAAGTAATTATGTGCACAAAATCTTCACCTAGCTTATCTGATTGTTCTAACCATCCTTTGAAATAGGCATATCTACTGTTAATTTTAATTGCGAGATTAAGAACTAAAACAAAATAAAAGTTCTCATCGAGACAGACTGGACCCTGGGTCTTCTGATGTGCCTAATTATATATGCAACAAATGAGCCCTCTGACACCTTTGCCTTCTCGTAGATGCAATAAGAATTTTCTGACAGGTTTGCCATAAGATCCATGTGATAACTAAGCAGTGCAGATTCAGGGGCCTTACTAGAGCCCTGTGCAGGTGGCAGGGTATTTGGATTATTATTACGTTTTTCATTTTCTCCTCAGTTTCTCAAGAACTAAAAAGGATTTGATCCTTTTATTTTTTCATGAAAATATTAGATTCCAGTTTGAGAGATCATTTTGGTGTTTAAAAAATAGGTGACTTTAAGTATTTTATTATTTGTCGGGATGGAACTATATCCTAGTTGTCAAAGTAAACCCTGATACCTGCCTTCAAGGAACTCATGTGTGAGCAGAGGAGGTAGATATATAATGGATTTACCTTATTTAATCTTAGTGTAATGATTGTTTTCCCACTTTCTCAGTTCAGTGAATTTTGGCCAATAACACCTTTTACTTAGGATTTCATCTTTACCTGAAACCACTGCAGTTCACTAAAGCACAGTGCTTATTAATACACTGCTATGAAAAATTTTCAGCTTCTTCTGCCCTGCATGTTTGTAACTGGCTGCATGTTTAAGAACAGCATATCTAAGGGAATTTAAATTAGTAAGTCAAGACTACAGAGGTTTTTAACCTTTTATTTCACCTGAGTGGTGACCTCCAAGTTTCTGTCACTTCATGGATTTCTGCTTTTGTGCCCACCGAGAGTCGGAAGGGAAGGCCAGTGCTTAGGGGCATAAGAGTCCAGGATACAAAGCTTCCAAGAGGCTTTGATAAGTGGGAGTGTAGGACCAGGGTCTCCTCACTAATATAAAATGTCATGTGTACCAAAGCAGGGTGGATCTGTCTCCGTTTAGGCAATTGGGCTGATATCTGAGAGTTTTTCCTATAGAATATCAAGACCAAATCCTTCACTAGCTTCTAGAAAGGTTTCTAGTTTTAATTTAAGAGGGTTGAAAAGAAGAATGCTGCCAAAATTCTCAAAAGTGAGAATTAAGCTCAGAAACCAGGATACTAGGATCATTCTGTTTCATACTAACTTGGCTGTTTTCAAGATGCTATTTTTGATATAAATATAATGCTTTTTAAAATTGATTTTACAAAAGCCTCCAAGGTTTTTAAGTCAGCTTCTCCTTTGATCCTTAAAATAAAACATTTTTGCTGTGAAATCGAACTTAGGAATCACCACCATGCCACATTTACCTGTGTGTGACTTGTAGGGTTGGGTCACTCAGTAGGAAGAAAACACGCACGCAAAAACACAAAATGAATTGAGATGAAAATTGAATTTGAAAGTAAAAACGGGACATCCACCTCTCACATAGCATTGAAACTTTGGGTTATAAGTGACAGTCCTGAGTCAATGATACTTTAAAATTTTTAATTAAAAGGAATATACCTGTGTACGGGGAAAAAATTAGAAATTCAGCTAAATAGAATAAAAAAGAGTCAGCTATAATCCCACCACTCTAAGATAATCACTGTTTATTAACATTTCGGTGCCTCTCCTAATTTCTCTTATTTATGTTGTTGAAATCACAGTAGGTGTAAAACTTTATTGCTTGTTCTTACCCTTAACATTTAAAATTTTATTTAGAGGTCTGAAGATTATTTGTTTAACAAAATAGGAAATGAAATACTCTTAGTATATCTTTTGAAGAAACCTTCACCCTAGTGACTTACTCTGATTATAATTTATATAACTTTAATTCTTAAGAATTAAACTGAACAGGCACTTGTCCTCAGATGGAAGCTTTGCCTCCTTGCAGTGTGATGACTGCTCCCCCAATCCCCAGCCCTAGAAAGAGCCATATTCTAGCCAGGGATGTGGCTTCACCAAAGGTGGTCACACAAGAAAGGACCCCAGGGTGGAAGATTGCTGGCAGAGGGCCACCAGCTCTCTGGTGGTTGACACTGTGTCCCTCCTGATGACCATCTCTTGATTGTTTCAAACTCTTTTCTGTAAAGTTCCAGTTTTGCCTGAATCTTACTTCCTATTAAGGAAATAACCCTAGATAAGGAACTGTTGGACTTGAACTTGTAGGCCAGATGCATATTTGAGGAAAGGGAAGGTCAAATACACAGACAAGTTCATGATCCTTTCAGACGGAAGAAGCTAAAAACAGTATTGTCTTTTCCAGTAAAAATGTGGTGCAGCCACACTGGCGATGAGAGAGGTTGATGCTGTTTGACTCTCGCCAGTTGCAGCCACCACATTTAAAAACGGAAGCATTCTGTTCAACCAATGTTTGTTGAAAAAGACATCAACTAGATCTTAGAGAAAAACAAAAATGAGTAATAAATTATCTCTGCCCTTCTAGGTGCTTTTATTCTAGTAGAGAAAATATGACATATACATAAGTTGTGATAATATAGACAAAATATAAATGCATATAAAAGCAGGGAGAATGCATCAGGAAAGAAACAGAAATGAGAAAAAAATGCAGGTTGCCCTTTATCTTGTAGAGATCAGTAAGGCAATTGAAAGAGCTGCACACACATCACAGAGTGCAAGGTGCGTTCAAAAGGTGATAAGCGGTCTTCTTTCGGTTTTGTTATTTCTTTTCTAAATAGCTCTGGAGCAGATTCAAATGAATATGCAGAAGGGAATAAAAATCATCCAGAATTCTGTCACCCAGAGAAAAGTTCTTTGAACATCACAGTGTATCTTCTTCCATTTATCTTTCTACCCATAGGATTAGATCAGAACAGATTCATTGCAGGTTCACGGCCCTTGGCTCCCAGAGAGGTGTTGCTGACATTTCTAATGCTGCACTCACACTACCAGCCCAGGGCACTTTTCCATATGCCTATGTTCCTTTGATAACCTCAAGACAGCAACCCTCTAGCGACCCTCTAAATCAGACCAGGTGCCTGTAGATGCCTCATACCTTGAGTGGAATTCAAGGCTAACTCCAAACGAAGGATATGTGACTCCTAGAAGGAGGTCATCACAGAGCCATTTTCTGTTCATGAGCCAACAGACAGATGTATGGATCTTTGTATATTTTCAGTCACATAAATACTTTTTGACTTGAAGTACTATTTTTTGTCCAAAAATAGAAATTTTTCCATTCTCAAATTTACTCTTTATTTTAAAATTCAGATGGTACAGATAAGAATAAAGTAGGGAGTTCCCCACTTCCATTACAAGGCACATGGGTTCGAGGAACTAAAATCCCAAAAGTCACGTGGCACAGCCAAAAAAATAAAAAGAATAAATTAAAAATTACCTGAAATCATACCATCCAGTAATAATATATTTTGGCAGATGTTTTCCCAGCCTTTTTTTTTTTTTCCTTCCTGTACCTGGATTTCTTTTCCCCCTACTCCCAAATTATGGTCATTTTTCTATATTACCAAATATCAATCATTTGCTACATTTTGTTACATTTTGCTACAAATGGCTTAAATTTTGCTACAAATGACTAAAATACTTTTTGCTTTGCCGCCAGTAGTTATGCCAAAGGTGGGTATAATCAGTCTGATTATTTTAGTAAATTTTATTAAAGTGTAACAGAAAAGCACACATGATAAATTGCAACCTAATTAACTTTTAAGAAGTAAACATAGTTAAAAATCCAGCATCCAGATCAAGAAACAACATCACCAGCACCCCCAAGAAGCCATCCTCATGCCCTCTTCCAGTCAGTCCTTCCCCAGAGGCAGCCACTATCCTGTGACCTGTCTAATCTGAAATCTTCACTCATCTGATGGGTAAAAATATACCCTGTTTTTCGCTTCTTGTCACGTTATGGAGTTACTAACCAGATCATTTATAAAACACATTGTGGGGCCCTGTTTGAGGAGGTTTAATCTCCTCTGTGAGAGAAGTAAATGGCAACTGTTAAGGTGTAGAACGGAAAATGACTTGGCAGAGTTGAAAAGATCAAAGCAAAAATTCTGCTGTATGACCTTTGGGATATATTATTTTCTTAGTAAATATTTGAGTTCCTTTGGGGTAGGCACTATGATTTTGAGAAGAAAAAGCATCTCCCTTTCTTTGAAATGGTATATTTCCGTAGCTTTTGCAATTACAGAATATATCCTGTGTATAAACAGCTAGTAAGGCTACATGGGCCCTCTGCTGGAAACTTCTGGTATGATTTGGAGGAAGGCATTCTAGTCTGGTGACTGCTAGCCTTTCTTTGATTCAGCTCAAGCCTGCCTGCCTTTGGCTTTTCCTTGCAACTTCTCTGTTTTTTGTTTTTTTTCTTCCCCCTTATGCTATTTTTCTGCTATGATAGCACATTTTGCTTAACAAAGTGTGAGGTGTGTAAACCTCAAGATCTTTGTGAACACTCTAGCAGTTGACTGTTAAAATGAATGCAAAAACAGTAGACCAGGTTGTATCTCATTTACAAATTGTGGGATTCAGTCCTGGAGCTTAACACCAGAGGAGAAGAGGGTAACTGGCTGCTTCGTTTCTCTCCAGGAATCGACAAGGAGAATGTTGAACTCTCCCCCACCACTGGGCACTGTAACAGTGGACGAACTCGCCATGGATCCGCAAGCCAGGTGCAGAAGCAGAGAAGTGCTGGCAGTTTCAAACGTAATAGCATTAAGAAGATCGTGTGAAGCTTTCTTTCTTTCCTTTTTCAAACAGACTTAACTGACACGGGCTCTTCACTAGTGACCCCTCACCACCGTGCTGTGATGCTGCACTTCATGTTTCTAACGAGCCCATCCAGTCTACCATGTTGCCAGATGATCAACTCTTGGAAGCGTTGCCTAAATTTAATGCTGCTTTTTTCTTTAACTTTTTTTTTTACTTTCGGTGTGTCTGGTTTAAGCAAGTGTTCAGAACAGCTGCAAAGAGAGTGGGCAGTCAGGACACTTGACCTGAGAACATCCCAATTGTGAGAGGATGAATTCTTGAATACTGCTACTACTGGCCAGCTATGAAAGCCATTTGCACAGAGCTCTGCCTTCTATGTTTTCCCCTTCTTCAACATACAAAGTAAAGTGTTAGTCTTATTTACACACTTTTCGAGATAGAAGTTTATGGGAGAAATAATATTATAACCCCAGTATGTTTAATCTGACTTTTAGCTGTGGACTTTTTTTTACCTTACAAAACTGAAGAACCATAGAGGTCAAGCCTCAGTGACTTCACACCATAAAGCCACAGGCAAGGTACTTTGGGGTGGGGGGGAGGGTGGAGGGATTTAGTATTTTGTAGTGGGTTCTTAAGAAATACTAACACTTGAGTATTAGCAATAATTACAGGAAATAAACATAACCACATATATCTTAACATTACTGAATTAAAGAGATGAGTTCTGAGGCCTTATCCAAACTCAGTCATCCAAGCTAGTTTATATTTTTCTCCAGTTGATTATCTTTTAATCTTTAAATATGCTAAAAGTCATTTTTTTGTTTTTGTAAGCCAAAACTATACTAAGTATAGTAATTATACATTTTTCCCCTCCTCCTCTTCTTTCCTAAATAATTCTAAGCAGGGTAATCAGTGAACAAAGTGTCGAAAATTGTTCCTAGAAGGTAATTTCGTAGATGGTTGCATTAGCTCCATACAAAATGGTACGTGACTATTAGAGTAGATGATGCTTTTATTTTGTTTAATATTTTTCCCAGAAACATAGAGTATGGTGTATATTATCAAAAATTTTTTTGATGAGATGTATTTTAAATGTCTTGTAATCTTTCCTCTCCCCTCCAAAAAATCAGGAATCTCTTTAGCAAAACATGTCGGTTCTATATGATAGAATTGCATTTAATCACTGTGAAAGGACTGGCCAGCCTGCGTTATTATGACAATAGGGGACCTTAAGAGCTGCTGCTATTCCGAATGGTATGGGTTATCATGGCATTGGGGTTTCCATAGTAATGCAGATCCAATTTCTTCATGGTACCTGCAGTATGCAAAATAATTTGACTTCAGTGACTATATTAGTATCTGGATGTTCCAATTTAGAACTAAACCATATTTATTACAAGCAGATATTATCCCGCTATTCCTGGGCTCCCTTTATATGTTAAGATGTAATGGCTTTGGGAGGGGAAAAGAAACCTTGGGGAGGGGGAGTTTCCAAAAGTGCTGTTTCATGAGTGGATTTCAGTAAATTAAATTCCACAGCTAAATCAATAAATAATGGTACATTTAAGTGTTCTGATTTTAATAATATAACACATTTCACATTTATCCACACAGTAACAATGTAATATGTTAATGTAAATAAAATTGCTTTTGATATTCAGAAATAACAAGAATTTAATTTTTTTAATTTGTTTACAGTCCTGGGAAAAGTAAGAACCATTTGCCAAAATGGGGAAAAAAAAATTTAGTGCTAGTAGTTACTTTGACCCTGAATTGTTGGAAAATATTGAAGATACATGCAATTAACTAAACTTTTACTTTTAACTATTGTAGAGGCTTCATTAGAATGGAATGTTGTAATAACAGATCAACTAAGATGATAAGGAAGTAAGACCAGAGCTGAGTTTAGAAATAGATCTTTAACAGCCTGGTGCCAAGAAATGCCAAGCTGCCGGTAAGGTCCATGTCTTCCCACAACCCAGAGCTTCTGGGGTGGGCACCCTGGCTCCTGGAATGTGAGCTTTTAATACTTTTGGTTCTGTGTTTTTCCCTCTTTGTTGGTTGGTTTGGTACAATGACCATGGGTAGTGTTATGCTATTTTGCTTCTCCCATCAAAACAAAGAAACTTCCAAAGCTTTACCACTAAAAAATATTGATCTTTCCATAAACAAGTTTCCCAGGGTATGTTATTTCTTAAATTTATTCGTTAACTTCCCTCTAGTGTAATGAAGGGAGTGAATTCACTTGAAGTACCTCATGAAATGATCTGCATTGCATAAATCAGAACTGAACCTTCTTTGAATTGCAGAAATACTTTTGACCAGTACATCCTGGAAATTTGAAAACTTATTAAGGTTTAAGGTTCACCTTGTTTAAAAAACTTCTGACTTTTGAGGAAAATCTAGCTTTCCAAGAAACTAAAATGAACATGAGGTAAATCTCACCAATATGTTTTCCCTGGAGAAATGAAACTCTTTTTTAGGCCTCATACTTAGAACCTGCACAAGAAATTCTGAAGTTTACAGCAGGTTGCCTATTCTGCATAATCTGATGTAAGTTCTGTAAAGTAATTTGTTTTGGGTTTGTAGATGTTTCCCCTGACTTTTTAAAAAGGAAAACATTAACTCACCATTTTTTGTCATGATCTCCCTGCTTTATCAACCCCACTGTCCCAGGGGTGTGCCCTTCTTTGCCAGCCTTGAGACCTGGTTCTCTAGCTTTGGGGGACATGGCCAGTGCTCTCTCCTGCATCCACGCAGCACCTGTCGTTACCGGGGCCGGCGCCATGCAGGTCCTAGGCCAGGGCTGAGGACACCGGAGAGAACGTCCAGGGGACGATGCCCTGGGGGAGACGGAGTGAAAGCCGGCAACCCACCCTGCTGAGTGGGTTTTAGGGTTCTCAGTTTTGTTTTGGCTTTTCTGTTTGTTTTCTGGTTTTGTTTTTACATCCCACCCCTAACCCAGGCATAATGAGGCATGTCTTATTCAATGTTATGCAATGGACTTATAAAAAATTCACTCTTAGTGTCAGCCACACAGTTGTTTTTTTTTTAATGCAGTATATTCACCTGTAAATAATTTGTGTAAAATTTGACAGAAAAGTATATTTACTACACTGTAAATACATGTGATGATATATTGTATTATTTTGCTTTTTTGTAAAGCAGTTAGTTGCTGTACATGGATAACAAACAAAAAATTTGATTATTCTCGTGTTAGTATTGTTAACTTCTTCCTGCGACTGCGTTACATCATTTAAAGAAAATGCTGTGTATTGTAAACTTACATTGTATATGATAACTTCCTCTCTCTTCTGTTCAGGCCCAAACTCTGGCAGTTCCCTTGTCTACAGCCTCGTTAATATTGTAAGCAGTTGTATGCCAGCAGGAGAAATACTGCCCAACAGACAAAATCCACCATTGTAGAGGAGAACTGTAGAAATCCATTTCAGATCACTGTTGTTCCCGTCCCATTCTCCTCCCTGTGTATGTACTCCTCCCCCTTTTTTTAAGTAAAATGTAAATTCAATCTGCTCTAAGATGTGGGGAGTTATTTAATTTCTTCACATGCATCAGCTCTCTTTTCTTACTTGCCCCCTACTCCTCCCTGATCTTTTGAAACATTAAAGCCATTTCCTTTCTTTTGGTAAAATAATTTTGGTGAAATGCATAGGGGAGAAAAAAGTTTCCCTTGAGTCTGAAAATTAGACTGATAAAGATATATTGATAGGAGGAAAGCCTACACATGTATTTAGTATAAATTTTACATGACAGGAGCCTTCAAAAAGAGATGAGAAGAACCCCCCAAAAAAAGAAACAGTTAAACCTGAGTATTTCTATCCTAGGTTTGATGAAGAGTGGGCATCATGTAGAAATCTCATAGGTCAGACTACGAGGTAAGTGCAGTAAAGTTGGGGAACCCAGCAAGATCTATTCCAGTTCTCCAAGTCCCTCTGTCTTCAGAGATTTGGATGCTCTTTCCACCGGGGTTAGGGAGGGCCCTGCCCTGCCTCTCAAGTGAAGGTTTTATGTGTGTTTCAGAAAAGGATGAGAGGAGAAAGGTCAGAGAAACCTTCCTGCTTCTGCAATTTTCTCAAGCTCCTTCCTGAACCCCATCAAATGCTTTTTTAGGGCATGCCAAACTGAAGGGTAACTCTGCTTTCTGAGTGAGGCTGAGTTTAGTTCTTTTAAAATGAGCAATCAGAAATGCCAGGACACCCTGAGATCAACAGAGGCCTTATGTTAGGACCCCACAATTCTCTCCAGCTTCTCAGCTGTCTCCAGCAGAACCTTCCCAGACACAGCATGTGTATTACCTCATTATGCACGCTACTCCCAGATGGAGAAAGAATGCAGCCTAGACCCTGTGGCCAGGACAGAGCTGATCCTTACGAGGGCAGCAGTATCTGTTAAATTAGACAAAGGGCTAAAAAGACCGTGAAGGAGACATCTTAGGTCTGAGCCAAGTACCGGTCTGTTCATAGGAAGACACAGGAGAAGCAGAGGAACCCCATCTGGAGCACTTGCTAGCACTCTGGGCCCAAACCTTCAAGGCAGAGTATATGCAGGAGGCTCCAGGGCTGCCCTGGGAGGGAGGGAGGGGGAGAGAGAGATTGTGTGTGGGCCAGGGGAAGGGGGACCCACAGGCCTACGCACTCTCGAAGCTTCAGGTAAGTTCTCTGGCCACTGAGGCTTAAAGACCACTGGAGTAGAGACCAGAAAACTCAAGTACAGTTGATCCTTGAAAAACAAAAGAGTTTGAACTTCAAGGGTCCACTTGCATGCAGATGCTTTTTAATAGTAAATACTACAGTGCTTCATGGTCCATGGTTGGTTGAATTCAGGGATAAAGAAGGATAGCAGATGCAGAGGGGACCAACTATAAATTATACGCTGCCTTGTTCAAGGGTCAGCTGTACAACAAATAACTTTCTATTCCCTCCAGACTAAAGCATCACAGTCAAAAGTAGGGGTGCCTTTGGGTAGTGACCATCTGGACCACACCTCTCCATCCCTGGACAGTAAGCTGCTCGAGAACATTGACAGTATCATCTGTCATTCATGGGGCCCATGCTCACTTTTTTATCTGCACAGTTTTGTTTTCTGGGACAGTCTGAGGCTAGTCTGCCAATTTTGAACTCTCTAGCCAGAAAAGTTGATTCCCAGGGGGGTTTGGGAAGGGCAGAAAGGTACTAGAAAAACAGTAAAAACTTAACCTGTAACAAAGAGGTAGCTTCACAGTGTTCCTTTTTCCAGAAAGTGGCCCAGCCCACCCCCATGCCCCTCCTATGACACGTACCCTCACCCCTAGTTCTCCCTTGATTTCTACCAGTGAAACAGCCTGCACACTGCCTGTCAGAACAGCTGGCACAGCAGCGTCCCAACTCTGTCAGGGGTGGTTGCCCCAAGTGACCTGCCAGGCCTGTCTTCGTTAGAGACTCGGCCTTCTTACTGAAGTAAGTTCCGTGTAAGACACTTTTAGCTGCCAGCTTACAGGAAGCCCTCTTATAGTGTTGATTATGTTTCTAAAAATACTAAGCCACACTGCAGCAATGTAGTCCCCTTAGGTTTGAATCTCACGTTTTGTTCTTTTAAAAAGTTCTAGCTAATCATGAAGGGGATATTTCATAATGTGAAATTATAATTTTAATAGATTTGACTTTTAAGTACCTTCTAAAAATCCATTTATACCTTGTAGTATGTACATATTGTTGTTGTTTAGTTGCTAAGTCGCTATGTCCGACACCTTCGCAACCCTGTGGACTGTAGCCCACCAGGCGCCTCTGTCCATGGGATTTCCCAGGCAAGAATACTGGAGTGGGTTTCCATTTCCTTCTCCAAGGGATCTTTCTGGCCCAGGGATTGAACCCACGTCTCCTGCATTGGCAGGTGGGTTCTTTACCTATTGAGCCACCAGGGCAGCATGTACGTGGTCCATACACCACATATATGTATACATGTATGTCTAAAGTTTCCAAAGAAGCATCACACATTTTATTTAAATGGGGTCAAATTACCTTTATTCTTTTTTATATTATCCCCAAAAGATTGTACTGCAAAGTTGTTTAGGTCTTTAGCATGTGTTTATGCCAGGAGTCAAGCTGTCATGATAAAGAGAAGCCTATGGAGTTACGTAGTTGAGAACTTCCCTCAAGGGGGCCACTTCCTCCATATAAAATAGAAAAGTCACATTGAAATCTTAGTAGGGCCCTTTCCTGGTCAAAAGTTCAGAAAGCATTGCCCAACAACATGTTTCAAGGAAGAAAATGTCAACAGAGATAACCTCAGCTGATACATTCATTTGTTCAGAAACATTTTCAGTTGGTTATAATCGTACCAAGCCCTTTGCCAGGCATTGCAGGTGCCAAGAAAAGAAGAAAGCTTGGTCTGTGCCCTATGCGAGATCACAGTTTAGTGAGGGCAACAGCCACAGAGCCAGTGAGCACAGTGGGTAAGGTGTGGACCGAGGAGTTGGGCCCTGAAAAATTACCAAGAAGTGTGTCCAAATGAATATGTCCACTGAGAAGTTGAGAATAGGATTGTGAAGTCTTGAATTATGCATAGGGTGTCCCTGAGGCTCAGGGACGATCTTGCCCAGAGAGCACGTGTAGCAGAGACGTGTCCAGGCAGAAGGCAGTGCCCCAGGAAGGAGACTGGCTCATTCTGTTTTTATTTTCCTCCTTTCTTTTCATCCCACTCTGGGAAATGCACCCTGATCTTGCATATTTAATAACTCCATGAGGGGACTCCCCTGGTGGCCCAGCAGCTAAGCTTCTGTGCTTCCAATGCAGGAGGCCTGGGTTCGATCCTGGTAGGGGAACTAGAATCCCAAAGGCCGCAACTAAGAGTTCTCATGCCACAACTAAAAAAAAAAAAAAATCCCTTGTGCCACAGCTAAGACCTGATGCAGCCAAATAAATAAAAATATTAAAGCTGCCATGAAGACCTGCTATAGCCCCAGAGAGCAAAAACAAAGGTACTTTCTATTTTTAAGCCTGGCCAAAGTCAAAGTAGGATGAGAAACTGATGGTGAGGGATGCTACCTCCCCAACTTGATAATTCGCAGATGGAAGGCAGAAAGGATTAGGTACTTATGCCTTAAGCAAAAACAGTATAGCCACTCACCATATACTCATATCTAGGCTTCTACAGGAGACCAAAAAATTAGTTCCCATTAAAATACTGAGTCTGTCTGAGTTTACAGCATTCATTCATCCAGCTGACATGTATTGGGCCCCTTGTTTGCAAGGAACTCCAGCATCAGCACCTCTGGGAAATGCTTTCTGAGCCCCCATCACCCTTCTTTTGGTCCTGTAACTGCTTCTCCTTACAGTGTTGTGGTCATCAACTGTTGCTAACTCCCTGATTAGACTCTGGGCCTCCCAAGTACAGGGACTATGCTTGTTCAAGGAGCCGGGGTTGCTGAGTAACACCTTAAGGCTCTATGTTATCAGGGAACTATACAAATAGGATAGGAAGAAAGACTCCATGCACAATTGCCACCCCCATGCACAAATCCCTACCAAAATGGAGATGTCCTGTGTATTAATATAAAGACCTGTTGAAGGCGAATCCAGACTTTGAAATTTCACACACCAGTAAAATTTTGAAGATGTGTTTTGTTAATTTATGCACTTTGAAAACAATTGCAGGAACAGTCTTTTTATAATAGGGCATTTCAACCCTCAACAGAATAGGGAAAGAGGGACTCATAAGATGAAAAATATAGTTCTTTAAAAGGACTTGATTGTGCTTTATTGGAAAGTCACTGTGTTGTCTTTATTTTGCTCGTGCTGGTGCTGATTCAGTCTGTCCGACCCGGGGCTATAAGGAGAGGAGTAATTGGAGAGACAGACCATGGACCTGGATGGGAAGAATGGATATTAGAGTGCCAGCTGCTCCTTTGGGCTTCCCTGTAGCTCAGTCGGCAAAGAATCTGCCGGCAATGCAGGAGAACTGGGTTCGATTCCTGGGTTGGGAAGGTCCCCTGGAGAAGGAAATGGAACCCACTCTTGCCTGGAGAGTCCCACGGACAGAGGAGCCTAGCAGCTGCAGTCCATGGCATCACAAGAGTTGGACACAACTCAGTGACTATACCACCATCAGTTGTTCCCAAACTAATTACTGATACCATGCAATTCCAACCAAGATCCCTACAAGAAGAAAGTGTGTATCCAAACAAAATGATCCTAGGGTTTACCTTATAAAATAGACAAGAAAGCACAGCTACAAAATACAATTAAAAGCATGCATAGAAATTTTCCTCACTAGATAATAAAACAAGATATTTTTAAATATTTAAAACTGTGATGATGGTAATTAAACTAGGTAAATAGAATGGAACAGACAAAAAGAGCCAGATTATGTTAATGGTGTTTAAAAAAAAAGCACCAGAAACCCCCAAATTTCATTGACTCAAAAGCTTCCTCAGCCCTCTGCATGTCCACCACTGGTCAGCAGGGGGACTCTGCTCACTGCAGTTTCTTGAGCCCCAGAGACTGATCAGCCACCGTAGCAAATGAGGGAAAGAGGGCTCAGACAAGCACCTCCCAGTGCCCCTGGAGAGATGGAGATGTTCCATATCCATGCCACAGCCACACGACGGCGTTGTCAGACCCTTGAAATGTGAACACTGAGACTGAGGAGCTGGCTTTTAAATTATAATTTAAACAGATCTGGCAGCTAGTGGCTACTGGATTGGACAGCCCAGCATCTGGGGCATCTCATCAGCAATTAAAGGCCTGAGGCCAGACGTGCAGTCCCTTCTGCTCACAGTCGCTGCCGGAACTTATCACACAGCTCCACAAATCCCAAGGGTCAGGAAGAGCTGTCCTCTTCCATCCAGGAGGAGAGCTGGAAATGTTGACAAGAACATTGACTCCCACACACGTGTGCATGCTAAGTCGCTTCAGTCCTGTCTGACTCCTTGCGACCCTGTGGACGGTAGCCCGCCAGGCTCCTCTGATCATGGGTACTGGAGTGGGTTGCTATGCCCTCCTCCAGGGGATCTTCCTGACCCAGGGATCGAACCCACATCGTCTCCTGCACTGCCAGGCAGGTTCTTTACCACTAGCGCCACCTGGGAAACCTGTTTCCCACAATAGGGGAGGATTTTGTACACCTAGAAGCAATGGGGAAAATGCTTAAGATTACACTTTCACTACCTAACCCATGAAATATCCTCTTGTCTCCCTTCTCAAAAAAACACCCAAATTTAAAGGCCAAGAAAACAGGGAGATTATTCTCGTTATAAAGAGTTCAGGGAGCGACTTCCCTGGTGGTTCAGTGGTTAAGACTTTGCCCTTCCATTGCACAGCGTGCAGGTTCGATTCTTGGTGGGAGCATTAAGATGCCAGATGCCTCAGTGACCAAAATACCAAAGCACAAAACAGAAGCAGTAACAAAACTCAGTAAAGACATTAAAATGGTCCACATCAAAACAATCTTTAAAAAGCATTCGTAAAAACCAATTTTAAGAAAAGACCCAAGCCGGGGGGCAGGGAGGGGAGGGGTGCAACACAGAATGGGCAAAGGACAAAAGGGCATGAACAGCCCGCCCACAGAAATGAAATGCTGTACCAATAGCTAATTGCTGTATGATGGAAAAGGTCATCACGCGCAGAAGTAAACAAAAACTGCAAACTTGAAACGGGGAAGTACCACCTTCATCTATCAAATTAGCAAAGGTGTATTTAGTACATACATCTTTAGTACAGTGCTGGCTCAGAGTGTGGTGTGATGGACTCGCTCCTGCACTTGACCTCATCTTTCTGTATCATTAGCTTTAAACATGTCCACACCATTTGCCCCAGTAATATCATATGGTCTAGTCTAGGTAATAAGTGATTGGAGAATTAAGACTTTCATCAAAGTACTGTTTATAATACCAAGATATCTGGAGGCAACACACAGATGATTTTTTTGCTAAATCATCTACATTCATCCAGCACTTTGTGGAAACTGATGGGGCTTCCTTATGCACTCCTTAAAAATGGATTTAGAGAATAATATTTAAATTTGGGAGGAAACTTTCAATAGAATCAAGAGTTAAAGGTTATATATGAGGGTAAATCCCCAATCATGTAAAATATCAATGTATTTTACACATAGGAAACTAGTTATAAATAAGAAAAAGATGAAAAGAAATAACTGTGGTTAGTTTTTGTTTATTTCTCTATATTTTACTGCCTTTTACATTGAGTATTATTACTTTAAAAAGTCAAGTTGTTTTTAAGAGGTGTAGATAATGCTGACTTTCAGTTCTACCGAAAAGGTATTTGTAATAGTATAATTTATTCAGGTATTAACAACTGCCATCCTTTCGATGCTTTCTACCTTAATGTTTTTCCTTGTATCAAAAAGGTAGCTTTTTATCTAATTTAGATTCCAGAGAGCTGGGTCTGTTTTTTCCTCCAAGGGGCATATTTGCCTACCTGAATCCCAGCGGCTCAGGGATGCACCTGCCAACTTCATGGACTCCGAGAGAGCATGCCAGCCCCCACCACCCTTCACTGTGACTTTATTATTTCTGCTCACAGCTTACAATCTTTCAAAGTCAACAAGGCTGACTGGAAATGGTCCTGGACCTCGGGCTATTAAGGAGCCTATAAATTTGCATATTGTGTGCATCACACCATGAAGGTTGTGCACTGACCACAGTGCTGCCATCTCCCTCCGGTGCTGGTTCCCCGCCCCCACTCTCCCCCCGCCCCCTGCTCTGACAACACTGCATCCACCTGCCTCTTCACCCGCAGCTCTTCACCCTGCAACTGTGTTCCTGAACTTTCTCATCTGTTTACACTGTGTGAAGTGCCACCATTTCACCTCCTTCCTCCCCTCCAGACCTGGCAGCGCTTCATCTCTGCACGGGATTTCAGTGCATTCCCTCCTGGGCCCCTGCCTTGGCCCATGGCACCACCACCCCCAACACTGCACCTGAATTAGAAGCCTGGGAATTATCCTACATTCCTCCCCACTCACCACCCGCCCCCACCACCACATTGGATGGTCACGAAATTGCACTGATTGTGCTTTCTGAAAGTCCTTCACCATCCTCATCACCTCCCTGACTGTTGAGGGGCCCAGCTTCTTGGCCTATTTACAAGAGTCCCCTAGCCTGACCCAATGCCCCCCAGTGTACCACACTCTACCCCATCATGGGTACAGCCAGGGCATACTTAAGGTCCTCCTCCTCACCACCAACACACAAAGTCCAAGGTCCTCGCCAGGATTCATGTGGCCACTATTTGACCCCTACCTGTCTTTTCAGGCCCATCTCCTGTGCCAAGCCAGCCTAGCTCCAGCCATTCCCAGCTCGTCAGCTGGGAGAACGAGCACTGAGATGACGGACTGTTTACACATGTAACCTAGATATTGCCAGTCCCCTCCCTCTGCTCTTGTTTTCAGCCTGAACAAGAACCCACTCTGACACGTAGCCTGGCACCATCTACCCACTGAAGCATCCATTTGTTCTAAACTTTACTGATGGCTTTACAGGGAGGTACAGAGATTCAACCCACAGCGAGAACCTCACAACCCTCATAGAGATGTCATGTGTGTGTGTGTGTGTGTGTGTGTGCACGATCAGTTGTGTCCTATTCTTTGTGACCCCATGGACTCTAGCCCCCCAGGCTCCACTGTCCATGGAATTTTCCAGGCAAGAATACTGGAGTGGGTTGCCATTTCCTTCTCCAGGGGATCTTCCCGACCCAGGGCTGGAATGTGTCTCCTGTGTCTGCAGGCAGATTCTTTGCCACTGAGCCGCCTGGGAAGCCTAGGGCACCTTGAAGGGCCATCGCTGTCTCGCAGGAGGGGCTTCTCTGTTGGCCTCCGCACATGCACGCTCCCAGGCTCAGTGGCTTCTCTCACAATGATTCAGGTTTGTTCAGCTTCTCCTAGACAGGAATCCTGAGAATGGGATGTTTTGTCCCCTTGGATCTCACGATTCTCGGGGCAGAGGATGCTGTGCAGACACCAGTTCCTCCCCAGGGAAGCCTAACTCGTCTTCCAAGAGAACCTACCCCCACTCAAAAGGCATCTCCAGCAAGACTTTGTTGGGCCATTATCCCTGCTCCCTCAGGAGCTTACATCTGTCCTAGGGGGCTGTGCACTGAGGGTTGTTGGTTGCTCGTTATTAATCTCACCCCCAACCCCCTGGGGGGCCAGGAATCCGTGAGACAACTTATGTTCCTGATGCCTTGACCCTCTGACTCTTATGGAGTTTTCAAATCCAGGCGGCATTAGTTAATAACTCCTGTCTAGACATTATGTGCCAGAAAAAAATTTTTCACTACCATTTACATCCAGGATAGCCCAAGGAAGAGGCCTAGTATTTCCTAGGAACTCCCCAGAACCCACAAGGAAATGAGCTCTGTGAAGTCAGAGAAGTTTTCCATTTTGTTCACTGATGTATCCCCAGAGCCTAGAACAGAGCTTGGCATACAGTAGACACTCAATACCTATTTGTCAAGAGAAGGTGTCTAGCAAAGAAACGCAGCTTCTAAGGAGAGTTCTTAAATTTTAAAAACCTCCCTGGAACAGCAGGGGGCGCCAGAGAACTGGGTCTGTCCTGGGGGAGGCCGCCAGACAGAGTCCCAGAGCCCTCTGTGGCTTTGCTTCCTTAGGCTGGGGCCCTGTGGGGGTCCCTTCTAAACACTGCACCTCAGCTTGTTCCACGAAGCCTGGGAGGGCTTCACCCCAAGGTGACCAAGCCATACACCTAGTGCATCATCCTCGTTGGAGGGAGTCCCAGGAAGAAGACCTTGGCCTCTGCACTCCAACTCTTTGCAACCCCACAGACTGTAGCCTGCCGGGCTCCTCTGTCCATTGGATTATCCCAGCAAGAATACTGGAGTGGGTTGCCGTTTCCTCCTCTAAGAGATCTTTCTGACCCAGGGATCGAACCTATGTCCCTTGTGTCCTCTACAATGGCAGGCAGATTCTTTGCCACTGAGCCACCTGGGAAGCCCTCTGAATGCCTAAATCTCAATGACCCTGGCTTGTCCAGCCCCCACCCCAGCCCTCAGCCCCCAGCCCCTATTCCCTCCCAGCTGTGAATTCAGCAGGACTAGATGCCAGGATTTTTGTTTTCTTTTGTTTTTAAGCTTTTCAGGTGGAGATGGCAGAATTGGCAGTTGGAGCTTTAGCCCAGAGATTCTACTCTAGGACCTTCTGCCCCAAAGCTTCCGTGCAGAAAGGAACACGATGGGAGTTAGGAGGCTTCGTAGGCCGTGGTCCTAATTCTGCCACCAAAAGGCTTTGTGACCTTGGAGGAGGGGGGTTGGGAGAAAGGTGTCTCCCATCTTGACAGTCATCTGCTTTCTGAATGTCAGGCCTTCTGTGAAAACCAGGATCCCTCCTCCTGTATCAGTCAGGGTGGGGCCATTACCTTTCAGTAACAAATGGACTCATACCCCACCTAATCTCCCCAACCCCCCCTCCATTCCACAGACTATAACTGAGGACTCTGGCATTTCTTTTCAGCAGAAGGGGCCACAGAGAAGGCTGGGCACGTACTGATCTGAGAGCACTTCCAGCAGGTGAGACTGGAGGACTTCTGGTAGGTGAGCCCAAGACAGAAGGCCGCTTCCTAAACTGTGAGCCACTTCTAGGATCCATTTCTGAGGCAGATGTGGAGCCTAGTTGGGTAGAATAAGTACAGTTACATTCTTCTTAGAATCCTGGAAAGAATGTTAGCAATCCAACGAACCCACGTGCTTCTGAGGGTCAGAGAAGCTTGTGGGTAGGCACCCAGAGTGAGTGACACCCCAGCCGGGACACCCCTCTGGACAAGGAAGGACAGACGGGTCTCGAGATGCCCTGCTCACCCCAGACTCACCGAAGTCCTGCCAGGATCCTCAGCACCAACCACCACCACCACCCCGCCCCCTCAGGGCTACTGCCTCTGGTTCTGGGGACCCAGGCATTAGAAGAAGGTATTAGACCCAGGTATTAGAAGACAGGTGAAGAAGGCCCATGTGTTCACACCCCCTCATTCCCCTCCAGAGCGATAATTATTCATGGTTAAAAACAAACAAACCCGCAGGTTGTGAGCAGGAAGAAACTGTGAATCCTGCCCCATTTCCACATAACATGGACAATGAATTCAAGGCCTAGAGATGAAAATCAGAAATGCTTCCCCGTTCATATTAGCTCCCAACCTCTCCGTGCCAACACGTATCATAATCACATGGGCCAAGTACATGCCAGGCACTGTGCCAGCCACATTACATTCATTTCCTCACGTGGGGCCCTCTGTAGGTAGGAAGCACTATCCCCACTTTACAGATATGCACACTGAGGCTCAGAGAAGTTAACTCATTATAGACTCAAAGGGCTAAATGAGCAGCAGGACTTGGTGCGTGGCACCACTGTTTTGGATTCCAAAGCCTGGCTCTTAATAATCTGTAATAACCTCCCCATGATATTTATACCATTATACTAGTTTCCTGTGGCTGCTATAACTACCACCAACTTGGAAACTTACAACAGAAATTCATTCCCGCATAGTTCTGGAGGCCAGAAGCCTAAGATCAAAGAGGATCTAGGAAAGGTTCACATCCTCAACTCTTTCAGATTCTGATGGCTGCTGGCATTCTTGGCTTGTGGCCACACCCCTCCAATCTCTTCCTCCTGTGGCCACATTGCCTTGTCTTCTGTTTGCGTTAAATCTGCTTTTGCCTCCCTCTTAAGAGGATACTGTGATTGCACTTAGAACCTATCCAGCTAACCCAGGAGACTTTCCAGAGCTTTAACTTCATGACACCTGCAAAGAATCTTTTCCAATAAGGTCATTTACAGGTCCCAGTGATTAGCACATGGGTATCTTTTGAGAAGCTGTGTTTCTGTTTACCACACTATATGTGCCCATTCTTTCCCTAATTTATTCCTTCTCAGACCTCAGTTGTGTGTACTGGACATTGTGCTAGGAGCTGGGAACTAAGAAATCAAGAGAGAAATGACATAGTCCCTGCCTTCATGGGCCTTGTGGTCACTGTGTCAACTCTCATATCTACTTCCCAGATGTTCTCGTGATAAATAACAGGAATAAGAGACATCAGGACAAGTCACAATACATGATCAGGGAAGGCTTCCTGCAAGAGGTGCCATTTCCATGGAATCTGGAAGTATGAGAGTTGGCCAGAGGAAATGGGATGGGGACAGGGTAGGATTGAGCTGTCCCAGGAAGAGGGAGGCAAAAGGAGCTTAGATGCTCTTGGATATGGGGAGGAGAAGTGGGAGTCAGGGAGGGCTCCCCTGAGGAAGGGACTTTTGAATTTTGTGTGACCTTGTTTTGGGGGAGAAGAACCACAAATCTGGTTTGGGCTTTGAGCCTGGGTCACCTGGGACTTGTTCATGCTTGGGTCTGAGGCCCCACCTCTGCCAGCTGAGATTTTTCAGCTTCCCTGGTCTCCTCTTTTGGGGGATTTGATGCAGGGAGAGCTCTGAGAGTCATTTCTACAGCTTCCAAAACAGGGTAACCCAGCCCTGCCCACCTCCCTTCTGTCCTGAACCTCTTGGGAAGGAGAATCAGAGAAGCCACATGGCAGCCCCTGAGCAGGGTGCACTCACAGTTGAACAGGAAGACCACAGAGGGGGAAACTGAGGTCCCCCTTCTCTTCTCAGGAAGAGAAGCCACACAGCTCATGTGCAGAACTGGGCCTCGCTCTAGCCTCCCTGTCTAGGTCCCTACACTGCTCGTGGCTCCTGCCGATGATGGTGTAGGTCCCCATCTCCTCTGGGCAGGGGCTTCCTCCTTGCCTAGAGATGAGGAACAAGAAGTGATGAAAATACATCCTGCCCTGGAGAATTTCCCAGCATGCCATGGGGGGAGATGGGCAGCCCACCAGACAATGACAAAACTAAGTCGGCATCTGGACTTAGGGGGTCAGAAATCAGAGTAACAGGCAAAACGGAGTGCTATCAGGGAAGGCTTCCCAAAGGAGGAAACCTCTGAACTGAGCTGGAAAACTTAAGCGGGTGTGGGTTCAGCCAAGACCTGCATTTGGGCTGGGTACAACTCGTGCCACAAGGGCCCTGCAAGCTGAGCAACAAAAAGGAGAGCCAGGCCAGGTTCCGCAGAGCCGGGGGCGAAACCGGGAGTCGAGGAGCAGGGATTGGGAGCTAAGCAGGACTGGGAGGAGGCTAAGGTCCAGGCCTGGAGGCTGCCATCAGCCCCAGGGCCAAGACTGTCCCGGGTTCTCAGCTTGAGGGTCCAGGGTGCGATAAAGGGGTGAGCGTGGGAACTCAAGGGAAGGGAGGGAACCTCCCCAAGATGCTGGGCGGCCCGGGCAGGCCTTGTGGGCAGCCCTTGCTTTTCCTTCCTCCTGACTGCTCTGTCTCCCCTTACCCGCTCCTGTCCCAGGGTCCCCGCTCCCGCTCTCCCGGCCCTTGCCCAGCCCGGAGCTGGCCCTGGGTTCTGCTGGGGAGGCCCGTGCTGATCTAAGCCTGGAAACTATTCTTTAAGGGGCAGCAGAGAGGAGGGGAAGAGTAGAGGGCCTAGCTCCATCCCGCTCCAGACTGGCTAGGAATCCTGACCTGGCCCCCCACTGGCTGAGTGGCCTAGGGCAAGTAGTTCCACCTCTCTGAGTCTCAGCTCCCTCTTCGATGAGTGGAACAAGTCCAGCGTGCTAATACAGGAAACCCCTAGGACATACTGAGCGCTCGGCACCGCCGGCGCCCACAAAGGGCGCGGTGAGCTGGGATGGGTTGGCGTCTGGTGGGGGGCTGAGGTGGGGGAGAGGCGGCTGGACCCCAGCGCGGGTGGTCCGGTGGTGGGGATCGGGCTTCCTCGCGGACTCCTCCAAGCAGGGGCGGGGCCTTGGGGCCGCCCTGGGTTTCCGGGCGCGGGTCGCACACCCACCCTCCGGCTCTCTAGGGGACGGGACGAGCTTGGAGCGGTCCAGGGACCCTGAGCCTGGGGGCGGCGGCGGCGGGGCCGCGCAGGCGGCCGCCCTCGGAGGCGCGCGGCTCCTTTTGTCTGCAGCCTCCCGCTCCCCCGCCCGCCCCGAGCCGCGGGGCTGCGGCGCCGCTGCTGACACGGCTCGGCCGCCGCCGCCACCGGGCGGAGGCTGCGCGTCGCAGCGCCGGGCGGAGGGCGCGCGGCGATGGCGGCGGCGGCGGCGGCGGCGCGGGCGGGCGGGCGGCGCGGGGCCGGGGCTAGCTGCGGGGCCGGCCCGGATGGCGGGCGGCGCGGGCTGGGCGGGCGCCCCCGCGGCTCTGCTGCGCTCAGTGCGCCGCCTGCGCGAGGTGTTCGAGGTGTGCGGCCGCGACCCCGACGGCTTCTTGCGCGTGGAGCGCGTCGCGGCGCTCGGACTGCGCTTTGGCCAAGGCGAGGAGGTAAGGGCCCCGCGGCGGGGGCGCCCGCGCCCCAGTCCCCCCACCCCCGGCTTCCTCGCCCTTTCACCTGCCCGCTCCCAGTCCCCGGCGGCGGCGGCGGCTGCAGCCCGGAGGCATCCCGCCGGACCTGAGGACTTCGAGCCCCGGGGCTTCCCCACCCTGTCGGACCCTCGCTTTCCTCCATTCGCGCAGGTGCTGTGAGTGTCACCATCACGCCCCGGGGTGGGGGGCAGGGAGGGCTTCTCTGCCCACCTTGCTTACCCCGGGCCCTGAGGGTCCCTCTAACCTTTCTGCAGCCTACTCGGTGTATGGGGCGGGGGGAACCGTCAGGTTCTAGCTCCGGGACCCCCTCCACTGCCTACCCTGCGGAGACCGAATTGCAGAGGTCCGGTGCAGGAATCCCAGGACGGGGATGGAGTAGGGGGGAGGCACGCGCCCCACTGGGCCTGGCCGAGGGGAGGAGAGGACAACTAGGGGCGCTCTACCGCCTCGGCTCCTTGACTGCACCCAGCCGGCCTGGAACCTAGCGGGAGGTGTCTGCCTTCGGCCTTCCTGGATTCTCAGCCTAGCGCCTGGTGACCACCCCTCCTCCCCGCACCCTGCGGGCTCCGAGGGGCAGGCCTGACTGGCAGCTGGCTGTGGCGGCTGCGACAACCCTGCCACAGCCAAGCTGGGGAACAGCAGCTGAGCAGTGTCTGCAACGGGGAGCCCGCGCGGATTTGGGGAAAGCAGAAACAGTGTTAGCAGGGCTGTGATCCGAGGGTGGGTGCTGCCAGTGGGGTGGGCAGAGACCAGTGTCCTCTCATGCCATGGAGGAGAGGTGGCTATGTGTGTGTGGCGGGGGATGTGTAAGGCTCCTACCTGGCAGGAGAGCATCCCACACTCCTGCTACTGCCCACTCTGAAATGGTCAGGGCACGAAGCCTTGAGTAGTGACTTTCCAAGGCCACCTGAGGCCTCTGGCTCTGTATCGGCACTCCCTGGCCTTCTGTTCCGGGAACAGCTGGGGCCTAGCATTCCAGAACATGGGAGAAGCCCGGCCTGGTTAGGCTGGATCCATGCCTCCCTGTCACCTGGGAAGGGGGAAGATGATAGATAATCATCTGTTTGTGGTCACTGGGCTGGGCCAGGGCCTGGGGGTCCCTGGGAGCGATAGGTGGAAGAGGATGAGGCAGGTGTCAAGTCTGAGAACTCAGGTACCCCATGTAGGAGAGGCCCATTGCTGCCCGCCCTTTGGAGCCCAGGCTCTCCCTCTGCCAGGATCTGCTCAGGGCGCTTTCCTGCAGCCCTTTGATCCTTCTTCCCAAAGGCTGGTCTGACCCCTCCCATCCTCTGAGGCAGGCTGCAGACCCCAAGCGTGGGGAGAAGCTGCTGGCCCTGGCTGCAACTGGAGTCCCAGAGCCGCGGTCTCAGTGGTGGGAAGAGCTTCCCAGCAGGCTCTGGCAGGCGGCCACGTGAGCTCTTGGTGAGCCCCTCACCAGCCCCACCTTCTCCCGGAACTGAACAGCTCCTCTTGTTTGCGCTTCTGCCTCTTAACACTCTGGAGCCAAACCTGCTTGTCACTTAGTCATCGTGGTTCTGCACAGGGACTCACATGGGTCTCACTTCTACGTGGCAGTCTTTAAATGTGAAAACAGCACTCCTGTCCCCTTCCCCCTCTCTCCCTCCCATCTTCCCTTCTCCAGGCCAAATACCCCCTATTCTTGAAGCCCCAGGCCATTTCCATAGGCCCTGGCAGGGGCCAAACATCTGGCTTCCAGCCCTGAAGCCACCATCAACTGTGTGACACTTTTCCTTGTAGTAACATGGAGGGGCTGGACCAGGAGACCCCCGGGACTGTCCCAACCCCAACGCATCACACACAGCAGGTGGCTTGGGGCGATGCTGTCTTTTGAGTGGTGCCCTCAGGTTAAGTTTCTGGCCACTGAAATCCCTTGGGATCTTTCTTAGCAACCCGTGCCAAGCCAGGATGCCCCTTCATCCTGGAGGAGGATCAGTGATTTTCTTTTCAGTGTGTTTGTTTATTTAGGGTCTTGGTTGTGCTGGGTCTTAGTTGTGGCATGTAGGATCTTTGATTATCCTTGTGGCACACGAGTTCTTTATTTCCAGCCTGTGGGATCTGGTTCCCTGAGCAGGGATCGAACCTGTGCTGCCGGCATTGGGAACGTGGAGCCCTGATTTTTCTTTTTAAAGCATAATTTTCTATCATTACAAAATCAGTTTATATGCACTGTGGGAATAGAAATATGGGCAAGCAAAAACCAAAGTGCCATGTTCCCATCCTCCCAGGTAGCCGCGCTGTGACACCTCGCTCACATCCTTCCAGAGCTGTTTCTATGCTTATATGTAAATTTTCTCCATAAAATGAGGTCATGCTGTGCATACTGTCTTGTAACCTGATTTTTTCCCAGTAAATGATCAGCACTTTTCTGCTCCAATAAATTCTCATCTTTATTATGCATAACTTATTCAGATTTCCCTATTTGGCCCCAAAAGGCCGATCTGTGCTGTTGTGTTCAAACCGCTTTCCTCACCAGAACCGTGCACTGCATCCAGTTGTTCTGACCTCTAGGCCCTCTCTTACTTTAATTCAATTCTTTTTTTTTTTTTCAATTTGAATAATCCTGACTTGTTGAAGAGATCAGGCCTGTTGTCTGTGTCAGTAATTTCTTGGATCTAAACCTGTAACGTGGACTTTATTCCTGTTGAATTTCATCTTGTTCATTTCATCCTGTTGTAACAGACAATAGAGAGAATTTATTGAGTAGGCCAAAAAGTTCATTCGGCTTTTTCCACGCAATGTTACAGAAGAACCCGAACGAACCTTTTGCCTCCCCGATACAATCCTGCATTTGTCACTCAGATGCTGTGCTCCCTGCTAGTTGGAGAAGTGGGTGCTTCATGTCTCCGTCTCCCAGGCTGGTTGTAAACCCAGGCAGGACCACGGACAGAGCCTTGTAGAGGTGGTTCTGCTCACATAGTGTTAAGAACTGGGATCCACAGAATTACATTTTTCAGCCCTGCTCACTGCACACCAAATTCACAAATGCACACCTGTTTTGCACTAAAAAATAGGAATGTCATTTCCCCTTCAAAAAACTACGTGTTCTGACAGTTTCTATCCCGTTTGTTTAAAAATCACATAGAAACCTTAATTTCCCAAACCCCCAGTGCCCTAGAGTAGATTACTATCATTCATTAGAGATGGAGTTCAGTAAATTTATCAGAGCTGATTATCCATATTTTATCAACTACACCCAGAAATACCAGGCACACCAGAATCAAATGCTTTGCAAAAGTATGCTAAGTTGCAAAGTATAAAACAGATATCTATGAGGCCATATTGATATCAGTAAGTGATTTAATAAATGAATAAATAAATACTAGGGAAGTCTCCTGTGTGGAAATTAAAATAATTTGTGTAGATAATTGTCCATCAACGAGGTGGAGCATAATCCCCCACCCTTTAAGTGTCACATATGCAGAGTGACACCCCCTAAAGAGCACAGTATGGAAAGAGGGGGAACGGCCAGCTCTTCAGTGGAGAATCCCGACACACACTGCCTCAGCTGGGTCACCAAGGTCAGCATCAGGCATGATAAGTCATGTAGATATTAATAGTATGTATCCTTCATACGATGTGATGGGAGAGGACATTTACCCCTGCAGTCTCCCTCCCAAACCTGTCACCCTGGTCATGAGAAAACATCACACAAGCCTCGATGGACAGACATTCTTCTACACAGCACCTGCTTAGTCCTGCACACATTTTTCAAATTCATCAAAACCAAGGGAAGTCTGAGAAACTGTCCTAGCCATGCAGAGTCTAAGGAGACATGACAGCTGAATATAATGTGGTGTCCTGGATGGGGCCCTGGAACAAGAAGAGGACTTTAGGCAAAAACTAAATGGCAACCCACTCCAGTATTCTTGCCTGGAGAATCCCAGGGATGGGGGAGTCTGGTGGGCTGCCGTCTGTGGGGTCGCACAGAGTCAGACACGACTGAAGGGACTTAGCAGCAGCAAGGATGTTTGAGTGAAGACAATTGTTAATAATAATGTTATAAATAATATCAGGTTGGCCTCTGGTATTCCCCTAATGTATTGACTTGGGAATCATAGTAGAAAAGAGAAGACATTTCTATGAAAACGTGAGTCATATGTGAGATACATAACTTGACGTTTCTCAGAATGTAAGAATGGGGGCAGAGGGGAGGAGACCCAACACTGTCCCAGCCCTGGAAGTCTGTACTAAGTAGGAGGGGGACCTCTATGATGAGGATGAGAAATGATGGCCCAGTGCCCTGAACTCCTGTTGACTTCTCATATCTTGCTTTTGTTTCTAACCTCGCTAGGCCTTTGTTTGCTCATCCATAAAATGGGGATGATAACAGGCTCCATTCCATAGCATTATTGTGGGGCTTGAACACGTTAATATGTGTAAAGCATTCAGTGTCTGCATGGAGTAGGCCCCCTGTCAGAACTGCTGCTACTCTTGCTTTTTTGTAAATACTTGCTAGCATCTTTGAGAGGCTGTTCTGGGCTGAGGGGTTCTTGGGGATTGAGGTCCAGATCTCTGACCAGTCCCTGGTGCTCTGGGCACACGCTTCTTGTCCAGCTCTGAGCTTCTGGCTCTGAGCTGCAGCTGTAAATGGAGGTGTCTCGGGTCAGATCCAGGTGCTCCCCCATATAACTTGGTACAGACAGGAGCATCCATGTTCGTGGGTCCACTGGTGTGGGGTTGGGAGGGGGTCCTGCCCCAGCTCTGGCACGAGCATGCGTGTGTTGGGGGCTGGGGAGTGATGAGGGCAGGTGCTCCTTTGCCTCCTGCTGCAGCGGCCCCCGTGGTCACCCCCACCCCAGGGCCCGGAGCATCCCACCAGGTTGAGCACAGGGGAGCCTGACAGCTGGCTGGGGTTGACGGTTAGAGGTGGATGAATGCAATCTGGAGTGGGATGGAAGGCAAATGCCCATTGGCCTAGAAACAGTGAATGTCATGCCTGGGTGAACCGCTGTCTTCAACATGATTGGGTGAATGCTCTGAAATTTTTATAGGATAGTCTTAATGCAAATACCTTTCACATTTGGTGGTTGTCAATACATGTGTCCAGGATTTTAAAAAAAAAATTTTTTTTCCATTAATATCTTGCATACCTATTATATGTCAAAACTCCTCCAGGCACCAGGACTCAGGAGTGACCTGGAACTCACATGGGGGAGGGGCTGGAAAGGAAACTAGCAAAGGAATGGCAATTACTGTCTGGTGGAGTCAGGTACTAGGAAGAATCAGAAAGTACTGAGACCAGAAGATTTTTGCCCTTAGAATGACCGTGGACAGCCTCTTCTCTCATAGACGGACATTTAGATGGAGCCTGGAATGAAGTGGGGGTTGTGCCTTGCAGAGATCTGGAGAAAGCTGATCCAGGCAGAGGCAGGAGGGGTCCCTGGAGGTTTGAGGCACAGCAAGAGGAGTGAAGGGAGGGGGCAGGGCTGGGCAGGGCAACCTGTGGGGAGGCTGTCTCTCCATCCACGTGAGACTTGCTGGAGGCATGGAGCTAGGGCGAAGCAGAAGGGACGCGCCTGCAACTGAATAATAGAGCCCATTGGAAGTGGGTGTGAGAGGAGAGAATTTGGAGAATTCGGAGGCAGCCATTTCCTGGATGGGAAAGACTGAGGCAGGAGGCAGGTTGGGCAAGGAGTCAGGAGTTCCAAGCTGGCCTGTGAAACCCGCCATGCACCTGGCGTCCCAGTGGGGTTGTGGAGCCGGCCAGGGACAGATCCAAAGAACGCGCTTCAGCCCTGCAATGCATTCACCTGGCTACCTATCTACCTGCCCACCTACGCATCAATCCATCCATCTCCTTATCCATTCCTTACCCATCCATCCATTTGTCCATCCGTCTGTACCCCCCATCCACCAGCCTCCCCATCTCTCCATCCACCACCCAAC
This sequence comes from Bos mutus, assembly GCF_027580195.1. Taxonomy (NCBI): domain Eukaryota; kingdom Metazoa; phylum Chordata; class Mammalia; order Artiodactyla; family Bovidae; genus Bos; species Bos mutus. Next base: position 43,531,964 of record NC_091635.1, read on the forward strand.
ATTTACTGAATATCTTCGTGCACAAAGCCTAAGCCTAGATCCAGGGATAAGGACTGGCATTTGCAGGGAGTGACAAGTGGCTCCACACAGGGAAGGGCAGGAGGCACAGGAAGGGCAGTGGGGTGAGAGCAAGGGCCTGCTGGTGACCTTAGGGACCTTAGGGAGGGCTCAGGGGCTGGGACTGTGCACCCGGCTCAGAGCTGAGTTTGGATGGCGGCAAGCAGCCCAGCACCTGCCTCCACTCGCTGGACTTAGCTGTTTTTACAATTTGATTTCTCACTTTCCACATAGGCTGTTGGGTCTGGCAAGGTCTTTCTGAAAGAAGTGAAAGCCCAGGTTATTTAAAAGGCGCTTATGATGATGGACGGACCTCAGTTTCCTTCTCTGTAAGGTGGGAGTCAGCAGTCCTCTTTGTGGGCCTGTTCTGAGGAAAGGAGATGATATATAAGGCCAAGCAAGCCCCGGTTGGCATGTCTCTCCCGCCCACCGGCTCCATGAGCTGCGTTGGTGCCCCTGCTGCTCTCAGCCCCTGGAGGGCACCCCTGGCCCCTTTCTAACACCTGGTACTTTTCTGGGCTTGGCCTCCTTTGTACGAGGGCCAGAGTTGCTCCTGCAGCCACTGGTGGCTCTGTGGACAGAGTGGGGTGAGGGAAGGAGGAGTGCTGATGGCCTTCATATTTCTTATTCCGTTTCATCCCCGCCATAACCCTGAGGATCTGAGAGGTGCAATAAGTTGTCCCGGGTCCCACAGTAGTTGGAGGAGCTGGGATATGAACCCAGGTCTGTCTGATTATAAAACTGCCTCCCTAGCTGCCTGCCATTGGGAGTCCCAGGTTCAAGTGCCAGGGGATGGGAAAACGATCAGATCTGAGTTTCACGAACTTGACATAGAATCTTCCAATCCGAGACCTCCTCGGGCTTTCTAAATCTGGGATGGTCTGGGTTCCAGATGCAGAGCAGTGCCAGGCAGGCGCTATAAGTAGATTTGTAATCTATAGGGCGGGCGAGCGCTGCATGTAGGTGGGGCTGCAGGCAGTGTGCCACCCAGAAGATGCTATGGAAGGTGGCAGGTGCCAGCAGGAAGCTGAGGTTCCAGAGCAGAGAGCGACTGCCTGCAGCCTCACCCTGCATTATGCATCACCACCACTTCCTGTGCAAACGGTGATTAAAGAGCCCCGGGAGGCCAGTGTTTCTCTGGCTGCTCCGGTTTCCTGCCTGGCATCCTTCTGAGATCCTCCGCAGTCCCTGGCGGGTATGTGGCAAGGGCAGGGCCTGGACATCAATCTGGACACCCAGTCCATGTTCTCCAGGCCCGCGCTGGGGCTCTTCCCAGCCATGGAAGGCCTGTGACCCCCTCTTACTCTCCAACCACGCCTGGCGTCTCAGCTCAGAACAGGCTGGCTTTTAACTTTCTCCCTGTGCCACAGAGAAGTGTTTGGGAGCCCGGCCCTGCCATCAGGCGCACCTGGTTTGAGACCCAGCTCTGCCACTTTCTAGCTACATGACTCCGAGAGGTTACTTAACCTCTCTGTGCCTCAGTCTGCTTATCTGTAAAGTGGGATAATGTTATTGTTCACTTGCTAAGTTGTGTCTGACTCTTTCCAACCCCATGGACTGTAGCCCACCAGGCTCCTCTGTCCTTGGGATTTCCCCAAACAAGACTGCTGGAGTAGCCTGCCATTTCCTCCTCCAGGAGATCTTCCCGACCCAGGGATCGAACCCACGTCACTTGGTTCTCCTGTTAATGTGACTGTTACTGCCGCCCACTCTAGGTTTTCTGGATGGGCTGTTTCCATTACTTTACAGATCTTTTTGAGCATCTGCTCTGTGTCAAGTTTGATGTTGTCAAACCGAACTTGGGTCCACTTGCCCCCTTGCAGTAAATCTCCTGACACCCAGGCTGCGGTGAAAGAAAGTGCAACATTTGTTGCAGGCACCATGCAAGGAATCAAGGCAGCTCAAAAGGCTTCAACTCCCCAGTGGCTTTCAGGGGAAGGTTTTTAAAGACGTAGTGAGGGAGGGCGTTGCATGCACGGTGCGTGATCAGCTCGTGGACGTTCTTCTGATTGGTTGGTGGTGAGGTAATCAGTAGTCATCATCAACTTTCTGGTTCCACCTGGTCTGGGGTCTACATGCTTGTGGTCAGCAGGCACTTAACTTCTTCCACTTGGTGGGGGTTTCAGTATCTGAGGAACAGGTCAAGGACATGGCTCAGAATGTTATCTGTAGCCTTTGAGGAGGAACTAAAGGTCCTTGATTTCGCTTAATGGCTAAACTACTATTGTCTTGCTTGTCTTATTTTCCTTTGTTTCTGCCTTTTGTCTCTTCTCTGGTAGCTGGGATCTTTGGAACTCAGGGAAAACCTCAGAGGCTAAAAGTTTTCTACAGACAAGAGGCAGGTGAGGACATGGGGATGTCCTAGGAAGGCCCCATAGGGTCCTGCTCGGTTATAATGCAGCAGGACACACAGCTGGCGAGGTTAGGACTCCTTCCCTGAGGGAGGGAGCTTCTGCGGGGGAGGGAGGCTCTAAGAGAGAAATCTGGGTTCCCAGCTGTGAGAAGGGCAGGGCTGGTGGCCTCTTCAGGTGTAGCTGGGGTGTGAAGAGAGTAGATGCGCTATGCCTGGAGATGGGAAAGGCTTCCCAGAGGTGATGCTGGGCCTGAGTCTTTTGTTTCCTTTCAAAGATTTCTTTATTTATGGCTATTCTGGGTCTTCTCTAGCTGTGACAAAACGGGAGCTGCTCTTCGTTGCGGTGCGCGGGCTTCCCATTGCGGCGGCTTCTCTTGTTGGGGATACAGGCTGTAGTGTGCAGGCTTTAGCAGTTGCAGCTCAGAGGCCCTGGAGCGTTGCCTCCGTAGCTGTGACGCAGGGGCTCAGCTGTCCCTTGGCATGTGGAATCGTCCCAGATCTGGGGTTGAACCTGTGTCCCCTGCATTGGCAGGAGGATTCTTTACTACTGAGCCACCAGGGAAGCCCCTGGACTTGAGTCTTGATCAGGGTCCCCCAGAGTGGAAGGGAAGGATGGCTGAAGGGTAACTTGGCAAGAGAGAGGGCGGGAGAGAGAGGGGAGGGGCTGTAGGCAGGTGAGGACGGGATGGATTTTATCCCGAAGGTGGAAGCAGAGGGTGAGGCAGCTCTGTTGTGTTTCAGACAAACCCATCTGGAAGTCGGGTGAAAGTCACTCAGTTGTGTCTGACTCTTTGCGACACCACGGACTATACAGTCCATGGAATTCTCCAGGCCAGAATACTGGAGTGGATAGCCTTTCCATTCTCCAGGAGATCTTCCCAAGCCAGGGATCGAGCCCAGGTCTCCCGCGTTGCAGGCGGATTCTTTACCAGCTGAGCCACCAGGGAAGCCCAGAAATCGGGTAGGGCTGGGGAAAAGAGACCAAGTTGGGAGACCTCTCCCCTTCCAGGGACAAGGAAAGGGGCGATTGGGCTGATGGAGCAAAGGGGAGGGTCAGAGGGCAGCTGCTAGGCCGTTTGCAGGACCTCACAGCACAGAGCTGGAACAAACAGGACAGCACATCCTTTCCTGAGTCAGAGCCCTGTGTGACCCTCTAGGTGACCGGGTGATGGGGTCTGAGTTCAAGTGCGGGGACTACCAGTTGGAGGATGCTCACACACGTGAGCAGGTCCTGGGGCTCATGGCCCTGCCTTTACTCTCAGGAATTCCCACGAGGGTAGCTGCTCTTTGTTTTAAAAACAAAAAAGTTCCAAATATTGTTGTCGATTTATCAACAACTCTAGGGGACAAGGAAGTTAGCGCTAAACTGTGTTTCTGGATCTCAGAATCCACTTCGTGTCCTTAGCGGTTAACCACGTGCGTCTGTGACCCACGTGTGTGAGCTGTTTCGGCTCATACAGTATCCACCTAATGCTATTTGCTGTGTCTGAGTCCCAGACAGAGCCGTGTCACCTCTCTGCTTAAACCTGGGCCAGGATTGAGCATCCCTGGTCACTACTAATATCTTCCCTGTGTTCCACCTGGAGGGGAACCTGGCTGGCTGGTCAACCCCTCAACCGCTGATGCTCCAGCAGCTTCTGCCGGGCAGCCCCTGAGCTGGTGTGAGCAGGGTGGAGGCCAAATGGAGCTGTGCTCCCAGAGAGTGGAGGTGGGGGTGAAGAGGGAGGGGTCCTGGGCACCCCCCAGCCTGCAGGGCATGCTGGGATGGACCTCTCTCAGTACCACTGACCATCCCCTGGCTCCCAGCCTGGGTGGGCTCTTCCCAGCCTAGCACTGGGCTGCCAGCCAGCTGACTGGCCTGTGGTACAGACTTCTGAAACCCCGACTCCAAGTGGGCATGACTAGGGGACACCTGCTCCCATGTTCTAGACACTGAGTGGATGGAATTGAAAGCCTGTTTGCCCACTCAACTGGCCACAGCCATTTGGACTTCTGGCCATACTTCTTGGGGCCACGGAGGGTCTTTGTTTCTCTCTGTGTCTGTCCCCTCCCCTTTCCCTTCCCTACCTCCTGATTGGCTGAATATCAGACCCTCTCTGAGGCGTGAGGGTCCCCATCAACAGTGAGTATTAGTTCAGATTTGTTTTGCAGTTTAATGAGTGTATAATAGGATTTCAAACTCGTTTAAATCTTCATTTTTAATTGCTAATGCGACCTTACATTTTTTTCCCATGTTACTGTTTATTCTTGGTATTTCCTTCTGCACAAACGGTTATGTCCATCTCTTCTGAGCACTTATCAAGAGGAATTTTTGTTTTGATCTTTATATTTTTAAATCAGTTCTTTGTATTTTTAATATCATTTATCTTTTTTTCTTATTCTGTTGCTTTTTTCATTTTCATTTCATTCTATTTCCTGCATTTGAATAGTTCTGTTTTCAGTTATATCTGCGTTATTGCTAATTATATTTTTCACTTTCTAGTAGTTAGGCACTTATTTCCCCTCTCTAGCAAGAAAAAAATAAGCTATCTTGTTTATAACCCCCAATTTATGAAGATATTTGACTTTTACTCATTTGGAATTTATCATGAGGCTCATCCAACATTTGGTTCTATTAATAGTTTGAATTTATTTCTAAACTGGAACTGAATTTCATTGTTTCTTTTTTCTATTTCTTTTTCTCATGCTCTGTTTTGAAAATGTTCAGACAGTTGAAGGCAGGGTCTGATAAACACTCAGATACTCTTCATCTAGATTCACTGTTACTTTCTGTCACATTTGCTTTTCCTTTCTTTATTTTGTCACTGATAATCTGTCATCTGTCTCCTTTCGTGTTGCTTTGCAGAAGCATTTTAAGTAAGTAAAGACATCTTGGCATTTTCCCCATAAACACTTCGGAATGTAGGGACAAGGACAGTCTCCTGTCTAAATAAGAGCCACCGTCACACCTAGGACTTAATGTTATATCAGATTTCCACAGTTGTCCTCAAAATGTCCTGCCTAGCTCCCTTTTGTTTTGATTTAGGATCCAGTCAAGGATCACATACAGCATCTGGTTTGCCCTATGCCTGTTTCATCTCCCTGCAATCAGTACTATCTCTGATTTTCTTTGCTCCTATAATCAGCATTGGTGTTTTCTGCCAACTCCAAGGCCAGTTGTCCTATAGGCTCTGCCATAGCCTGGATGTATCTGATGGTTTCCTCGCACTTTTGGCAAGAAGAGTTGATGGTGTGTGCTCCTCGGAGCATCACATAAGGGGTCACGTGATGTCGGTTTGTCCCATTAACTGGTGATACTGAGTTTGACCAGTTGGGTAAGGCTGCATCTGCTTGATCTCTTCAGTATAATGGTGCTTTTTCTCCTTTATAATTAATAAGTGATTTGTGGGATGATACCTTAGACAGTGTAAATATTTGGTTCTCTCATAGCTTTTCACACAGTGGTGTTAACATTCTTTTTTTAGAGCGTATTTATTTTTTATTTTTGGTTGCTCCAGGTCTCTGTTGCTGTCTGGGCTTTCTCTAGTTGCGGAGAGTGGGGGGCTACTCTCGAGTTGGTGTTCCGGGGCTTCTCAATTTGGTGGCTTCTCTTGTTGCAGGGCGCAGGCTCTAGGGCACACAGCTGTGGCACACGGGCTTGGTTGCTCTGTGGCAGGTGGAGTCTTCCTGGACCACGGATTGAACTGGTGTCCCTTGCATTGGCAGGTGGATTCTTATCCACTGTGTCACCAAGGAAGTCTGATTTTAGTGTTCCTTGATGCTCCTGGCCCATGTGAATTACACTGGTGGCCGCAAAATGGTGGTTTTTCTGTCGTTCCTTCTAGATATAGAGGTTGTTCTATAAAGAAGGTCTTTCCTTCACTCCCTTTCCTGAGTGTCGCTATGGACTGATGGATGCTTTTCTCTCCCATGTATTATAATCTGTTACCATTGTTATTCTTTTTGATGTGCAAAGATTTTTTGTCTTGTTTTTAATGCAGCATTGTAAAATTTTGATCATTATTTCTTGGTATATTTTAAAATTGAGAAAAGTCAACCATCATTACCTTTAAAAAAAAAGAGTTCTCTGATTCTTCACCATTTATGGATTTTTAAGTATATAAACACATTTTCAAGTTCTTTAATTGGTATTGCATTAAGCTTATTAATTTAGAGACTATCACCATCTTTATTATATGCTTAGTTCTCCCAGTAGGAGCAAAATATTAACATTAAAAATAAATGTCTTAGAATTAGGCTAAATTAGTGTTTAATATTTAATGTGCTTGGTTACTACTGAGAATGAAATAATTTTTTCCAATAGCTGCATGTCACTAGTATATAAGAATACTATTGATTTTTTTCAATTTATCACGTATCTCCCCACTGGTCTGAACTCATTTATTATAGTACTTTTTCCGGTTGATTTCTTGGGATTTTCTAGGTAAACAGTCATGTCCTCTTCCAAAAGTAATGATTTCATTATGTCTTCTTTTCTTATTTTTATGAGTGTAATGACTTTTCCTTCTGAGATGGGACTCACACCCATTTCTAAAACTGTTTGGTTTTATTATTATTGTTGTTGTTGTTATTGGTCTTACTTTGCGGCATGTAGGATCTTAGTTCTCAAACCAGGAATCGAACCCAAGCCCCTTGCAGTGGAAGTGTGCATTCTTAATCACTGGACCACCAGGGGAGTCCCTAAAACTAGCTGGCTGTAAATCAACTATATTAACTATATATCAATAAATTTTTTAAAAAAGGATAATTGTATAATGTGAAAAAAATAAAACTAGTCGGAACCTGCCTGGGCACTGGAGACATGGCCCTGAGGAGGGCTCAGGAGTAGCTGAGTTCCAAGTTAAGAACAGACTGGGGTGGGTGCCTGAGCTGCAGCTACCCCAGGTGGTCTCACGACAGTGGCCCAAAGGCCGTGCTGCTGAGGCTGGTTTTGCTCCAGGAGCATGTCTAATGCAGAGGGAAGGGCCTGGCAAGAGGCGATCGGGTGTCTAGGCTGAGGATCAGCGGAGGACACCACCCTCCAAAGACAGAGAAACAGAAGCAGCGCACCAGGGGGATGGACAGATTGAAACTTGCTGGGCACAGATGACCACAAAGCTGGGGCTGGGACAGACATGGCTGGTGGGCTGAGGAGGCCGTCCCTCATTCTCTGCCCTGGTCTTGAACTAGTTGGTGGAGCCACTCGGTGTAAGAGTTGGTGGGGATGTCAGAGGCAGAAGCCCAGCATCCTTTTCTCATTGTTCTTTTCAAATGGAGTGACTGTTACTCATGACTGTTGAGTATAACATTGGTTCCTGGGTTTAGGTTTATCATCTTTAGCATGTTACTGAAGACCAAAGACCACTTCCTCCCTGCCCCATTTTTCCCCTCTTTGGCTGTGGCCACACAGCTTGTGGGATCGTAGTTCCTGACCAAGGATGAAAACCTGGACCACGGCGGTGAAACCACCAAGTCCTAACCACTGGACCGCCAGGGACCTTTCCATTCCTCCATTAGAATGCAATTCAAGACCAGAGGGTAAATTGTACCACATGTCTTCCCAGCATCTATTCAGTGTTTTAATGATGTTTGCTATTTTCCCAGTCAGGGCAAAGAATTAAGCCTGGAAGGGGGTGGAATCTGTGATGGGCCAGGAATGGGATGGGGTAGTTCCCCAAAGGCAAGAAAGATGCACCTGGCAGGTGAGGAGCAACCTGGCATTGGGCAGAGAGAAACCGTAGCTGCGTGGGTCTACCCCATCGTGCAGCCTGCCCGGCAGGGTCAGGAAGGTTTGTGGGAGGCGGTATTGGTTTCTGTGGTTCTCTTGGGAGACAGAATGTGAGAGTTCCTTCAAAATTCCCAGCAGAAGTGACGGTTGTGGCAGACAGGATGTGAGGGTAGCAACGCCTTAGACGTGGCAGCCTCTTCTGCCCATTTCCACCCCCTTGGGGTCAGGACTGCAGGAGGCCCAGCCAGCTTCCTTTCCGGAAGATGCTTAGTTCTGGAAGGTCTCTGGGAGATCCCATTAGACATCTCCTCTCTGCAGAGGTGCAGTCAGCACTGCAGCCCAGGAGCCGCCTGGCAGTGGGGGATGGACGAATGGACCAGGGTACCTTCAGTCTCGAGGTACCACCGTGTGTCACCCACCTCCGTCACCCATCATTTTGCTATGGAAATAGCCCATTTAACGTCCTGCACAGAGAGAAACTCTGATGGTGGTGGCACCTAAAGCAGGGGCTTTGAAGAGCCCTGAGTTTGAAAATCTTGGTCCTGCAAAGAGAGGGCATCCTGTCAAGCAAGTTCGGAAATATCACCTACTTACCCCTCGCAGCAGTTCAGTCAAAAATTCTGACTTGGGTCCAGAATGTCTCCGAATTGTTGATCTCAGAATCCTTTTTTCACAGGACACCTTGACATACTCTTAAGAAATGCCCTCCTGGTGACCTTGGGTACGGGTTCAGTCTCTCTGGGTTCTATTTGCTTCCTTAGCAAAACTCGGACCCTAACCCCCATCCTGCGTACCTCACGGGGACAGTGATGAGAAGGGGCTGGGCTACGTTAGTCTCTGCTGTCCCCATTGGCCTGAGAGACAGCTGGACACAGTGACCAGACCATGGTCGAGCCTCTTGGTGTCTCCAGCCCCTACCTGGGCCTGGTCATCCGAAGTGTGGGGTAAACACCCACGAATCCCATGGAAATAGACAGGATCCTGGAAATGGCGCCCTCAGGCTCCAGGCACATGTGGGTTTCAGGTCCCCCTGCCAGGGCCACAGGCTGTGCAGCTCCGCTGAGATCCTTTGGGTTTTCTTCAAGGGAGAGACCTACGGTAGGCAAGACATCACCCTTGCCCTGTGGCTACCATCGGTATCTGCCTGACCCCTACCAGGCAACAGGGAGGGGACTTGATTCACGTGGGGGACTTCAGGCTGATGGGGTGTCAGCAGCATATACCTACATGGTATTTACTTTTTTTAATTCATGTATTTTTAATTGAAGGATAAGCGCTTTAGCATATGGTGTTGGTTTCTGCCATACATCACCATGAATCAGCCTGGTGTTTATTTTTCGCCAAGCTCTCCAATCCGTATTCTCCGTGGGTCCCCACAGGAACAGAATGAGATGGCATCTGCCAGCTCCATCTCACAGGCCAGAACCCCGAGGCTTAGCGAGGTCAGGGTTCGTCCAGGGTCTGGTGGTGAGCGTGCGGCGCGGCTGCGTTTCTCCTCACCCTGATTCAGAAATTCCACAGTAAGGCTCTCGGGACTCACGGTCTTTCTCATTTGCCACCTTCTGTTGTGCTGACAGCAACGACATGGACATTTCTGGCTGAAGCCCCCTGTTTTGTTATTTCAAGTAACTAAACCTCAATTCACTAGAAGATAATGAATGAGATGTTTCCTGTTAGCCCCATTTTCTGGGCAACAGAGGGCTGGCAGGAAGGCATTTCTTTTTGACTTGAATTGTCTGTGTGGGGTTGAGGGGTGCAGCCTGGGGCTAAGGTGGGGTGACTGGACCCAGGAGCTGGGTCAGTACTGGAGGGTGGGGGTAGGATGGATGGGATGGGTGTGGGAGGGGGTCGGGGGGCCACAGCCTGGGGGAGACACTGGAGTGGCACAGGCTCTCAGCACCCCTGGGCAGCACGCCCCTTTGATGAGCGACCATTCCCGTTAAATAAATAAATGGAACGGACCTAAAACCAACCAAAGCCATAGAGTGAGCCACGCCTTTCAGACTATTCTGAGGATCCAAGATACCAACCGAGGGCCTAACGCCAAGGTCAGAACCAGTGGATGCAAGCTCCACCCTCCCGGGGCTCTTTGAGCCTGTGCCCAGCCCTCCCCAAAGTGTCCCAGGACAAGTGCCCTCCCTTACCCCTTAAAGGGCGAGTTCCCTCCTGCCCCACTGGCCAGGAAACCCCCCCCAGGGGCGGGATAGCCTTGGCCTCACCACCCACCTGCCCTCAGGCCCACCCCTGGTCTTCCTCCCGGCGCTGGTACCCCAGAGTCCCAAGTGGCACACACAGACTGGCCTCGCTCTTGGACCCCTCCCTCCCAGTCCTGGAAGGATCCTGAGAAGTCACCCAAAACCTCACTTCCTGAGGGGTCACCTGGAACCTCACGCTGTCCGTGGTATCAGCGTCTCCCAGGAGCTGGTCAGAGATGTGGACTCTAAGCCTGGCCCCAAGCCTCCCTGATGACAGCCTGCATTTAAACGAGCCCCAGGTGTGTCACAGGCACCCCGGAGTCCCGGGCCCGGGGAGGGGATTTCCTGCATCTTTTCCATCCCACAAGAGGGCAGGTCTGTGTTTCCATCTCTTCTTCACACACGGCTGGTGCTGGACCTGCCCATGGCAGGCACAGGCCGACTGAGGGAGGGCACCCATGGGGGCCTCTGCCCAGACCTGCGAGCCTCTCTGAGTCCTGGTCTCTGAAGCCCTCAAGGCACAGCCTTCCCCTTTGTGCGGGTGGCCCTCATCCCAGACACGCTCCCTACATCTGCCACCATGGAGAAGAGTCAGGGCTGCCCTGCCACCCTTGGAGACAGGTCAGTGTCACTAGTTAGAAGAGGAGGGGACTGTCTTCTCGGCGTCCACTGGGCTTGGCAGGGAGACCTGTACTGAGTGTCCCGGGATCTGGATTTGTGGTCAGGAAAAACCCTGGAGAGTCATCTCCAGCCGCTGAAGTCCTCCCAGTGCGCCTCAGGCTCCTCACCCCAAACTCCTCCTCCTTCTTGGGATCCTCCCAGGGACTGTCCCCATCATCCTCCCAGAGCCCAGAGACGGGGCCTGGGAGTCTGCGAACCTCCTCCCCACCCAAATCCAGCAAGCCCGGCCCCTGGCCTTTAAGCTCTTCCCTCTAGAACTCTCTCTCCTTCCCCCACGCAGCCCTGGTCTGCAGGCCTCCCATCTCCCTCCATGCTGCCCTGTGAACTCTGGGCTCCTTCCCAAACCACAAACCTGCTTCAATGGCCCTCTCCTAAAGGGGAGAGTCTGATGGGTCCCAGCCCTGTTCCCCTCCCCCACTTACTGTCCGCCTGCCCTCCAGCCGCACAGGGCAGCTGATGGTTCCCCAAGTCCTTCAGGCCCCTCCTTAGCCTGGCTGCCTTCTTCCTCCTCCCTGACTTTGCTCATGCAGTTCCCCCATCACCATCCCCCATCCAGCTGTCGTGTTCAACTCTACTGTCTTTTAGGGTCCAGCGTAACCACCACCTCCTCCAAGCCCTCTGTTTCCTCTTGGCTCCCACTGCTGAAGATTTTGGTAGTATTATAGCATTATGGGCTTCCCTGTTGGCTCAGATGGTAAAGAATCCACAGGTGGGAGACCTGGGTTCGATCCCTGTGTCGGGAAGATCCCCTGGAGGAGGGCATGGCAACCCACTCCAGTATCCTTGCCTGGAGAATCCCATGGACAGAGGAGCCTGGTGGGCTACAGTCCATGGAGTCGCAGAGTTGGACATGACTGAGTGGCTAAGCACACATATGAGCGTTATGGTGGATTCACAAGTAGCTCAATGGTGAAGAATCCACTTGCCAATGCAGAAGACCCGGGTTTGATCCCTGGATCGGAAAGATCCCCTGATGAAGGAACTGGCAACCCACTGCAGTATTCTTGCCTGGAGAATCCCATGGACAGAGGAGCCTGGTGGGCTACAGTCCATGGGGTTGCAAAGAGTCGGGCACAACTGAGCATGCATGCATGGTGAATTCTGTTCTTTTCTAACTCCACAATACCGTGAGTAATTTTTTAAAAGAATAAAACAAACTTTTTGTCCCCTGCTCCGAGTTAAAAAAAAAAAAAAAGATCCAATCCATTTAAAAAATTCAACCAAGTAAAGAATGTAGAAAGAAGAGATGAAAGAACTGCTATCCCAGCTTTGTGACCAGCCTCCGGGCACTGAGTGCCTGGAACACGCTCATTTATCTAGAGTTTGCTCTGTGCCAGGTTCCAGGCTAAGCTCCGTGTCTTTCCCTTTAAATCCTAACACCCCGTGAGGCAGACATTGTTGCTCCGAGAGGGTGAGTCAGTCAGTCTTGGTCACACAGCTGGTCAGTGGAGGAGGACCTTCTACTGACCCTGGGCATGTGGCAGTGTTAACAGCCATCTGCACACTTGGTTGCTGTTCCCTAGACTATTTTTATTTTATCTCACTGAGAAATACAGCCCGACAGCTGTCCTTTTCCTGGGAGCTTCCTGGGAGCTGGTCTGTTTCCCCCCCCAGGCAATCGGGCTGAGGAGATGTTTCCTGAGGGACTGGACAGGGGACAGATGGATGCATAGGCCAGTTCACCTCAGAGACCACCCAGCTTCCGTCCCTTTCGTTCCTATTCAGACACCGAACAAAGCCCTCTTGGGTGGCCTGAGGGATTCTGGTCAGGAGTAGCCAGGCTGTGAATGAGGAGCCAGGTGGTGACCCTGGGACCCGCGGGGGTCTCATAATGGAAGGCATCTCTAGCCCTGGAGGCGGTGGCCTGGGTACCATGTGACTGGCCCTCCAGGCCACCTGGCCCGAGGCACCCCAACCCCATTCCTTTCTCTGTTGTGCACTGAGCACCTTTACTCACACAGCCACCCTCCCGCCCCTCCCTTTAACTCCTGCAGCATCTAGAGGAGAGCGTCTTTCATCTGTCAGCCCCCTACACACACACACGCGCGTGCGCACACACACACACACACACACACACACATCCAGCTGTAAGAACTAGAAACCAATGCAAAGTGGCTTAAATGCTGAGAAAATGTATTTTTCATCCTAGCACGGGGGCCCAAGGTAGGGCAGCTCCAGGGCTGGCACCTTCAGGGGCTCAGAGGCATCGTCCCAGACCTAACCTCATTCCATCAGCTCCCTCAGTTAGGCCCAGGGTGGTGACCCCTCTCCAGGAGGGCAAGAAGTGGGGGGAGCACTTCCTGTGAGTTGTTTTTTCTTTTTCCCCATCATCAAGGAAAACCTCTCCCAGAAGCCTCCTATGGGGGTTTCCTCGTGTCTCATTGGTCAGAAGTATACAACATGCTTTTGTTTAAACCAATCACTGGTAAGGGGGCTGAGCCCACCTGTCTGGCTTGGTCCAGTCAGGACTCATACCCTGGAGTTGAGGTGCCCCAAGACACCTGGTCCAGGAGAGGGGGGCAGCCATCTCAGCCACATCAGGCCTGCCCAAAGGGGAGCGGGTACAGGAAGGGCAACATGGAGGTGACCAGTGAGATCTGTTTAGGTCCTTGTTCTCATTTCTTGACTTTATAGAAGAAAGGAAGTAAAAGAGTCAGGTTGGATAAGCCCCCAGGGTCACACTTCAGTGTCCCCATGCCATTTATTTACTGCGTCCCTAGTGAAGCTGTTTTAGATGAAGACATTTGCTACTAGCCCTTTACTCCATCTATTTCTTCTGATTTTCTTCTCTATCTGCCTAACTCATTACCCCTCCAACCATGGACTTCCTGGGAAAAATATTAGCATCCTACAGACATCAGAGCGGAAGAGAGCCTCAATGTTAATGGCATCAGTGGCTTCAATTCATTTTCCAAATGGGGAAACTGAGGCCCAGAGAGGGAGGGTTCTCCCCAAGACCACTCTGTGAGGTCACTGATGGCAGAGTTAGCACGGGACTGAGGGCCAAGAAAGCACAGCAAATCTGAGACTCACAACAAGGCTTGGAGCCCACCCTACTGGCATGTGACTTGTGCAGTCACTATCTTGAAATTCCAAATAAAAATTTAAACGAAGGGTCTTACGTTTCCACCTGCACTGGCCCCACAAATTACAGAGCTGACCCGGAGCCCGCAGCTCCTGACTCCTCGGGGCGCTTCCTACAAGGTGCACTGCCCCACCCACCTGTGGTCCAGTCAGCAAGTCTGACTGACTCCGTGGGACTGGCCTTCCCAGGGAGCAGAGCAGGCTTCCGGAGACTGGGGGTGGTCCCCAGCGGAGCAGGGGTGCAGGACCTGACGGATCCCTTGGGAATCCCTCCCTCGTCTCCAGCTGGCTTGGCCTGACCTCCCTCCTCTCCGCTCCCTGCTGAGAATTAACAGAGAGGGCTGGTAGCTGCCCCCACCCCCAACGTCTGTGCCCCGTGTCCTTTGGGCTGGGGGTGGGGGCTCCAGAATACAGGGCCCCATTGTGTGCCCTGATGGCAGGCAGCTGGGCTGCTGGGAAAGTGGATAAACAACAAGCAGTCCTGAGCGCGTGCCCCTGAGGCCCGATGGAAGGCCAGGATCCCCTGGGGTGGTGGGAATAAGATTGGGGTGACCCAGCTCTGTCTCTCGGGAGGACTGGAAGCAGCGAGATGTGTGAAATGCTCAAAATAACCCCCGACACCTAGGCAGTGCTCTTCAGCTGGGGGCTTTGGGACTTGTGACTGTCACTGCTAGGTCTGTGACACTGGGGATAAAGTACCGCCTCCTGGGCGTGGCTTCCAAGCCCTTCTTCAGACCCTGTTCCCTCTCTTCCTGGCCTCATCTGTGGTGACACTCGGCTTCCCATATGCCCTCGTGGCCTCCCTCACCCCAGAACTCTAGCCTTGGCTGGTACCCCCTCTCTCCGCTGCTCCCTTGGCTGCCTGCCACACTTTTCCCCACCAGCCTCTCCCAGCGGAATACTGTCCAGCCAGTCCTGGATTCAGGATGCCCCGGGCCATGTTCCTTACCCCAGGTGTCCCTCTCTCTGGAGCTCTCGGCTCCAGCAGCTGCCTCACCGCCTCCGGGGGTCTTCTCCCCAGAAGCACTCAGAAGGCAGACTAGGCTGGCGGTGGGGCGCATGACTCCCAGAGGTGGTCTCCCATCAGAGCTGACAGCACATCCTGGCCCAGCCAGGATCCTCCAGGGGCCTGAGCCTCCCCGCTTGACTGTCCACCTGACTTTGCAGCTGCTTATTTATGCTCGGGAATTTCAACTCCATCCAACTTCAAGCCCAGCCCTGGAACTCCCTCCCAGAAAACTTCAGGGGCTCAGCTAAGCCAAGTGTCCACCTAGGGTAGCAGGACCTGCCACTCAGATGCCCCCAGTTTCAGGAAAGGAAGCAGCCTGGGAGGATGAAGAACTTGGACGTTAGGGGTTACCATGACAAACTGGGAGGAGAGCAAAACAGGGTACAAAACAGTTCACACCCTCCCCCACGTTCCCTGGTGCCACCCCTTTGCATTTAAACTGTCTCCTCCTCCCTCCCCTTGACAACCACCGACCTGTTCTCTGTCTTGATCGTTTTTTGCCTTTTGCACAGCACTGGAATCGCCATTTGTAACCTTTTGAGACTGGTATCTTTTGCACAGTAAATGCGTTTGAGAGTCATCCATCTGTTACCAATTGTTCCTTTTTATTACAGAACAATTTGCTTACCCACTCACTGTCATAGAATAGTTGACATCTTTCCATGTTTTGGCGCTGTGTATAATGCTGTTAGACACATTCATGTACAGTTTTTTGTGTGTGAACATAAGTTTTTATTTCTCTAGGATAAGGACGTTCCGTTCTATTCCAAGTTGGCCGAGAGTTTTTATCGTGAATGGATGTTGAATTTGTCAGTTGCTTTGTCTACATCCACTGAGATGATCGTGTGACTTTTCTTCTTTGGTCATCTTTAGATTTCATCAATTAATGGTCAAATATTTAACTAGCCTTGGTGGATAAACTCTACTCGGTTGTGGCCGTGTAAATAAATAAATTAATTAACTTATATAAAAATAATACACAAGTATAGATCGCATATTCTGTGGGCTTCACAAATGTATAATGACACATTCCATCATTAAACAGTGATCTCTCAGTATCTGGGGGTTGGTTCTGGGACCCACATGGATACCAGAAAACTTGGATGCTCAAGTCCCTAAGTTGGCCTCTGTTATCCACGGTTCCTCAGTGTTTGTGGTTCTGCATCCATAGATTCAACTAACCACAGACCGTACAGTATTATATGTACACCAACTGGTTTTTCTGTCATCTCCATGCTGCTTCCAATCCCCTCCAATGAATTTTTAATGTTTCAGTTACTTTATTTTTCCATTTTAAAATTTCCATTCAGTTCTTTTTTCATAGTTTCTATTTTTTCTTCTGAGAGTTTCTTTATTTTCATTTGTTTCAAGAATGCTCACCCTTCCTTCATGGAATACAGTTATGATAATTGCTTTAAAGACTCTGTCTACTAATGATAACATCTGGGTCACCTTGGAGTTGGTGTTTATTATCTTTTCTCTTGTGCGTTGCTGAGCTTTTCCTGTCTCTCTGCACTTCGAGTAATTTTGGACTGTGTCCTGGACATTCTGAATATTATGAGACTCCGGGTTCTGTTAATAATAACTCCTGCTGCATGCTTAGTAACTCAGTCCTGTCCAACTCTTTTGCTCAGTCCTATCCAACTCTTTCTGGACTCCAGCCTGCCAGGTTCCTCTGCCCATGGGATTTCCCAGGCAAGAATACTGGAGTGGGTTGCCATTTCCTTCTCCAGGGGGATCTTCCCGATCCAGGGATCAAACCCTCATCTCCTGTGTCTCCTGCATCAGCAGGTGGACTCTTTACCACTGAGCCACCTGGGAACCCCTAAAAAATACTCTGAAGAGTACTGATTTTTATTTGTTTGTTTAATCAGAAAATCAACCCAGTTAGGTTGAAGCCTCAGATCCCAACCTGCCCTCTGAGTAGTCAATTCAGTTCTCAAAGACTTTGAAGTGCTATTTGGATCCTCCTCAAATGTACGTCTCCTGGGACCAGACTGTTCACTGTCTACACTGTAGTTCTGTTCTCAAAGCTTTTGGCCTACTCTTTCGGGTTAGTTCCATATATCTGCAGCTCAGGAATGGGCCCAGGACTTCAAGCACATCTTATCAGATCGTAATCTCAAACTCTTGTCTTCTCTGTGATCCCCGCCTCCCCAAACCCCAAGCTCCCAGGAGCCCCTTTTTTCTGGTCCTTTGACTAGAAATCTGAGGTCCTGGCCACGCTGTGCTGTTTCACATCTCCCAGGACTGGTCCACCTGCAGGTCGTAGGGGTGAGAGGGAAAAAAGAGAGGACTGAGGAACAGGAATCCCCCTTCCCCATGTTGACCAAGTTTCCCCAATTTTCCAAGTTTCTCATTCTACAAAGAGAGATTTTCCTCCTCTCTGAGTTTCGGGTGCCTGCCTGGCTGCTCCCACTCGCCTCTGAGACTGGGCCTTGCCTTGGGGGAGGGCTTAGAAACAAACATGTAGTCTTCCCTGGTGGTCCCGTGGTTAAGAGTCAGCCTTCCAATGCAGGGGGTATGAGTTTGATTCCTGGTTGAGGAGCTAAGATCCTACATGCCTTGCAGCCGAAAAACCCAAAACATGAAAGATAAACAATATTGTAAAAAAATTGAATATACTTTAAAAATGATCCACATTAAAAAAAAAAACAAACCAGCATTTGTACCCCTTTCTCTATTCCAAAAGGGTCCCCTTTCCTGACCTCTCATCGAAAAGAGAGTTTCTTTGTAAATTAATAAAAAGAAAGAAAAACAAAAATTTTTTCTTTAAAAAATTATATATATATATAAACAGAGTTTCTTTTAGAGCTTTTTCTGTTCACACCTGCTGTGCAGTTGTAGGGTTTGAGCTACCAGAGCCTCAGGCTAGAAATCGTGAGAAAAAGTAAATCAGGGGACTTACCACCATATTCATCTTACTTCAAGTTGTTTGGCTTGTTTTTGGTTTTTATTTTGTTGTTTATGTCGAGTTTTAATTTTTCTCCCAATTTGTCTGCTGTGATTTACTTTTCAGAGTCCTTGTATAGTTGCTTTATGTATATTCTGTCCAGAGTTTCTGGTTAGAACCAGTGCAAGAGACAGAGTGTAGAGCTACTGACTCCATCTTAACCTGAACCAGAAGCCTTTTGGATCTTGGCATTTCATTTTAAATATTTAAATTGCTGCATTTAGGATGTTAGTTGGAGACTTGTGCTTTAGCAAGTCAACATTTGAAATACTATTATCTAGTATTTCACATCCTTTAAACATTCAAAAAAAATTTTTGGCCATGTCACAGGCTTGTGGGATCTCAGTTCCCTAACCAAAGATTGAACCCAGGCCCACAGCAGTGAAAGTGTGGAGTCCTAATCACTGGACCGCCGGAATTCCCGAAATATTTCAAATTCTTAAACAAAGGTTCTCTGGACCCAATTTTTCTAGGTGAAAAGAGAGTAGAATGTGAATTCTCTAGCTAAGTCTCAGCACTTTCACTATCGTGGGCCATGGGTTTGATCCCTGGTCAGGGAACTAAGGCCCCACAAGCTGCATGGCATGGCCAAAAACAAAGAGAATACAGATTTATCCTTTCTCTGGTCAGAGCAAGCCCCACACTTGTGATAATAATAGTGAGTATCATTATATTAGTAGAAATAATAGTCATTATTGGTTAAGAGCATGAACTCTGGGGCCAGGCAGCTTGTGTTCAAATCCCAACTCTACCTCTTACTAGCTGTGTGATCCTGACCCTGGATGAGCCTTCCTGAGCCTCAGTGTCCTCACCTGAACAATGGGAATAATAATAGCATCTTCTTCTGAAGTGGTTGTAAGGCTTCCATGAGTTCATAGGTATACAGTGCTCAGAGCTGGCCTGGCATCAGAGAGGAGTTACTAAGCATTTGTTTGATTAATAATTTAATCGCTAACATTTATTAGAACTGCAGACTGAGCCAGCTTATCTCCCTTGTTCAGATAATAGCTTGCCTGAGTCCGTCTGGCTTGCAGATGTCCAAATTGGGGAGGCGTGGGTGGCTGGGCTCAGCTCAGGGCGATCTGGCTGATGATCAATCAGAGGGCAGCGGCAGTGATGCTCCAAACATCGTCTGGCCCGAGATAGAAGAGCTATGACCCGGGGAGGAATGAGTGGGGGAGAAAATCAGCCTGAAGAGAAAGGCAACAGAAATAGAAGGGGAAGCCTGGTAATTGAGTGGCCCAAAAAAGGACGATCAATATTTTGCTGCCAGGGAAACTGATTGCTCCCCTGGCAGCCAGCTCCGCGGCCCAGCTGTGTGCACGCCAGCAACAACAGCTGCTCCTGCAGCCCCTGCCAGGCCCGGTGTGCCCACCCCTCCCACCTGGGAGCCTGCAGGGCAGTGCAACCCAGCCCTGCGTGGTGTGTGCACCCCACACAGGTTGTGAACTGGGGTCCCGGTTCACCGCAAAGACCATATGTGCGTGCTAAGTTGCTTCAGTCTGACTCTGCAACCCCGTGGACTGTACCTCAGCAGGTTCCTCTGTTCATGGGATTCTCCTGGCAAGAATACTGGAGTGGGATGCCATGCCCTCCTCCAGGGGATCTTCCCAACCCAGGGATCGAACCCGCACTTCTTAGTCTCCTGCTTTGGCAGGTGGGTTCTTTACCCCTAGTGCCACCTGGGAAGCCCAAAGACCACATGTGAGTGGTTATCTACCATACTCACCATGTGACCTTGAGCAAGCCCCTTTCCATCCCTGGACCTTGGCTTCTCATCTGTAAAATCAAGGGCTGGGCCAGCTGAATCCCCCACCACACACACCCAGGGGTACTGGCAAAAGCCTATCTAGTATCCAGAAAGGCTGACACTCTTGGTGATCTAGGTGAGGGGAGTCCAGCCATAGAAGCTAAAACTCCTTCCATACATAAGCGGCCAGGAGAGCGAAAGAACATTTTGGTGCAGACAGCCTGGCAAGAGCCGCCTCTGGGAAGTGCAGGGTCAGCGGGACCTGGGGTCAAGGAGGAGTTCCCACTACAGGAACTGTCTAAATGTCTTAGCCTCTCTAAATGTCAGTCTCAGTTTCCTCAACAATAACGGGAGACTGTAACAGTAGCCACTATTAAGGTTGTTGTAAGGATCAGATGAGGCTAGTCTGCCAGAGTTTATGGCAAGCCCTTGGTGAGCTCTGTCTGGTTTTTAAAGGGCTGTACAATTAAAATAAGCCATTTTTTTTACTGGGCTTCCCCAGTGGCTTAGACAGTAAGAATCTGCCTGCAATGCAGGAAACCTGGGTTCAATCCCTGGGTCAAAAAGATCCCCTGGAGAAGAGACTGATTAAACTTAAAGACAACTTACATTAAAAAAAGAAAATTAAAAAAACCAAACGACTGTACAGCAGTTGGTGTGCCGCCTGATTCACACCCGCCGTGTTCTGAGACCTTCCCTCTTTGAAGACCGTGTGGGAGTCCTGCGCCCACAGCTCAGGGGCGTTCCAGGGACTTTGCAGGGACCCTCATCTATCTGTCTGTCATCAAGGACCCTGGCACCTCTGCTCCAGGTTGGCTTTCCCTGGAGGCAGGGGGATGGACAGCCCAGTGTCTCCCAGCCGGGGGGAGTCAGGGACTCCACCCACCGACTACAGAATCCACAGCCTGCCTCCCCTTACGTGGATCTGAGGTTGAGATCAACCTCCGCATCAGCCATTCAACACTCTGGGGTAACCTTGACCCTCATCAGAGATAATTAAGGCATAGCTCCTGACCTTAGAGAGGATTGTAGGTGTCAACACCGGGAGCCCCAGCCCATCCCTGCATTCATAGCCCCCCTACATTACCATTGACGAGAGGGCAGGAGGAAAGGAGGCGGGGCACCAGCTGGGAGGGCGGGTGGGGTCCTCGCAGCCCTGCAGGTGGCACCTGGGCATCGCTATTCTCAGAACCCACGTCACTGCCTGGCAGTGTCAGAGGCTGCCTGAGTGATGGGGTGGGGTGGGGGGAACAGCTGCAGTGGTGAGGCGCCACCAGCCAGGATGGGAGCTGGTAGGAAGCCACCTTCCTCCTTCCCTTGGATTCTTCTGGCCTTTCCTGAGGGCCTGCTGGGTGCCAGGTTCAGTGGTGGGAGGTTACAGAAACAGGATGTAACCTCTGCCCACCCTTCACCCCCAGACTCACACTGGGTGGAGAAGCCTGGTCAGCAAGCTTGGAGACAGAGGAGGGGTGCTTTTCTGTGTGGGGCCTTCCCTTGCCACTCATCTTCCAGAGCCCAATGGGCACGTCCCCGTAATTGCAGGGGGCTCCAGAACTTTCATTTTCCACATGCCAGTCTTTGCAGAAATAACTTGGAGACGGAAGCTCCGCCCAAACAAACCCAGGTTCTGAGCACTGCGGGAAGGGATTTGCTTTTCCTCACTCATGTTGTCCGTCCACCTCAGAATAAAGTGGGTCCCCCATAGTCTGGGGTGGGCACTGACCCCACTGAGGGGGCAAGGGCTTGGAAAGGACCATCAGTGTCCCCTTGGCTCAGGTGACAAGCCTTCTCCCCTGGCCAGCCTCACCCCAGCTCTGGGGCGTCCTGGGGGCCTCATGCCTGTCCCTCCTTCCTTCCCACAGGTGGAAAAACTCGTGAAATATCTGGATCCCAACGACCTGGGGAGAATCAACTTCAAGGACTTTTGCCGAGGGGTGTTCGCCATGAAAGGTGAGGCCTTTCACCTGTGGCTTGCCCTCCGTATTTGGGAG
The DNA here is from genome assembly GCF_027580195.1 of Bos mutus. NCBI lineage: Eukaryota > Metazoa > Chordata > Mammalia > Artiodactyla > Bovidae > Bos > Bos mutus. The sequence goes on from NC_091635.1 coordinate 43,553,744, forward strand.
TCTCTCTTCTGTGTGTTCCCTGCTGAGGTTAGTCCCAGTGGAAGAATATCTGGAGGGCAAGAGCCTGTCTCTCCTCCCTCCACCCAGCCCTGGCCTGGCTTCTCTACAAACTGGATGCCCCATCTCTCTGCCTTTGAATGATCAGCTGGTCTCTTGGAGACTTGGGTTATCTGCCTCCCAGCAGCCCTACCCACCCAAGGCTTATTCATCAGGAGCAAAGCTGCTGGGCTGGGCTCAAGCCCTGACCCTCCTCTGTCTGTCTGTCCATCCACAGGGTGTGAGGAGCTGCTGAAGGACGTGCTGTCCGTGGAGAGTGCTGGGACACTGCCCTGCGCACCAGAGATCCCAGACTGTGTGGAGCAGGTAAGAGGGCTGCGGGGAGGGGAGGGGAAGCCTCCAGCTGCCCACCTGGCCCCGCTTGGTCTTCTTGCCTTTGCTTCACGTTTTTGGTGTCAGGAAGACACCAGAGCCCCCTCTGAGGGCCCTTTGGCGTCAAAATCAAGAAACAGATTTTGAAATTGGAACAATGCAAGCCACAGCAGAGGATAGGGGAGCTGGGGGCCCTCACGGGGGACCTTCACCCCGCTCTGTGCTCCAAGGAGAAGCTGAGTCCCAGAGGGCAAGTGTCAGCTGGTGGTCAACAGCAGGTGGGGATGACAGTGTCTCTCTTTTCTCTGACACCAGCTGGATGTCCAGCAACTCAGTTCAACTCTGACACTAACTGCCCAGAGTTAGTGCAGGCCCCAGGGCCAGCGCCTCTGTTCCACCAAACCACCCCAGTTGGGGGCAGCCGCAAAGGGGGTGCCTAGGCACCCTGCACGTCTGCTGGGCTGGCTGCAACCGCAGGGGTTCCCACAACCCCCTTCAGTAGAACAACTTACAGAACTCAGGAAGACACTGTATTTATAATGATTGCTCTATTATAAGGACACAATTCACAAAAGATGCATGGGGCAAGGTCTGGGGGCGGAGCGGGGCCTCCCCAGGGCAGTGTCTCACCAACCCGGAAGCCCTGAGTCTCACTGCTCCAGGGTTTTTATGTCCCCATCTCCAGTCCTCTCACCTCCTGTAGCTGGGGCTGTGTGGAGCTGAAGATCCCAACTTCCGAATAATCACCTGCTTTTGTCTTTCTGGTGACCAGCCCCATCCTGAGGCTCACTGGGGGCCCTGCCTCATTAGCATGAACTCAGGATGGGTTGAAAGGGGCTCCTAATAAATGATAAAAGTCACTCAGAAAGTTCCAAGGGTTTTAGGAGCTCTGTTCTAAGAAGCAGGACAAGCACCACAGGTCCTCAAGGCGCTGTCTTACTGTCATCACCTAATGGTGTGTTCATTGGTGAACTTCGATCATTTCCCCAAATACTTGCAGCTGCATCTTACAGCTAACACAGGTCACCATGCCTGAACTGACAGTCTGGAGGGTCCCTCTGGCTAAGACTCCCAGAACTGGAAGACGATTATCTTGATTTCCAAGATACCAAGCTGGAATACCAGATACCAGGCTGGCTCCAGAACCTCTGCTCCATCCTCTGGTTGGTGCTTCATCTGGCCTCGCAATACAGGAGTATTTTCTGTAACTGAAGGAGGCTCAGGACCCCAGAGGTCGGTCACTTTGGCCAGTGGTGCACCTCTTGGGATCCATCTGAATGGGGAGGTCAGGCTTAGAAATGGGAGAGGGGGACTGTGGACAAAGAATGCTGCCTGCCCTATCAGTAGCAAAGGATGTTGTGGCCATCACACCATCAGCCACTGCAGCCTTTTCCCCCCCTCCAAGCAATGCGCCCTGAGGGGATTCAGAATGGAGAAAGCAGGTTCCTGGCCATAGATAGCTAAAGAGAACGTAAAAGTGAAGTTGCTCAGTTGTGTCCGACTCTGCGACCCCATGGACTGTAGCCCACCAGGCTCCTCTGTCCATGGGATTTTCCATGCCCTTCTCCAAGGGATCTTCCCAACCCAGGAATCAAACTGGGTCTCCTGCATTGCAGGCAGATTCTCTACCGTCTAAGCCACCAGGGAAGCCCCTAAATAGCTAAGGTGCATGTCAAAAAAATGATTTCAACGAGTCCAGACTCTTGCATCTTCCCATACATAGACAAGTGCTAAATTAATCAACTCGAGATATATGTTTTTCTTCAATTGATAGTAATCTTTTGACATTCTGACTCCATGGATTTTGGTTTGCTTGTTTTGCAAAACTCCTGTGTATCCTGGCTCCTCATTACCTCTTAGGAACAGTCTGGCAGAGCTTCTGAGAGGCTATCTCTCAGGCTTAAGTCCTCAGTAAATCGCCAAATAAAACCTAATTCTCAGCTTTTAGGTTGTGCATATTTTTTTCCATTGACAGGGCCATAATGCCCAGAAGCTGCCCAACAAAGTGGTGTTAGAGAGGGCCAAGGCTCAAAGGTGGCGGAGACCAGGTGTAGGCCAGGACCTCCAAGGTAGGGCTCAGGTGGTTGGACCCCAGGGTGGTGTGCCCAAAACAGGGGCCCGCAAGGAGGAGTGAAGCGAGTTGACTCGAGGAGCCACAGAGGCCAACAGTGAGGGCTCCAGGCCTGCCTTGGGAGGGCCAGTGGATATGGGGTGAGGATGTGTTTGGGCAGAGGACCCTAAAAGCAGGACAAACATGTAGTGTCCTGGAGCTCTGGGGAGTGAGCCCCTCGTCGATTGAACAGGAAGCAAGGCGAGGAGGTGGGCCATGAGGCCGTTCAAAACTAGGTCCACACTCCCATTTTTGCCACTGACTAGCCTGCAGGCCCAGGCATGTTACCATCCACCCTTCTGAGCCTCATTTCCCGCAGTTGTAAACCAGGGCTCGCCATACCTGTCTGGTGATTCAGTGAGACAACTGGCTGCTAATACGAGAGAATCCCCTTCCTCCAGGCGTGCAGTGTCTCGGAGATTGGTATGAGAAACAGGCTGAAGTCCGCATCTTTCTTTCACCCTTGAATAGTGTTTCAAAATCACGTCAAAATAAAGACCTGCGTGTGAGGAGCTGGAGGCCAGAGCGGAGCCCCAGCCGGGTTTCCCCGCCAGCCAGCCGCCCCGGGGCCGGTCCTGTTCCTGCAGCCGTGGGCTGCTTTCATGGCCTCCACACTAGGCCATCCACACTTTCAGGTGGAGAAGAGGGGAGAGGGGGCCTGGAGCAGTTGGCCTCCGAGGGGGTGTGCCTCTTTTTCAAGCAGCATTGTTATTTTATGGAATCTGGGGGTTACAGAAAAGCAGAGAGACCAGGTCAATCGAATTTCAGCAACCCTAACACTCCCACAGCGCCTCTCTCAGGACTTTAGGTATAAGCCCGTCCCATGAACTCTTTTCTGCCCCTCATGTAGGTCTGGCCCTTACAGGGGGCTCTGGTGGCCGGAGCCCAGCAAGGTGGCCGTTGATCACTACATGCGCTGGGCAGCCTGGTGGGCAGCGTCCATGATTGAGGCTCTGTTCCTCACCAGAGAGTCCTGGGTACTGGGAGAGGAGGGGGACAGTGCAAAGCCAGCCTGCTGGGCTGGTGGGCTCCCACAGGGAGGGGTTGAGAAGGCCTGGGGAACTCTGTGGACAGAGGAGCCTGGCTGCAGTCCTGGAGGCTCCGTGATGTCACTGAAGCCCTTCCTGCAGGAGCACAGGCTCCTGCACCATCTGGGCAGCTGTGGGGTCCATTCGGCTAAAGGCCAGGAAGGGTGAGACCACAGCTCCTCAGGTTGGGAGGGGCCGAGGGGGCCGACTCGGGGCGGTCCTCGTCCTGCAGTCCTGTTCCCTCAGCGGCCTGCCGTGTCCCTCGTGTCCCCTAGGGGTCAGCTCGAGACCAACGAAGCCAGAGCGCGCCTGGATGGTTACTTGGGCTTCCCAGGAGCCACTCGAGGAGGAGGGGTTTGGGACCGAGTGTGGATGACAATGATGACACAGGGTGTTGGGACCACAGGAGCCTGCCCTCCTAGCCTTGCCCCTGACCCCCACTCTCAGGGTGGGGCGGAGACCTCGTGAAGTAGTAAAGCAGTGAAACGCTTTGTGTGCTGGTTGGTAAACTGATGCAAACCCTGCATCCTTAGGGCACCCAGCCCCGCTCAGCCCTCTTCCGGGCCCCTCAAACTTCCCCCGCCATTGACTATCACCGCAGAGGCTCTGGGCCTGCTGTCCAGACAGTGCGAGTCCATCTGGGTTGGTGCCTTCTGCATCCCACCAGCCCTTTTTTCTCTCTGCTGGTGGAAAACTCACTCTCGCTTCCATCTGTGTCACTGTTTATGGTGAAGGATAATATCTGGTATTTCCTTAATGTTGCCGGTTGTTCACACTGCTACTGTGGAATAGTCCCTCTTTCTCCACGTATTTGAAACTTCACCCCTTTATTGTGAGCTAAATTTCTGTATAACGTGGGTCTCTTTCTGGACTCTGGTCTATTTGTGTTGATCTATTTGTCTCCCTATTTCTAAGCCAAAACCACAGCTTCAGTTACTCTTGCTTTATAGTGTAATATCTGATAGAGAAAGCCTTCCTCATCATTCTTTTTTTTTAATATATATTTATTTATTTGGCTGTACCAGGTCTCAGTTGGAGGATTTGGGATCTTCAGTCTCTGTTGTGGCATGTGGGATCGAGTTCCCTGACCGGGGATCGGACCTGGGTCCCCTACATTGGGAGTGTGGAGTCTTAGCCACTGGACCACCAGGGAAGTCCCGATCATTTAAAAACAAATATTTATTTATTTTTGGCTGTGCTGAGTCTTCGTTGCTGCGTGCGGCTTTTTCTAGTTCCTGCAAGTGGAGGGCTACTCTCCAGCTGCAGTGCGAGGGCTTCTCACTGTGGCGGCTTCTCTTGTTGCAGAGCACGGGCTTTAGGCGCGCGGGCTTCGGTCGTTGTGGCATGTGGGCGCAGTAGTTGCGGTTCTCAGACTCCAGAGCGCAGGCTAATTAGTTGTGGCCCGCAGGCTCAGGGGCCCCTCGGCATGTGGATCTTCCGGGACCAGGGATTGAACCAGTGTCTTCTGCATTGCAAGGCGGATTTTCAACCACTGACCACAATGGAAGCCCTCTATCATTCTCTGTTTAAAATGTTTTTTGTTATTCTTGTATATTTTCTCTTCAAGAATACTCTTTTTTTTGGGGGGGGGTCAAAATTCATTTTAAATCCCACTAGAGATTTTGTTTGAAATTTGTACATCAATGGAAGGGAACTGTTATTTTTTTTTTTCCAATTTTGAATTCTCTCATCCAACAACATAGTATATCTCTTTATTTTTATGTCATTCAGGAAAATGTTACAATTTTCTCAAATAGGTTTTGCACATTTCTTCATAGGGTGATTCTATTTTGAAGTTTCTATTTCTGTTACACGTAGAATCTTTTTGCCATGATATTTTCTAATTGGTTATGGCTAAATGTCTAGGAGACCTCTTGGTTTTGGATGTTAACTTGTCATAACAACCTTACTAAACTCTTTTACTAGTTCTAATAGTTCATTTACAAACCATTTTCTAGTCTGCTTAATCTATATAACAATGCAGTCATATTCTTTTTTTCTGCATAAATTTAAATGGTTACATATTTCATTGCAAGAAGACAATCAAATTTATTTACCAGTTACTTATTATTGGTTTTAAATATATATACATTTTTATATATGTATGTATATGAAAGTGTTAGTCCTTCAGTTGTGTCCAATTCTTTGCAACCCCATAAACTGTAGCCCTCCCGGCTCCCCTGTCCGTGGAGTTCTCCAGGTAAGAATACTAGAGTGGGCTGTCATTCCCTTCTCCAGGGGATCTTCCCTGACCCAGGGATCAAACCCTGGTCTCCTGCATTGCAGGCGGATTCTTTACCAGCTGAACTACCAGGGCCGCCCCGGGCTTCCTGTTATAATCATTATATAATCATTCTTGTAGCTAAATTGTTCCCCATTGTTTTAGGGTAGGACAAAGGTTGCCAAACTACATTTCCCATGGGCCAAGTCTAGCAGCCTGCTTTTGTAAATAAAGTTTTATTGGAACACGGCCACACCCATCATCTGCTCACTAGTTTGGCTGCTTTCCCACAACAGTGCGGAGTTGAGTGGCTGCCACAGGGCCTAAAATATTTACTATCTGCCCTTTACAGAAAAGGTTTACCAAACTTTTTTACATTATATATTTAGTTATTTGTTTATCTTTGGCGGTGCTGGGTCTTCGTTGTGACACAGGCTTTTCTCAAGTTGCGGTGAGTGGGAGCGTTCTCTAGTTGTGGTTCAAGGGCTTCTCATTCTGGTGGCTTCTCTCGTTGCAGAGCCCGGCTGTAGGACACGTGGTCTCCAATAGCTGCGGTTCCTGGGCTCTAGAGCACAGGCTCAGCAGTTGTGGCACACAGGATTAATTGCTCTGCAGCATGTGGGATCTTCCCGGACCGGGGATCGAACCCGTGTCTCCTGCATTGGCAGGCGGATTCTTTACAACCGAACCATCAGGGGAGCCCGTTCACCAATCTTTAAAATAAATTCTGATAGGTGGAAACTGTTTGATCCAAATGATGCAATTCTTAGAATTTCTCATGCATCTGTCGAATTCCTTTCCAGAAAAGTTGTGTCAATTAATCTTTCTTCAGGATTGTGTCAGATTCCTCCTACCCTTGGATACTGGCTGTTCTGCTTTCTCAGATCTTTCTCATTTGAGAGGCTAAAATTAGGATTGCTCTTTTGAATCATAATATGGTTGAACTTCTTATATTGCCTTTATCGGTCACCAGGAGTTCTTTTCTTCATTAACTGGCAGCCCACATTCTTCACCCTCGCTTCTGTGGATGTATTCATTTCCAATGCTTTAAAAGAACTAGAAATATTAGCTTTTAGACATACATCACAAGTATTTTTTCAGCTTGTCATTTATTTTTAACTTTGTTTATGACAGCAAATTTAAAAGGTTTTTATAGCCAACTCATTAATCTTTTCCGTTGTGGCTTCTGCCTTTGATGTAATACTTAGCTTTCCTGCCCAAGGCTGTGACACTCTTCTGTTTTATTTTTTTTATGTGTTTGGTTTTTATATTTAAAGCTTTGATTCACAGAGTGAACGTTGATGTCTATGGTAAGATCAGCATCCAATTTTCCTTTTTAATCTCAGCCCCTCTCCTGCCCTCTTCACCTCACAGGCGAGAAGTTCTTTACGGAGTTATACTTAAGGGGTCCCTGGAGGGCAAAACAGACTGGGGTTTGCTGGGAATCAGGTCTTCAGCCTGAGCCCAAACTGGCTCATAATTAGAGGGAGCTTTGCCCAACTCATCTTTTTTCTTTTTTTAATATTTATTTATTTGGCCGTGCCAGGTCTTATTTGCAGCATGGGGATCTAGTTCCCCGACCAGGGATCAAACCAAGGCCCCTGGCGTTGGGAGCATGGAGTCTGAGCCACTGACCACCAAGGAAGTCCCCAGGCTTCAGTCTTGCCCGCACAGTTTTTATGTATCTGCCCTGAGCTTCTCTTCTAAACTGGGGGTGTGTCAGGCTCGAAGGTCCAAGTCCGCCATTGCTTAATTCCATCCCTTCTGAAGCAAGCATTTCTAAAACCACTGGCAACAACGGTACTTTTAAATTCTAAAAATACTTTTCCTGACAAACAGCGCTGTGACTCAGCGGTGCTGGTGAAGGTGTGGGTGGCGGCACCGAGCTCACACTGGTAAGGAGAGGGGGGCGGCTGCTTCCTAGCTCGGGGAGGGGCCTTGTTTGATCCTCTCTGCTTATATACGGCCCCAGTGCGTGTGTGTGCTTTCTGTTTCAACACCTTCCTCCTTCCAAAGGAAAGAATAATTTACTTATCCCAAGCCCGAGAATTTCTTTAAGAATAAAAAGATCCTTGAGTCATATCTTTGAGAAGAAACTAAATTCTGATTAACCCAAAGGCGGCTGGGGCGAAAGAAGAGGCGATGTTGATGACCTCTACTGTTCGTTCCCTGGTCTGCCCTGGACCGTCTGTCCTCCGTCTTCTGCCCCGACCATCCCTACCCTAGAAAGGCTGGGCTAAGCCAGGCTTGTAAGTCCGCCTTCCAGGACATCAACTCCATCTTCTGCCTGCATGTACGCATGCTCCGTCACTCAGTGGTGTCTGACTCTTTGCGACTCCATGGGCTGTAGCCCTCCAGGCTCCTGTGTCCATGGAATTCTCCAGGCAAGAATACTGAAGTGGGTAGCTATTCCCTTCTCCAGGGGATCTTCCTGACCCAAGGATCAAACCTGGGTCTCCCACTTTGCAGGCAGATTCTTTACCATCTGAGCCACCAGGGAAGCCTCCACCTCCTGCCTACTCAGGTTTTAATGCTCAAGTTTACGCCTGCTTTTAGAACTTAGATTCACTGAGTTAGAGTTTGAGCAGACTTGAGAGAGTGACCACTTACATCCTGTCTTTTTAAAGCTGAGCAGAAGGAGAAAGGTTTGGTTTTACTATCCTGTAGGATATTAGCCAGGTTCATAAATAAATTGGCCATCTCTCAGCGTCCTTTCTTTAAAATATATATACTTATTATATATTAATATATATTTACATATATTAAACATTACATATAAAATATATGTTTGTATTACATATAAAATATATTAGTTATATATTATAATATATATACAAAATATATATACATTTGATTTCTTTACTTGGCTGCACTAGGTCTTAGTTGTGGCACGGGGGATCTTCCATCTTCATTGCGGCATGTGGGATCTTTAGTTGCGGCATGCAAACACTTACTTGCGGCTTGTGGGATCTAGTTCCCTGACCAGGGATCGAACCCATGACCCCTGCATTGGGAGCACAGGCTCTTAGCCGCTAGACCATCAGGAAATCCCCTCAAGCATTGTTTCTTTCATTGACTGTACATACTTTGATCTCTCCTGTTCTCCTTTGAAGCTATCTCAGCCTGCTGGTTCCCTCCCTGATGAGTTAAGTAAATTTATGACACAGGTAACTGGGAAAACACACATATACACAATCACTTAAGGACAGACGTTAGTTCACGCATACAGTCGCATCAAGGTGGGTGCTAGTGCTCAGAAAGCACCGCCTAAACAAACAGTTCTTAAGCCAGGCTTCAAGCTGGAGTCATGCATTGCATGCCTGCCCAGTCGTGTCAGACTCTTTGCAACCCCGTGGACTGTAGCCTGCCAGGCTCCTCTGTCCATGAGATTCTCCAGGCAAGAATACTGGAGTGGGTTGCCATTTCCTTCTCCAGGGAATCTTCCCCACCCAAGGATCAAACCTGAGTCTCCCGCATTGGCAGGAGGGTTCTTTACCACCAGCAACACCTGGGGTCATGCAGAATGCTTTCAAAACATACTAATACTTTGGTCCCTCCTCCCAGAGATTCTAATTCATTTAGTCTGAGGCGGCATCCACTCATCTGTTTTTAAAAGCTCCCCAGGTAATTAGAATGCACACTTGATGCTGAAAACCAAGGATCTACATCAGGAAGTCTCGATGTTGCAGCATATTAGAATTCCCTGGAAGCTTTTACAATTCCAGATGCCCAGCTGTCCCTCAGACCAATGGACCCAGAACCTCTCAGGGTGAGACCCAGGCGTCAGCACTTTCTAAAGCTCTTCAGGGGATTCCATGAAGCCGTGACCTGTACAGCATCCTGGATTCTCGTCAGTTCACATCAATACTTTCCCTGAGGATGGAATGCAGGGGCTGGGGGTGGAGGTGGGGAGAAGTCTTATACCTTGAAAATGGCCAGTGCCTGGCACAGCACCAGTGTTCAGATGCCAGCTGCCCTTCTCACGTGCTCCTCCTAAAAGTATCCTCTGGGGAGAGTGGTTCGGGACCACAGGGCCCTGGCGGGAGGTATCCGTCTCCCATAGAACTGGGTTGCCTGGGTGCTCAGGCCCCGGTCAGGGAACATTCTTGGTGGCCAGTGAGCCGTGACTGCTTTCCCGCAGAGAGGCCTGCGAGGACCCATGGGGAGCAGGGCGGGCTCCATGCATCAGGGCCGAAACAGAATCTCATGTAGAGGGTTTCTCATTGCAAGAGTTCTTCATCTGCGACCCAGTTTTGAAAACCTCTGAGAGCTCAGGGCGCCCCGCAGAAGATGCGAGAACAGAGGGCCAATCACATTGACTTCACAGAGACCCGCAAACGTGCTTGTCCTCCCACTTTCTGCAAAGTTGTGAGCGAACAGTACAGTGAGAACCCATAGATCCGGCACCCTGCATTCACCAATTGTGAGCGTGTTGGCAGTTTTCCTTCTCTGCATCTGCGTGTCTCTGTGCACACACTTTTGGGGGCCTGGGGGGCTTGTCTGTTTGAGAGCTAGTTGCTGACATTATGACACTTCATTCTTAAACACTTGACCCTCCCTCAGACCCTCCTCCATAACCACAACAGTCATCAGCCGTGGGTGTCTAACGTAAACTCCATATTTATTTTTTTCTTGCAATGAAGCCTGCTGCTTCTCTTTTAATTTGTTTGGCTGTGCTGGGTCTTAGTTGTGGCACCCAGGATCTTCAGTCTCCATTGCGACATGTGGGATCTAGTTCCCTGCCCAGGGGTCGAACCCAGGTCCCCTGCATTGGGAACGTGGAGTCTAAGCCAATGGACCACCAGTAAAGTTTCTTCCCAATGTATTTATAGCTTTTCTTTTTGATCTCAGATCCAAGTGTTACATTTAGTCGTCATGTCTGTTTAGACTCGGTTAATCTGGAATAATTTACCAGACTTCTGCTCTCTATGCACCATCACCTCCGAGCCCCCAAAAGCACTCTCCCCACTGATTTTGCCTTTGGCTCCAGACTCGTATGGAAATGCTGGGCCCCCTGTGCTAATGTCTAGTGGGTGTTTCACACATGTCTGGCACTAAGCCCTCTGATCCTGCTCCATCCTCTCAGCCCTCTAAAACCTTCCCCGTCTCAGTACCTGCCACCACCACCCACCTGATCACTCAGATCAAGGACTGAGTCGTGGCCACTGTCTCTCCTTCCTTCCATAGCCACCTGTCCACAAGGCCTGCTGGGTTTTACTTCCAGGATATGTCCCGAGGTGACCGCTTTTTTCCACCTCCATATTACACCCTATCAGAGCATTACACCACCCCCCACCTTGTCACTGCATTGTCACTTGCCTTTCTCCACACCACAGCCAGAGTGTCCTTTCAAACTCTTACATCAGGTCCTACAACTCCCTCACTGAAGAGGTTCCGACCACTTGTCATCTGAGGGTCAGATCCTAAGCTCTGACTTCTCACTGTGACCTAGCAGCTTTCACTTTTGCCTGAACCTCTGACCTGCTCCCCTCCCATCCTCCCCGCGATCCTCGCTGTTCCAGCCACACTGGCCTGTTTTCTGTTCCTCAAACCCCAGAAGCCAGTTCCTTTCCTTTGCCTTGCTATTATTTCTACCTCTAACCCTCATCCTCTAGTCTTTACACAACCATGCTTGTGTCCTTCAAGTGTCAGCACAAGTGTCACCTCTCCAGAGAAGCCTTCCTTGCACACTCATCTCAAGGAACACCCTCTACACCCTGTCCCTGTCATAACACCCTGCTTGTCCTGCACCATTTGCCACGATCTTAACTGTCTGGGTCTTGTCTGTCTCCTCCACGTGGGTGGAGGGCTGTGCCTTCCACGTGGAACACAGTGCTGGCAAGGAGCAGCTGGCAGGTGCATCTCAGCAGTGCAAGGTCAACTCTGCCAGGGAGGGGCGGGCGGTTTCCTCCCACCCGGGAGCAATTGAGAGGCGCCCTCTCCAGGCCAAAGGGTGTAAAAACCACACCGGTGCAGCGAGGGGAGGTAGAGGGGTGGGCGTAGGAAAGAACTGAAAAAGGGCTGTTTGTTCTGCCACCGCACCTAGACTCTGAAACTCTAGTGTGTATAGGGCTTCCCCGGTGGCTCAGACAGTAAAGACTCTGCCTGCAATGCAGGAGACCCAGGTTCCATCCCTGAGTTGGGAAGATCCCCTGGAGAAGGAAATGGCAACCCACTCTTGCCCGGAGAATTCCATGGACAGAGGAGCCTGGTGGGCTACAGTCCATGGACTTGCAAAGAGTTGGACATGACTGAATGACCAACACTTTCACTTTCTCTCATTTTCTTTGCCTCTGCACTGGGGCTCTGAACCTCTAATATGTATGTTAATGAGTCACTGGGGGCTTGATAGTGCAGACTCTGATCCACACAGCTCTGGGGTTACCCAACTGTGCGTCTCCTACAAGCTCCCGCATGGTGGTGACGGTCCTGGTGAGGGACCACACCAACCGTGCTTTTGGTACCTTTTGGGTCCACACCTCACCCCCTTCCCTTCAGTGCCATGGGGAAATGTGGAAAGAAAGAGCCTGGACGTGCCTCCATTGCCTCTCTCCCTCCCACCCTCTGCCAGGAAGTGTTGTTTCTAGCAGTCGCCGTCCCCTCCGCCCATGCAGAGGTGCGTGGTGTCCGTCTCCACATGTCTGCTACCGTGGCAGAAAGGACATGCTCTCCCGGGAGCTGTGCTCAGCCACCTGCTCCATCACTGCTCTCTTTTCTCTCCGAGCTGCTTTCCTTAAGCAGACTCCTGGGGGCTCTGTGTCTTGGGGGAGGTCAGGCCCGGCTCGCTGCCCTGGTGCAGGACGGCACAGCTGACCAGGCTGAGAATCGGGCGATGGAGGGATTCCCGAGCTTCGGCTCCGACTGGCTCTGGCTGGCTTCAGTTCGATCCTTGGGTGGGGAAGATCCCCTGGAGGAGGAAATGGCAACCTGCTCCAGTACTCTTGCCTAGAGAATCCCATGGACAGAGGAGCCTGGTGGGCTACAGTTCACAGGGTCGCAAAGGGACAGACACTGCTGAGCACACACGGACTTGCACTTGGAGGCAGCCTTGGGGCAGGCTTGATCGGCCCCGGAGACAGAGGGCTGAGTTAACCTTGGGAAGAGCGTGGCCTTTGGGGTCTGAGGGGCCTGGATTTGAATCCCGACCCTGTTACTTTCTAGTGGACCACCCTGAGCAAGTTACATAACGTCTCTGAGCCTCAGTTTCTTTTATTTGTTTGTTTATGGCTGCACTGGAGGGGTTACTCACTCACTGCAGAGCATGGGCTCCGGGGCCACAGTCTCAGGAGTTGTAGCATGCGGGCTCTAGGCTCCAGTGGGCTTCAGTAGTGGTGGCGCGTGGACGTATTGACCAGGGCATGTGGGATCTTCCCAGAGCAGGGATCGAACCTAGGTCCCCTGCAGGCAGATTCTTAACCACTTGACCACCAGAGAAGTCCCAAGTCTCGCTTTCTTGCATAGCTAAATTGGTGTCTTCTACACAGGGTTATTGTAAAAACAAGAAATGAGAATGCATGCAAAGCACTCAGTAAGGTGCCTAGAAAATGCTGGAATCTCTGAGCTCACAGTGCCTAGACTGGGAGACTTGAAGGTCTTTTGCCCCAGGGTTGCTGACTTCCTTCCACACTAGCATCCCAGAAATTCAGCCCCTGGGGCTTGGGCCCACCCCTGTGTCAGACCCTTCTCCCAGGGTAGTGAGGGCTTGAGGGCCTGAAAACTACACCTGCTGAGCCTGAGGGAAAAAAACAAACATTTTATGAGGGATAAACAGCTGTTTCCTTTCCTGACCAGGGTAATAAAAATGACTGAACAGAAGAATACAAGACACTGCAGGAAGTCTGACTCTCAGGGAACTTTCTGTGGGCTCTGTGGGGGCTCCCTGTTAGCTGATGATTCTCCCCCAAGCTTCTCTGATTATCAGCACAGGACAGATAATAAGCACAGGACGGAAGGGCAGGAGGGACACTGCACAAGTCCCTGCCTCAGAGCCTTGCCCAGCCCCTGATTTGTTATGGTTGTTCAGTCTCTAAGTCTTTGCCACCCCATGAACTACAGCCCGACAGGCTTCCCTGTCCTTCACTATCTCCAAGAACTTGCTCAGACTCATGTCCATTGAGTTGATGATGCCATCCGACCATCTCATTCTCTGTTGCCCTCTTCTCCTCCTGCTCTCAATCTTTCCCGGCATCAGGATCTTTTCTAATGAGTCGGCTCTTTGCATCAGGTGGCCAAAGTATTGGAGCTTCAGCTTCAGTCTTTCCAGATCAGTCCTGCTGTGTACACACTCGCTGCATCTGGTTGGATAGAGGGGGACTCCTTTGACCACGGGGCTGGGCAGCTGAGTGTCTTCTCAACATTGACGCTGTGGCTCCATTCAGAACCCATCTAGAACGGCTGCCTTTACCACTTCTGGCCTGGGCTTTTTCTGGTGCTGAAACTTGGGATTTTCTTGCTTTCCTCAAGGAAATTTTTAATCTGGGCTGAACAGACCCCTGAGATGGGTGAGGGGTTTGGCACCCAGGCAGAGGCTTGTCAGGACCTTTATCTGCTGCAGTGAACATCGGCTGTGGCCTGGAAGGAATCATACCTCCCTCCACCAAGAGTGTGGTCCTGAATTGACAGGCAGGAGCTCAGCCTGGAAGAGTGATATGGGAGAATGTTTTCCTGAGGACACACTAACCCTCATGCCTTTAGACTTTCCACTCCTGGTATCCAGTTCCACGTCAGAAAGCGCTGTTTCATCTTACCTTCTTGCAGAAACCTCTTCATAGACGTGCATTTTTGTTTTTATTCCCTTGGCTTAGTGGAAGGCAACGCTGAACAGCATATTTCTTCAGCCTCCTTCAAATTGTTCCTGGAAACTTTATCCAGTTTGACATTTTTCATGATTTGATCTTTGTGTGTGTGTGTGTGTGTGTGTGTGTGTGTGTGTATTAGGATTTTGCACCAGAGAAAAAGTCTCTCCTGATGCACTGATTTCCTTCTCGCATCAGATCATGAGAATTGTGCTGTAACTACAGACTTGCTTTCCCTTTTTTCGGTCTTGGTAGTTAGAAAACTTAGAGCCAATGGTGAATCAGCTTTTCATTTTCTTATTTACCTGCTTTTTCTGTAGGGCTTATCTTTATTTTTTTAAGCCCAACTATTATGAGTGTCTTATTGTAAATAATTTTACAGATGTCAACCACAACAAAAAAATGAGTCCCCCCCCCCAAAAAAAATGAGTTTGGATTCAGTAAGAAGAGACTAATTGAAAGGATTATTTCAAGGGAGGGCGAAAAGAAACTCTCAATGTTGAGGAAGCTCTGCAAGCGTCTCAGGCAAGGGTTAGGCAAGAGGAGATTTCTTTACAGGAGGAATAAACGAAGAACCACTGGGGGGTGGGGGTCCACAGGGCAGCTTGGCCCTCGGGGGTGGATCTGAGGCCAGCCTCTGCTTGGAGAGCTGTTGAGAAGGGGCTGCCTGCTGACTCAGCAAGGGTGGCTGGAGTTCACAGTTCACAGCTCCCCTTTGATGAAGAAGGGATGCTTCATCAGAGTTTGGTAAACAAGCATTTTGTTCTGTTGGTCATTGGGACCAGCAGTTCAAGAATGGCAATTTGGAGGGTGGGCCCCATTGATTCCTGTTTCCCTCCATCTAGACTGTGCACTCTCGGGGCCCGGGTCCAGCCTCCCTGATTGCTCTGCCCTGCCCAGTCCTGGGCCTGAGCGAGTTCCTCGGTTAGTGTTCACTGACTGGCCGAATGAGGGCCTTCCTGGAGTTGGGAGCTCACCTCTCTGGAAGTGCTGGAACAAGCAGGCTGCACCCACCCCCTCCCTGAGGGACCCCAGCTCTGGGCCATGACCCGTGCCCCCTTTCCTGAGGGGTCCCTAGCTCCCCCACCGCCTTCCCCTTCTCTAGAGGGCGCCTGACTCCAGGCAAGCACTGCTGATTCCCACCCACCCCCTCTCTGGGGGGCAAGGTGGAGGAGAGGGTGGGGAGGTGGGGGAAGGAGACAGACCCAGAGGGAGCAGCAAGCCTGCGGCCCTAGGAGTGGGAGCTGGGCCGGGCAGGGCCCCGTTTTGCCTGCTGGCGGGCCTGACCCTCCCCAGGCGGCCGCGCGCGCCCCCGCCCTGCTGCCAGGACCCCTCCTCTCAACTGTCCTGTCTGTGCCAGGATGCCCTGACTTTTCTCTCTCCCCTGCTTCTTCTTTCTCTGGTCTCTCTCCAGCCCATCTCTCTCTGGACCTCTGATCTCTCCTATCACTTCGAGTTGGCCCCAGATCTCACCAGGAACCAGACACAAGGGTAGGGCTGGGGCAGGAGGGATGGAATGTCAAACCTGCAAAGGCTTTTTTCTTATCTGATCTCTCATCACTACCCCCTCCTGTCTACTCAGACCAACCCTGCCAAGGAGGTACCATTACATCCATTTTACTGGTGAGGAAGCTGAGGCACAGACGACATTAAGTAGCTTGCCCACGGTCTCAGGACTGCAGTGTCCAGAGCCAGAACTTGAATCTGCACCTGTCTGGCCCCCCGGTAGTGCAGATAGCCAGCTCTGTGTCCACTTTTCCTGAGGCTTCTCAAGTTTCCCAGGCCTCTCCTCACTTCCCTGACCCCAGTCTGGGAGAAAGGGCCAGAGAGGTTTTCTTAGGACCAAAGGTAACTCATCTGAAATATCTCCATTGCTGAAGGACAATCTTTTACTCAAAAAAAAAAAAAAAAAAAGAAACTAAGTCTGGGGGATGGGGGTTAGGCTGGGGCTGGGGAGAGGAGGCAGAATTCCCCCGGCCATTCTACTGTGTTTGGAGCTCTGAAGTGACCTCTGACCTGCACACCAGAAATATCAGTAGCGTTCGTGCTCAGTCGAGTCTGATTCTTTTGCAACCCATGGACTGTAGCCTGCCAGGCTCCTCTATCCATGGAATTTTCCAAGTAAGAATACTGGAATGTGTTGCCATGCCCTCCTCCAGGGGATGCTCCCGACCCAGGGATCAAATCTGCGTCTCCTGCGTTGGCAGCCGGGTTCTTTACCACTAGCACCACTCGCGCATAGAGGGTCCTAGAGCCTTTTGGTTGGTTGGTGAAGGCGGCAGGTCATGCCAAGCCTCCCCGTGCGACGCTGTGCTGAGATTGTTAAAATGTGCTTCTCAGAAAGGGGCTCCTCGGGACTTCCCTGGTGGTCCAGTGGTTAGGAATCCACCTTCCCAGGCAGGGGACGTGGGTTCCATTCCTGGTGAGAGAACCGAGATCCCATATGCCGCAGGGCAGCTAAGCCCACGTGCCACAACTACTGAACCTGTGACCTCTGGAGCCCAAGAGCCACAACGAGAGAAGCCTGTGTGTTACAACAAAGACCCAGCGCGGCTGCTCCCCCCCACCCAAAAAAAAAGAAAGAAAAGAGTTCCTCTGCATGGGAGTCTGATAAAAATGAGCTGCCTTCTCGGCTGCAGGGAGCCTTCAGGATGCTCCGTGCATCTCTAGGGCCGGAGGTGGAGGCCGATGCCAGTCTTCTTTGCTCTGGGAACCCTTCGTGCATCAGCATCTTTGATACAGAAATGCGGAACTGACTGGCCCTGTGGGTAGCCCAGAGTGTGGTGTGAAACATGTCTGGGGTGTGGCTGCCACTGCTTCCCCAGAGGAAGCAGAATGTGGCTTTGTGATAACAGTGTGGGGTTTGGTCAGCACCTGTTTACTCGGGGACCACAAGGATGGTGGCAGCGTACACCATCACGTGCGAGTCTGGACCCTCTGTCTCCTAGGAGGGTCGCTGTGCTACACAACTTTGAAGGGGGCTGGATGGCACATCTGGGAGTTGTGCGGTGCACAGCCTGTGCAGCTGAACATGGTAGTCCTGGGCCTGGGCCTCATCATGGTTGTCTGACTGTTGCAACAGCCTGTCTGTTGACGTCCTGGCTGCAGCTGGTGGCCACTGGTGGCTCCTGCCCCTGTCCCCTGTGTCAGCTCTTCAGTCCTATCCTTCTCCAAGCCCCTTCTCCACTCAGCCAGCTGCCAGTCTACAGGTGCCCTCCAGCTGTGCAGGGCCCTGGGAGAGGAGTTCTGCTTCTGAGATGGATGGGCTGTATCGTCTTGGGCAAATCACTTAACCTCTCTGGGGCCAGCATCTCCATTTGTGAAATGAGGATAAGATGCTTGGGTTGTAGTTTTCTTTATCACTGGATTCTGAGCTTCGGGAGGCCAAAGGCTGTCTGGCACTCATCTCTGTTCTGGTGTCTGGCACCTCCTAGGTCCTGGTGAATGTTTGGTCATTTTGATCAAAACCTTTCTGCAGCCTCCCTGCTTGTGTTAGATTGACTTACCCCGTATTTTTCGAACATTGCCTGCCCTCCTGACTCCCAGGCTTTGCCTCTGCTGTTCTCTTCCCTAGGATTCCCTTCTGCTCTGTCAGCAGCCCTAAGCATTTAGGGGACTGCTCAGCTGCCACCCCAGAACCTTTCCCAGCCCTCTTTCCCCACCCCCACCGACCAGAAGCAGCCTCCCCCTCCGCCATGGCCCTCACACCTCTGTCTGATGGTGGGGTCCTTCTGTCCCAGCCAGGCTCCTCTGTTGTTCTAGGCAGAGGAGGGGTTGGCACTTCACTGCACCTTCTGGGGGTTCCAAGAGCCTGCATGGTGCCAGGTACAGGGCAGGGCTCGGGACGGAAGGGCCCAGCGTGGACCAGAAGTTGCTGATGGCCCCAGTGCTCTTTCCATCTTTCCAGTCTCTCCCAGGCCTCTCAGGTGCCCCTGATGGAAGGAGGAAATTCTGGGCAAGATGGATGGCCCGGCTGCCTCCCAGCATAGGCTCAGGTGGGGCTGGGCCGGATCAGTGTGCTAATACCGACGTGGGGTCTGGGGTGGGGCACTTCAAGTTCGGGTTTGGAGTCCATTGAAAAAGTAGTCTTTGGGTCTAGTGCAGAAGTAAGCATGTTGGACACTCATATTTGGTGTCCTGGTTCACCAAGCCTGCATTGTTGTCATTGCTTAAAAAGGAAAAACACAACATTTAAAATGCTTAATTCAGGACCCGGCCTTGTGGTAAGTGAGCAGTGTCTGCTGTCTGTGAGAGGAGGCACACAACTTTGCCTTAAGAGCCTGGACTTTGGGGTCAGAAAGACCGGGGTCTGAATCCCAGCTCGTCCCATTCCTAGTGAGACTTTGGGTACATCTTGTCATGTCTCAGAACCTCAGTTTCCTTGTCTGTGAAATGGGCACAGCCTGGTACACTCTTCCTCAGACTTGTGAAGATTCAGGAGATGGAGTCGGAGCCCGAGGCTTTGGTTGTGGAGCCTGACAGCGAGTGGAGCCCTGGAAACACGGATAGCTATAAATATTACGACTTCACTTCTATTGTCTGGCAAAGAACCAGGAAGTTCTTGGACCGCTTTATTTTTTTCTCGCTTTCCATGACTAGCAGGTGGCTTTCTCTCCAGGACTGTTTTTTCATGGAAACAAAATTGTATTTTTTTGGGTATCACTTCACAGGAGTGATCACACATGACTAGTAGAGAACAACTCTGCTGTAAACCTGGCTGGGTGGCGTGCTAAGCCCTCACCTTCCACAGCCCACCACCCAAGAGCCCCGCACCCATGGTTCCCTACCCACACCCCGCCACAGACGCTCACTGCCCACAGACTTCCACCCACTGCAGCCAGGGTTACCCGTGGCAGCCCTCTCACCTACCTCACAGCCCCACCATCCCCAGCCTCCCGGCTCCCCGCCCCCAGCTCCCCATCCCCACCTGTCCGATAAGTACCTTAAGGCCATTTGCCACAGAGGAGCAGGTGTGCGGGTGAGACAGAAAGCCCCCTCCCCACACACAAGCCTTGACTCAGGTCAAACGCCATCCACACCTCCATCCTCCCCAAAGACCCTCAGCCGACCCCTAAGATGCACAGATAAGAACCACGACTAGGAAGCCTGGTAACGCCATGAGCCAAACAGCCAGTCGGAAATCGATGGGGTGTGTCACTGCTGACCCCATGGTTAAGACTCTGTGCTTCAAATGCAGGGGGCGCAGGTTCTACTCCTGGTCGGGGAACCGAGATCCCACATGCAGCAAGAAAATAAAGAAATAGGTGTCAGACTCCTCAGTTTGACATGGTGCTTTCCCTCGGGACTGTCAAAGAGGCTGACAACACTTGTCTGGGGACCCTGTCTTCCCCTCAGGAACACGCTGTGGGGACCGCTGTCGCCCAGACTCCAGGTCCTTCCTGTTCAGAGTGTGGTCCGGGGAGGGTACACAGGTGCCTGTCTCTGAGGACTCTGCAGACTCTGAGGCTGAACCCAGACCGGCTGGGACAGAAGCTGCGTTTTAGCAAGAGTCCAGGTGGCTCATTCACGTGCTCCCCCGAAGTCTGAGATGTGCGCCTGAGGGTCCCTGCGATTGAGCTTGGAATCACCTGGGGAATTTAAGCTGTGCTGATACCTGGGTCCCACGCCCAGGTCTGGATTTCACTGGCTTCATGTTTGGCCTGATGCAGATAGTTTTTTTTGTTTTTTTTTTTTAATTTATTTCTGTATTTATTTATTTTTGGCTACATTGGGTCTTTGTTGCTCTGCACAGGCTTCCTTCAGCTGTGACAAGAAGCGGCTACTCTTCGTTGCAGTGCGCAGGCTTCTCATTGCGGTGGTTTCTCTTGTTGCATAGCACAGGCTCCAGGTGTGCGGCTTCATTAATTGCAGCACATGGCCTCAGCAGTTGCAGCAGCGGACTCGGTAGTTGTGGCACACAGGCATAGTTGCTCCTAGCGTGTGGGATGTGGGGTCTTCCTGGACCAGGGATTGAACCCATGTCCCCTGCATTGGCAGGTGGATTCTTATCCACTGCACCACCAGGGAAGTCCTGGATGTGAAGAGTTTGTAATGCTCTTCAGGTGATTTTAATGTGCAGAGAAGTTTGGGAAATCGCGGTTCTCAGTCTTATCGATGGACCCCTAAGCTGTGTTATTGCTTGTGTAAGTAGGATTTGGTGAGAGGAAGGGCACAAGTTCGGGCGGCCCTGGCCGGTGCGTGGATGGGTGCACAGCAGACAGGGTCTGGGATATCGCCTTGGAAATGTGCAGGGAAGCAGTGAAGGCCTTGGACCCACCTCAGGGCGGGAGCAAGGCACCATCCTAGGGTCCCAGAGCTGACTGGCTGCAAAGCTGGACCCAACACTTCCTTCCCTGGCATTCAGAGGTGCTAGCTCCACCCCTCAGTCCTCTAAACAAAACCTCGGCTAGGTACTGATCAGTAAGCCCGCTTCGGCTCTGATCTTGCTTTGCTGGCTGTTGGCTCAGGACTGCAGCCAACCAACCCTGAAGCCAAGAAAGGTAAATCCACCAAAGCTGGACGTATTAACCTAGGGGTCCCCAGCCTGCGGGATCTAGTAATGCCTGATGGTCTGAGGTGGAGCTGATGTGATAATAATAGAAGCAAAGAGCATAATAAATGTAATGCACTTGACTCATCCTAAAACCATCCCTCCTTCCCTGCCCTCGTCAGTGGAAAAATCGTCTTCCACGAAACCGGTCTCTGGTGCCAGAGAGGTTGGGACCCGCTGGGTTAACGCCCTGGGACCTCGTCCTCTTGTGTGATGAACACACACTGGGAGGCCCTCAGCTTCACGGAGAGCAGCGGACTCCAGGCGGGAGCCCCAGCCCTGCCACCTGTCAGCTGTGCTGCCTCACACCCGGCGGCGTCTCGGCCCTCAGTTTCCTCATCTGTAAACTGGCACAACAGTACTTCCTGGCTTCAGGGAGTGTTGGGGTTGAGTGGGATGAAGGGGACAGAGCTGCAGGCCGGGCCTGGCAGGGTGGGCACCAGAGAGAGTTGGGGTGGCTGAGGGCTCAGCGTCACTTGGCGTGGCCCCGGGGGTTTTGGGAACACCAGTCTCGGTCCCCAGCAGCACACCCTGGACCTCTGGGCCAAAGGGCCAAAGGCGCATACCGTTATCCTCTGCCAGACACATGGGCTCAATTGCCGTCCCCCACGGGTGTGTTTGACGGCTTCAGGGAGACCTGTGCTCCCTGCGTGGGGGTCTCCCCAGCCTCCTGGGGCTCATCAAGCAGAAGCTGGCCACGGTTTGTGCCACGCTTCCCACTGCATGGGCCCACTCACGACTGAGCAGCTGTCACTGTCATGGTTATTTTTATTCCTCCCTCTGGGAGCCCAGAATCAAAAGGAAACGTTAGCTCTGCAGCCTCGTTACCAAGAGCAGAGGAGCGGGGTAGGGTGGGCGGGTTTAGATCTTCTCAGCCAGGGCTGCACAGGCTCAAAGTCACAGCATCTCAGAGGGCAGGGCCCCCGGAGGCTGTCTCATATGATGCTTCATCTTAGAGATGGGGAGACAGACCATCTGCGGCCCTGGACTTCCCCAGCTGTGAGTGGGGCTGGGCTGGATCCTAGTTCTCCTGGCTCTGGGTCGGGAGGTCATTCCCCTGCCTCCTATGATGGCTGCAGCCAGGGAGGAATTAGGGTCGTGCTCCAGAGACCTCACCCCCTAGCCAGTGTTTTGGTGGGAAATGCAGAGTCTTGGGCCCCAGTGCATGACTCAGGAGCTGGGGTGGACTTAGGGATCTGCATCCTTAGCAAGCTCTTCTGATCAGTTTGGAATCACTGGTGTGGACTCTCCTTCTTGGTCCCAAAGCCCCAGACCTGAGCTCTGGGCCTCCTCGCTCCTCTCGGGCATCAAAATCCCAACCCCAAATCACAGAAGGACACCACCTGTGTGGCTCAGCTGCCAAGGGTAGGTCCCAGGGGAAGGGGACAGAGACAGGGTCCTGTCATGGATAAATACATGCACCCTGGATCCAGGCAGCCTGGGATCGAATCCCACATCTGCCATGTGTAGTTGTGGGTCCTTCCATTCATTTAGTTTTTTAGGTCATTATTGAATTTGTTATAGCATTGCTTCTGTTGTTAATATTCTGGTTTTGTGGCAGACAGACAAATGGGAATCTTAGCTCCCTGACCAGGGACTAAGCCTGCACCCCCTGCATTGGAAGGCGAAGTCTTAACCACTAGACCACCAGGGAAGCCCCTAGTTGTGGGTCCTCAACACGTTTCTTCATCCGCTGGTGCCTGTTTCCTCACCTGGAGGTTGAGGAAGTGAAGCTTCCCTCCTGAGGTGTTGTGAGGATTCAATGAGTTAGTACAAATAAAGTGCTTAGCCTTGTATCTGGCACATAATAAAGTCCGTAGAAATGTCGCTGTTTATGCCCCTTTTACAGGCTGGGTAAATTATGCTGAGAGAGGTTAAGAAACTGTCCTAAGGTCACATAGCCATTATGCAGCAGAGTTGGTTGGGGTTTCAATCCTTGTCCTACACAATAGCTGCCTGGGTGTCCACAGCCTCCCCAGCCCTGCCAGCCACCTGCAGCTCTGGTGGTGGGTTACAGATTGGCCAGGAAAAACACCCCCTTCCCCACCCCTCCAGCCCCTCATTGCACACCTCGGGTTAGGCTTGGTTATCAGTTCTTTTAGCCCCGGACAGAGCCACCTTTGCCCTAGAATTCCCTTATTGGGACAGAGGCTGCTGCCCCCCTCAATATCGAAACCTCAATTTTTGTTATGGCAACACCCACTTATACTCAGTTGAAAGCTTACTTTCAATTTCTGATAGAAACTGCACTTCCAACCTCTGCACTTTGGTCTAATAGCACGCTTTCAAGCATCAGCTCTTCTGGCCCTGGTGCCACTTTCTTGTCTGGGAAAGAAAGTGGAGTTAAGAACTTCCCTGGTGGTCCAGTGGTTAAGACTCCACGGTTCCAATGCAGGGGCCGCAGGTTCCATCCCTGGTCGGGGAACTAAGATCCCACATGCCACAGAGTGCAGCCAATCGGAAAGTAAAGTCCAGATGTCCTTAAACCGAATCTCTGCCTCGAGCCTTCTGATGTTTGGAAAGGACCTCACAGCGCCCCTCTATCCCACTGCCCACCACCCCATAGTCCTCCTCTGACTTCATTCTCATCTGAGTGGTACCGCTGGAATTGGGAAGTTTGGTCTAGCATCTGGCTGGTGCCCACCTTCAGAAATGGCCTCGAAGTACCTCTCTGGTTGTCCTGAGGCCTCAGCAATAGAGAGGGGCCATTCAAGCCTGTGGAGGGCCTGGCAGGCGCCTCGCCCGCTCTTTCCGCCGCCCACCCCTCTCCCTCTCGGTGGCTCCATTACGGCTCCTTTGCTCTTCTTTCATCCCCGATGGGATAGAATCTGCCCTGAGCGGTCAGGGCCTGGCCAGCTCTCAGGGCCCATTCTAATGAAGGTAACTGAATGCCCGGGCAGCTGAAACCGGCCCTTTGCAAAGCAGCCAGAGGAGGGCTGCCCTCAAGGGCAGAGTGTGCCAGCTCTTGTTTGCCTCAGCCTGGCATTCGAGATGGGCTGGGCCCTGGCACGCGGGTGGAGGGGCCCAGGAAGGGGAAGAGGCCGGAGAGCAGGTTTATTTGGGGTGAACTGGCCTGGTTCATGGCGGTTTGCGCTCAGTGCTCCCAGAAGTTGGAAAGGCAACAGTGGATTTGGGTCACAAGGGGGTGTGTGAAGGAGACGGTTGGATTAACCAGGATTCTGCTGCCAAATGCAGGGGCCCAGGGCTCTGACTTGGGGCCCTTCTGATCAGAGCTTCTCCTTCCCTCCTTTCCTTCCTCCTTCCCTCCTCCCTCTGCTCAGATCCCATAGATGCCAAGGTGTCTTGGGCAGACACGTGTCACTACTGTTCGGGGCTTTGTTTCTTAGACTCGAGAGGTCTGCAGAAGAGTGGAAGGGCTTGGGAGGCAGGCCTGCATCCAGATCCTGCCTCTGAATGTCCTTGGGCAGTTTATGTAATGGTTTTGAGCCTCAGTTTTCTCATCTGTGAAATGGGAAAAGTAGCGCCTCTGCTCTGGAGCATCCAGATTTTGTGAGACCTCAAGCTCTTAGACTGTATGGAGTCATCCTTAAGGATCTTTTTGTAGCTTCCTTGTGCAAATTTTACAGAGCACGTGACCGCCTGAACACACTGGCAGGGCCCCTCCGGAGCACGTGAGGATCTTAGACATTTAAGCTTTACTCGCTTCGCGTGTATACATCTACCTGGTGGGACTGTGAAGGATCGAGTGAGCTAATATGTGTAGAGCTCCTAGAACAGTGCCTGGCACAGCGTGAGGCCCTCGTAAGTGTTAATTTTTAATCTTACTGGCTCTCAGGGTTGTCTTGAGCATTAGGTGTGTGCAGTGTTAACTCCTGTAGCCCCACACTTAGTGCTGAAGATATGCTATTAGCTCACCTAATAGTGTTCGCGGTGGGCTGGCCGCAGTGTTGAGGTCTGGGGTCAAAACACTTTCAGTCTGGGAGAGGTAACCAAGACATCAGTTAATCACGTGCATGAGTGTATGCTCAAGTCTCTTCAGTCGTGTTAGACTCTTTGCAACCCTGTGGACTGTAGCCCACCGCGCTCCTCTGTCCATGGGATTCTCCAGACAAGAATACTGGAATGGGTTGCCATGCCCTCCTCCAGGGGATCTTCCTGACCCAGGGATGGAACCTGTGTCTCTTATGTCTCCTACATTGGCAGGCAGGTTCTTTACCCACTAGTGCCGCCAGGGAAGCCCCAGTTAATCACACAGATAGGCGGTTCCGAATGGGATGGTGACGGTATGAGACGTTGAAGGCGTGTCGGGTGATCTCTGAGTGAGTGGAAGTCGCTCAGTCGGGTCCAGCTCTTTGTGACCCCATGGACTATACAGTTCGTGGAATTCTCCAGGCCAGAGTACAGGAGTGGGTAGCCTTTCCCTTCTCCAGGAGATCTTCCCAACCCGGGGATTGAGCCCAGGTCTCCCACATTGCAGGCGGATTCTTTACCAGCTGAGCCACAAGGGTGATCTTTAAAGGAGAGAAAAATGAAATCATTTGACTTGGAATGTAAAGAAAGTTCTCTCTTGAGACATGAAAAGAAGGAATGAATTCTTATTACTCTGATTTATGCATGTCCATCTGGAAGGGAAACTGGCACAGTGACCAAGGCCCAGCTAGAAGCTAAACCAAGGTTATCTTGTTCGATCTCCTTGACAGCTCTGAGATGAGAGAATGGAGCTCAAGTGGGAGAGGTCTTCCTTAGCTGATATATATGTACCCGGTGGTAGAGCTGGGATTCAAACCTCTACCATCCCAGCTCTTTCAGCTACACCATGTGGTTGGCATAGATGCACAGATGCCCTTGTAGGCTCATGGGACCTCATGACCTTCTCAGAGGTCATACTACCGCTACTACCAAAAGCAGCTGTGACCTCTCTGGGATATCAGACTCCAAGAGCAGTCAGCCTCACAGACTTGGAAAGCCTTCCTGACGTTCTCATGTACCTGCATCATCAGTACAACTCCACAGACCCAGTTCCCATGGCCAGCCCTGTCCTGGCTTTCTGGTCTACCCACTCGTATTCCTTCAGGGGCTACTGATGCTCTGTTACTTGTTACCTTGGAGGTGCTCACCGTGTGAGGCACAAGATGCACTTAAACCGTTAAGACAAAGCTCAGAGTTAAAAAAAACAAGTAGGGAAGGAGGAGCCTGAGTACTGGGTTCAGAAAACCACAGTAGGGGAATAAGCTTCTCCCTCAGATTGATAGGCATAGCAGAAGGGGGGAATGGATGAAATGTAGCTCTCATGACCCACTGGAAGGAAGCAGGTAGTCTGGGGTGGGGTAGGATGGGGACTAGCACCCCTTAAGCACCTACAGTGAGCCCCCCACTCTGTTGGGTGCTCAACGCGTTTTTGTTGTTGTTGTTGAAGCTTTGTTGACTTCTTTGGCTGTGCCGGGTCATAGTTGAGGTACGCAAGATCTTCCGTCTTGCATCTTCGTTGCAGTTGGCAGGATCTTTAGTTGCGGCATGTGAACTCTTTAGTTGCAGCACGTGGGATCTGGTTCCCTGACCAAGGATTGAACCTGGGCCCCCTACACTGGGAGCATGGAGTCTTAGCCACTGGATCACCAGGGAAGTCCCTTCCCTGGCGTCTTCTGGAGACAACACTGAGGGGCCATCCCAGCTCCAAAGCACCTGCAGGGTCAGGTGAGGCCTCGTTACAACTGTCTTACTATTCACCTCTCCCTCTGCTCCATCCTGCTTCCCTCGTGCCGTCTCTGGGTCGACCCCTAACTCGTCCCTCAGTAAACTTCCTCCACGGACAGTCGGGACCTCGGGGGAGAGGTCCAAGCTAGACATAAACCTTAGGGAGCCCCGGGAAAAGGAGAAGTTTCTGGGGAGGAAACCAGGAAGGCAGGCATGCTAGGAAACCAGGCTGACAAGGTGAAGGAGATAGGTCCCATGGGGTCAAGTACTACGGTGAGGTGAGGACCCATGTGGCTCTGGTTTATTCGTTTCTGCCCTGTGGAGCTTCGGGAGGGATTTTCAAAGCCAGGGCATAATCTCATATGGAGATAAAGACATTTCAAAGGGGACACTGATGATACAAGGAGTATCTGGGGTTGGGGGTGGTCGCAGGGACAAAGAGAAGGATTTGAGAAGGGTCCCTCTGTGAACCAGGCATTGCAGCAGATCGAAGGCAAGAGGGACCTGCACAGGTGGGTGTGGGGACCCATGGAGGGATCAGGAGCAGGGTCTCTTCTGGTTGCTTCTGTTAGGCAATCGTCAGCTGCAGGTGAGCAAGGGGAAGCAGTGCTCCATGGCAAGGAGGAGACCCGACTTGGCCTGAGGGCTCCCAGCTGGCCAGCAGTGAAGGTGTGATTCAAACCCAGCCCCAAACTAACTTGAAACCCTGGCCTCTGGGCTTCCTGAGCTGGAGAAAGTGCAAGGAATGATATTCCAAGCAGAGGGAGCAACAAAGGTATGGATTACCTGTTCAGCAGGTAATAGAGGTAGTAACACTACAGACAGATGTGGCGCTATCGCTGTGCTAAGTACCCTTAGTGATCACACGCATTAGCCACCGTGCCGCTGGCCCACACCTCTAAGTGTTCTTCGAGAGTTATTTCACTTAACACCCACCTCCCTCTCCATCCCTCAGTCACCCTATAGCACAGACCCAGTCCATCCTCATATCTTACAGACTCTGTAGTTGCAGACTTGCTAAAATGTATTTGTAATCCCCAAATCAACACCCACAGCATTTTCGTGCTCATCGGCAGACATGCTCAGAGATGACAATTGGAGGTGCCCAGCTGAGGTCTTCACTTTCAACTCGTTCTGCAAACAAGTGTCCCTTGTTTTTTTCAAGCAATGTTGTTGCGGTGTTTTTTTGTTTTTGTTTTTGTTTTTGCGGGGGCGGGGCCAGCTTTTGCTGTTTAAAAATGACCCCCACATGTAGGACTGAAGTGCTCCTCGTGTTCCAGAGTGTGGGAAAGCTGTGATATGCCTCATGGAGAAAATGCGTGGTGCATAAACTTTGTTCAAGCATGAGTTATAGGTGGCACTACTGGAAAGAACTCACCTGCCAATGCAGGAGACATAAGAGATAAGGGTTCAATCCCTGGGTTGGGAAGATCCCCTGGAGGAGGGCACAGCAACTCACTCTGGTGTTCTTGTCTGGAGCATCCCCATGGACAGAGGAGCCTGGCGGGCTACAGTCCATGGGGTCACAAAGAGTTGGACACGACTGAAGCAAATTTACCCGACACGCACACAGGGCTGTGAGTTCAATGGTAATGAATCAACACCATCCATCAAATAACGTGTCTTTAAACGTGCGGAAAACCAGGTCAGGGATTGATTGGTTAACGAAAATGTGATGAGAGGCTGGCAGGAATCGACTTGAACACCAGCTATCTGCTTGAAGCAGAGCTGGGGTTCGAACCTGGCTGGCCAGCGGTGAATGTGGTCCTGTGGTTGAGTGAGACGGCAGGAGGCTGGGCCTAGAAGAAAGGTTTCTTTTTCCGGGCGCAGGGAGCATTCCCTCTCTCCCTCCCTTGCGAGGGCCTCCTCTGGGCCAGGCCCCTCCCACGTCTGTACCTGGACACCGTCTGCCCGCCCGGGCTGTGGTTTTCCCCTAAGTGGGAGGAACACTGGCTCAGTGTCCTGGGGCCAGGGCCTTTGGTTTCCCGTTGCCGAGCCCGGCCCTGGAAGAGAAGCCACAAACGAGGTGTGTGTGTCTGAGAGGGAGGCTGGCTCCCAGCTCCAGATGAGCTTGTTTATTCAGGGGCAGCCAGGCCCAGCCTGCCTGGGTGGGTCCCAGTGCGCCCTGGCCCTGCCCCACCCCACCAAACCTCCCTGCCTGCCGCCCGCGGCTCCCAGCCCTGCTCCCGGCCTCTCATCCTGCAGAACCCGCAGCCCTTCTTTTGTCGCTTACCGGCCGGCTTGTTTGTTGTGGGTTTGGGGTGTTTTCTCATCTCCAGATAATGGAGGAGACAATTGTGGGGGACTGTGTTCTCCGAGTGGAATTACAAGCCCTTAAGGATACGTCCTTCTGCCCTGAAAAAAAAGATGTAAAGTGACGTTCATCCACTCCCAGGCTTGTCTCAAAGTCATGTTCCTCAGCAGCGGCTGAATTCCTGAGATGAATGGCCTCCAGCCTAGAGCGTTCCTGGGGCATGTCTGAATTGCTGCTGAGAGCAGAGGTGCAAGGAGGACTCAGGGCTGTGAAGAAGGGGTCGTGCCCGTGTGAGGGGGCCTCAGCGGGCCTGGGGCCCCACCTTGTTGGAGAGCAGCTGTTCTGGGCAGGCTGCCTCCAGAACGACTCTGGGGAGGGTTGGGGTGGGTGACCCAGCAGAGAGGGCAGCTCGGATGCTAAGCTGTGGGAGCTGAGAAAGGAGCCCGGGCTTGGAGTGAAAAGAGCCGGAATGGGACCCCATCATATACAGAAACTGCAGCTCAAGGACACAGCAGCCCAGGTAGTGTTTGGACCCCAGCATCTCAAGTGGAGGGCCTCTCTGGGGATTCACACACACAGCTCACACGAGTGTGCACCCGTGCTAGTGCCTGGCAGGGAACCCCCTGCCTTAGCTCTCAGCCCTGGGTGTCCAGCTCTGACACCAGTGAGCCCTGGACTCTGCGTCCCCTTCTTATATTTCCAGGTGGCTGGCCTGTGGTTTCTGCTCAGTGAATGTTTGAATAACTAGTGACTGGATGAATAAATGATCTTGGCTCCACTGTGATTGCTTTGAGGAAGTGATGTTACAAATCTGAGCCTCCTTTTGTTTTGGTGCACTGTCTCTGGGGTCAGCTCCCTGGGTTTGAATTCTGGCTCTCCATTTATAGGCTTTATGTCTTTGAGTAGCCTCGTTAAGCCTCAGTTTCCCCATCTGTAGAATGGGGATAATACCTGCCTCACCAGATTGTTGTGAAAGTTAGATGAATGCATATCATGTGAGGCACTTAGAACAGAGCCTGGCGCACAGCAAGTACTTTGTAGATGTTTGCTATTCTTATCTTTAAAATGAAGACACTAACATCATGTTGTTGTGTGTGTTTGTGTGTCTGAGTGTGAGCGTGCCAGGAGCCTGATGCATTGTTTTCCCAAGTATGTTCCTTACAACACCGAGTCCTTTTGTTGTTAGTTCAGTGAGAAGGGGTTCTGTCCAAAGCTGGACAGCCTTAAGAAACCCCCAGGCTCTCTCCCCTGACATGCTCTGTGACATCTCCAAGGAGGAGCCAAGAGTTTTGCCCGCTGATTGAACCACAAAGCCCTTTTTATGCTTTCACAGTGCGATGGGGGCTCTGCAAAATACATTTTTGAAAGCAACAAATATTTCTTCCTTCTCTCTCTCCCTAGAGCCCTGGCCCCATCCTCCTTCTCTCATCCAGTAGCACTCAGGGAAAAATCAGGGCTCATCTCCTTGGGCTTGTCTGTGGGGCAGGAGGCAGCAGTCAAGTTCCCACCAGAAGGGTGGCTAGCTCTCCACTCTCATGTGGTCAGCCAGGCAGGGAGGATATCTCACCTTCAAGGGCAAGACGCTTTCCAGGACATATCACAAGGTGCATAGGGACACATCACAGAAGCCAGGTAAGAGCTGCCACTGATTAAAGTAATGTTGAGTTGGACAGTGGATGCTGCCCCAAGAATGATGGAGAAGGGCAGGGGACCTGACTTGCTCACAGTCTTTTGTCATCCTTATTAACTAGTTTCTGGTGATTTCAGACCATTCAGTTGCTGCCAATAAACTGGTTTTGCAGTAAGAGAGGCAGCTGGGAGTCCTGGACATGGGCCCACAGATCTGAGTGTGCATCTTGGTTCTGCCACCCTGGCTAAGCACTAACCCTTTCAAGCCTCAGTTTCCTCATCTGTAATCTAGGTGCAGAACATCTATCACACAAGATGACTGGAGTAAAATAAATGAGAAGAAATGAAATGACAGGCATACAGTGGATGTCCAATAGTTAGCTATTGCTGTTCAGTCACTCAGTCGTGTCCAACTCTGCGACCCCATGGACTGCAGCACGCCAGGCCTCCCTGTTCATCGGCAACTCCCGGAGTTTACTCAAACTCATGTCCATTGAATCGGTGATGCCATCCAACCATCTCATGCTCTGTCGTCCCCTTCTCCTCCTGCCCTCAATCTTTCCCAGCATCAGGGTCTTTTCCAAGGAATCAGTTCTTTGCATCAGGTGGCCAAATTGTTGGAGCTTCAGCTTCAGGATCAGTCCTTCCAATGAATATTCAGGGTTCATTTCCTTTAGGATTGACTAGTTTGATCTCCTTGCAGTCCAAGGGACTCTCAAGAGTCTTCTCCAGCACCACAGTTCAAAGGCATCAATTCTTTAGCGCTCAGCCTTCTTTATCATCCAACTCTCACATCTGTACGTGACTACTAGCTGCTATTAATAATAAGCTGCAGGGGAAGTGGTCTCTCTCTGGTTGCAGAGCCCCTGGCCGAGGCACTCACTAGGGCAGAGGGTGTCTCTTCAGAGCTCAGAGCTGACACGAGCTAGGAGGAGGGCATCTGGATCTTGGAAAACGTCTTTCTCATTTCCTTGTTTCTCTCCTTTCAGATTCCATCTCAGGAACTTCAGAAGAGATGCCAGGCCCCACCTAAAGAAATAGCTTAAGGGAAAGACTTAAGCAGCGAGCCCTGTGAGGGGCCAAAGGCAGGACCTTGCGGAATGTCCAGGGAAAGCTGTTTTTTACCCAGACGGCAGGATAAAGTCCAGGACAGTGGGCGGGGGCCCAGCTGCTCTTCCCTGAAGCAAAAGTCAGTGTCTAAATCCAGGGTGAAAATAGTCCTCTACCCCCAAAGTCTCTGTCCTGCTTTGGTTTCCTTCATTTCCTTCATAGTACATGTCACACATCATCATCCGTTCATTGAATTTTGTCTGACTCTCCCCACCTGAAAGCAGGGGCCACAGGAACTGAGACTGTGGATCACAGCTGTGTCTCCAGCACGAGGAAAAGGGTCTGGCTCATAGAAGATGTGTGAGTGAATGACGAAATGAATGAATGATGCCTGCGCCTGCGATCGCTCCAGCTCCCACTATAGTCACAAGCCTTTGGCAAAGTAGTTCCCAAACTTTGTTACATTGCAGTCACCTGGGGCATCTTTAAAAACAGCTGACTCCCGGTTCCCATCCAAGCCATTGGGATTTGGTTGCTATCTGATATAACCTGGGCACTGACTTTTTTTTTTTTTAATTTTGGGGGCTGCGCTGGGTCTTTTTTGCTGTGTGCAGGCTTTCTCTAGTTGCAGCGAGTGGGGCTGCTCTCCTTGGAGTGCACAGACTCTCACTGAAGTGGCTGCTCTTGTTGCCAAGCACAGGCTCTTGGGGCACTGATCGCAGCACACTTAGTGACTGTGGCAGGCAGGCCCTTGAACACGGCATCAGTAGCTCCAAGGCATGTGGAATCTTCCTGGACCAGGAATCCAACCTGTGGCAGATTCTTATCCACTGCGCCACCAGGGAAATCTTGGGCATTGACCTTTTTTAGGCTCCCAAGTGAGTCCAGTGCGCAGCGCGATTTTGGAACTGCGGCTTTACTATAGTATAGTGAAGTCGACTCTTTGCAACCCCATGGACTGTAGCCTACCAGGCTTCTCTGTCCATGGGATTCTCCATGGCAAGAATACTGGAGTGGGTTACCATTTCCTTCTCCAGGGGATCTTCCCAACCCAGGGATCGAACCCAGGTCTCCCGCATTGGAGGCGGACGCTTTAACCTCTGAGCCACCAGTGGCTTTACTATCCACTCCTAAAAATCAGAGACGTGGGCTGCCAGGTCTGGGAGGAGGTAGGGAGGGTCAGGGGAGGCATTTGAAACAGAAGAGAGTTGTTTATGCTCTTAAGGGTTTGCAGTCACCTGACTTTACAGAGAGTAAAGGACAGGGAAGTTTTCCCTCCTTGCCCTCTCCCAGTCCAAGTTCCATTTCCTCCTCACTCACCACCACCTCCTCTTAGAGGACTGGTTGAGTCAGAGGGAAGGCAGGTTCTCTGACCATTTTCCCTGCTTACTGGGTTTGCATGAGTAAGAAAACCCATTGTTTACATGAGCACAGGTTGACAAAAATAGAGCCTAGCCTTCTAACACTCGGCCCGTGTCCAGAGTCCATAGGACCTGGTCCCAGCCCAACTGCATAGATATCAGCCAGGTACCACACAGGACCGCAGGCCCTGGGGCAGATTGCTAAGGCATCCAAGCCAAAGGACAGACACCAGCACTGAGGTATTTGCCAGTAGAAGGAGGCTCCTGTTTCCGGGGCACACACCTGGTCCAAGACCTGCTCCTGGGCTAGGTAGGATAGGAAGTGATGTGCTGTCCGAACCGCAGCTCCCAGAGCAAGGGGTGGTCCGGGGTGCCTCTTCTTCCCTGTGCAGCACAGACCCTTGGACAGGCCCTCACTGGAGCAGTCGGGGAGTGGGAAGGTCTTTTCCTCGGGGTTAAGAGGCCTCTGTAATCCCATGATCCCACCTACTTCCTTAGTACCTGTTTCTCTTTCTGAAGCCACTGCTGATGTTATCAAAGGTTGAAATTGTCCCCTGGAATGGAAAGCTGAGACTTTGTTTTGTGTGCATGTCTTTGGCCACACCCTGCAGCATGTGGGATCTTAGTTTCCCCAACCCAGGATCGAACCCGTGCCGCCCGCAACGGAAGAACAGAGGCTTAGCCACTGGACCGCCAGGGAAGTCCCAGAAAGCTGAGACTTGTTTAGTACTTGGGGTGATGACTTTGGAATCAAGGGAAGACAAGTGCTAGGGGTGGGTGAAGTCTGAGACAGCAGCGTGCAGGGCTTTTTTCCACACACAGAGCAGTAGCTGGTGATACGGTGTTTGGACAGAAATAGAGTCCAATGTGTGACCAGGTTTGACCAGTTTGACAGTCCTGGTTGATGACTGATATTCGTCTTGGAGAGCCCTAGACAGAGAGTCAGGAGCCCAGCGCTAATCCCGGCTCTGCTGTGAACTGTGAGAGGAGAAGCCATTTCCCACCTCTGGGCTTGTCTCCTTGTTTGGAAATGAGTGGTTTCACTAGTGATTTGAAACACCTTCTAAGCCATGGCACACCTTGTCCGCGTGCAATTTCCTGTGGAAGCCTTCACGGAAAGCAGATAGAAGTGGAGTTATTCCTATTACTTATGTAGAGCACACCCTCACCCGGCTTTTGCAAGGTCTCCATAGAACCCTGAGGGTTTCAAGGAACCCAGCCTGAGAACTACTGGACCTGACGCTTGCCCCCTGCCCAACTCTGGTATGATTCATGTTGTTCTCTGTTCATTTGGCTCATGTTGGTTGGCATCAGTTGTTTGACTAATGTTAACACCAGGTAATGTTGAGAGAGCTCTTTTCCTGTTTTTGTTTTTTTTAATAATATTTATGGGCTTGTAGGATCTCAGTTCCCCCGCCAGGGATTGAACCCTCACCCCTTGCATTGGAAGGTGGATTCTTTTCTTTAAAAAAAAACATAATCATGCTCATTTGTTTTTATTTTGGTTTTTTATGTTTATTAATTTATTTTTGGCTGTGCTGGGTCTGCCTGGCTGTGTGGGCTTTTCCCCAGTTGCAGTGAGTTGGGGCTACCTTCTAATTTGAGGGCTTCTCATTGCTTGTTGTGGAGCATAGGCTCTAGGAGCACAGACTTCAGTAGTTGTGATTCTTGGGCTCAATAGTTTCGGCTCCTGGGCTCTAGAGCACAGGCAAAGTGGTCATGGCGCTCGGGCTTAGTTGCTCCATGGCATGGGATGCTCCATGCTCCAGGGATCTTCCTGGATCAGAGATCCAACCTGTGTCTCCTGCATTGGCAGGCGGATCCTTTACCATTGAGCCACCAGGGAAGCCCCTGGAAGATGGATTCTTAACCCCTGGACCATGATGATGCCCTACTTGCTTAGCCTGGCCTCCCGCATGGCCCCAAACATGTACAAAATGTTGTCTCTTCACACCCTCTGATGCTGAGCTAACTACTGCATGGTGCAGCAGAAGGAAAGTTAACAAGGGTAGATAACCATGGTACAGAGAGAACTCACTAATCTCTTTCCTCACCTGGATCACCCAGGTGATCATGTGTTTTCCGCCCCCATCAGCTTCTGGAGGACCATTAACTCCTGCTTGTCAGCATTCCATCTGCTTCTCTCTGGCTTTGGCATTCAGCGTCACGGGAGTATGCTCCTATCAATGGTGGCATAATCAGTTTCATGACGTAAGAAGAATCCATTAGAGTGACTTGCAATCTGAAAATTACTCCTGGGTACGTTCCCTGGGAGAGGGCTTCTGTTTTTAATGAGAATGTTATTTCTCCTGAAGAGACAAGTCGGACCCCTTAGGAGATTCACAGCGCCGGGGAAGCATGTGAGGGCATCACCTCCCTGCCGCTCCCCACCTCGGGCCTGTCTGACCCCATCCCTAGGAAAGAGAGGGTCTGGCACTGGCAGTCAAGAGCCCTGTCTCTACTCATCTGATATCTCGCCGTGTGACTTTGGACAAATTCCCAGCCTTCTCTGAGCCTCTGTCTTCTCATCCATAACATGGGGGATGAGTGTTTTATTTTATAGTATTTATTTATTTAATTTATTTATTTGGCTGCACCAGGTCTTAGTTGCGACACACAGGATCTTTGATCTTTGTTGCGGCATGTGCAATCTTTACCTGTGGCCTGTGAACTCTTAGTGGCAGCATGTGAAATCTATTCATAGTTCCCTGACCAGGGATGGAAGCCCTGTATTGGAAGCAGAGTCTTAACCACTGGACCACCAGGGAAGTGCCTATCATTTCATTTAAACCTCACAACTGGAAGAGGCAAGGTCTTGTTCCCACTTTTTAGAGGTGGAAACTGAGGCTCTGAATTATTACATGACTTGCCCATGGTACACTGTAGAACTGGCAGGCTTTAACTCAGCTTGTCCAATGCTAGCATATTGTGATACTCCTCTCTGTCATTCTGCTTCTTAGGACAAATACCTGGAGATGCTCCCTACCACACCAGTTTCAGGAGAAATAAAGAGGGATCAGTAGCATCACCCCCTCTATGGAGCTCTGGACCGTGTCCATCAGGTTCCCCCTGGTGGGGGCAAGGAGGGGCTTGCCAGTCTGACTCTCCACTAACCTTGACTGGGAGAAAGCCAAGATCACCTTAGGTTTCTGCTTCTCTTCCCCTGTTCTGGGTGACCCTGTCATGTGACCTGCCTTCTGGAACCTCATAGTCCTTAAGGGGCAACAAGAGACTTGGAAGGAAAGAGGAGAAACTGAGACAGAACCCCAGGATTCAGTGCCACCCTAAAACCTCACCTGAGGGAGCTAAGCTAAGGTCTCAGGGTGGAGCTGAAAAGGCAGAGCAGGCCCAGGGTGCATGGACTCATTCAGGCAGCACACCTTTGATGAATGCCTAAAATCAAGTGTACCCACTGGCTCAGGGTGCAAAACAACCCATGAAGTAGACAGTGCCAGTCCCATTTTACAGATGAACACACTGAGTCTGAGATGTCATAGGACTTGTCCTAAGACTTGCAGCTGGCCAAAAGGATTCAAACCGAGGTCTGTCTGATTCCAAAGCCACTGCTCTTTCTGGTACACCACGGTGCTCCTGAGTGTTAGGACTGTGGGGGTGGACACGAAACCAGAGTGAGAAACAGTCTGTGGCCTCCACATGTAGATCTCAGAACTGGAGCGCATAAGCAGGGAGGAGAGGGCCAGTTGTGATAGTTTCCACCTACACTGCCCCAGCCTCCTCCCACATGCAACCCTGGCCAGAAGGCTCCCCGCCCTCTGGCTAATGCTGTCCATTTTGGAGAGTCCCCAGCAGGTCTGGGAGCCTCAGTGGAATGCTTTGCCTCAAAAGACAGGCCCTGGTAAACAGAAAGGCAGCTGGAAATTTGTTTACAAGGGAGATATTGGGGCGAGAGGAAGCTGAGAGCAAAGAGCCAAAGATAAGGGGGCTGAAAAGCTCTGTGTGTGTGTATTGATGTTGGACCAAAGGGCGCTACCCATACCAAAGTGCCACCTCGTTGGTCAGTGAGAAGTCAGGGATGGCCAAGATAGCTTCACATGGGCTTGAACCGGACAATTAGGAGGGTAAGTCTGCTCTGAACCCTCCCCTGGTTACACAGTGCAACGTCAAGTCAAAGGGAAGCCACACTTGCAAAATTTGCTGGTTTACAGTTTGCCGTCTTTTAATCTGCAGCATAATGAAGAGTTATGAGGGAGCACATTTTTGACTCGTTATATTTACTAAGCTCCAACAGAAGGTCCTTTCCTTGTTTTGATTTTTTTTTTTTTTTTTTTTTTTTAGTTCTTTTTGCTGCTTGCTTGGTTCTTTGTATTCCAATACTGGTTAAAAAGACAGCTTTGACTTTACACCACAAGGTCGGGAAATTTGTGGGTGGGATTCAGGATGAGAATCAATTTAGGAGTCACTAGACTCAGGCTGGTGGTGGTGGCGGCAGTGAGCGTTGACGGCGGGTGTAGGGGCTTGTCGGCAGGTCTCAGTTCGCGTCCGCAAACGTGAACCAGGAAGCAGTGACAGCAAACTCAGAGTAGCTTGGAGTGGGTAGCGGCGGCCACAGCGCCCGCCTGAGAGGCGCGTGAATTTACAAACTCCGGAATCCCAGGGCCCCGGCCGCGTAAACGCCGGCGGCAGTAACCTGGCGGCGCGGGCTCGGGAGGGCCCGGCGAGCTCCACCTCCGGAGGCGCCTGCTGGGGCCCGGGGAAGGGGGCGTGGCCCGGGCCCGCCTCGCGGCCGCGCGGCCAATAACTGGCATTGCCCTCGCCACCTGCCCCTACCTTAATGGGCGGGGTTACCTGGACCCCGCCCCCCGCGGCTCGGGTTCCCAGGCCGCGCTTCCTTCTCCCCTCGCCCCGCCCCTGGCGCGAGGTCCCGCCCCCTTCGAACCCGGAGCCCGGGCGCCTCGTGATGTCACGGCGGCTTTGATACAAAGAACCCTTCGGCCCACGCGGGTCTCCCGGCAACGGGCGCGGGTGGGGGCGGGGTCGGCGCCGTCAACTGGTGCCGAACCCGGCACGCAGTCTCCGCGCGCACCGGGCTGTTCCCTGCGCTGAGTCTCCGTTCGCCCCGCCGACCCGCTCCCGCCAGTTTCTCTCCTGCAGCACGCCGACCCGCGCGCGGCCGGACGGGGATGCGCACCCCGCCTGCCCCCGGGGGCCAGGTAAGCGGCTGCTGGGGGTGGGGGAGGCTTGGGGCCCCGACGACGCGCACCTTGCCGGGCCCATGGGCCCGGGACTGGGGAAGTTGCCGGATCACGGAACTTCGCCCGCAGTCCGGGCGCCGGCTCCTTCCCTGGGAGGGTCCGCCTTGGCCGGGGAGGTCCGGTTACCTGCGCCTGGGTGCGCTGGGCCGCAGGGGTGTAAGTCGCCACCCCCGACCCTCTCCGGGTCCCTGGTGAGAGGGTGGGTAGCGGTAGCCCCGGGGCGCGAGGAGAGGCTGCCAGTTCTCTCCTAGGCGCCGTTTCAGAAAGTGTTTAGAGGGGGATCTAGTGGACTGGGAAGGAGGTTTGTTTGTCCGGACGCCTCCCTTAGGACATCCCCCGCCCCCGCGCCCCACCTCGGCTCCCAGGGCTCCTGCCCCTCCGGGGCCAGTGTTGCCCTAGCTCCCTGCCCTTGGCCCTGCTGAGTCCCAAACCGGGCCGTGCACGGGCGAAGTTTCCCCGTAGCTCTCGCAGGCTGCACGGACCGTGTTCCTGGGCTTCCCTCATCTCCAAGGGTCTCTGCCAGACAGGAGGGAGGACCAGCCTGGTTTGGGGTTTGGGGTTTGGGCACAGGGCCCTGCTCCTTCCCAGCGGAGGCCGGACGTGTGCGCGGGTTCTCAGCTCCAAGCTCTCAGGGCCCCAAGAGCCCTCAGGTCCGCCCCGGTAGTCGTGGCAGTTGTCATAGCCGCTCCTCTGCGGGCGACAGGCGTCTCTGAGGTCTGGGCGGAGCAGAGACTTGGAGAACCGAGTGAGAGCTGCAGGAACCCTACGCAGCCCCGGACTTTATTTCTTCCCATCCTTGCACACCCTCCAGGGTACCTCTTTCCACAGGTCCCTTTCTCCCCTGCTCTCCTACAGATGGCTGGAGAGGCACATTTTTCAGCCCTGAGGGACATGCCTGTGTTCCTTGACTGATTTACAGGCCGCCTCCTCAAAGGAGGGTGAGGGAGCTGGGCTCTGGTAACTCAGCGTGTGGGGCTTGGGTGGCAGCCCGCTGGGCTGGTTCCTGGTGATCCACCAAACCTCTGTCCTCCCTTCCTGGAGCCTGGTGCTCATCTCAGGGGCTCCTGGGAAGGGAAACCCCCAGGTCCTTTCCCTGGTGAAATGTATTTACAGTGAGGGCTGGGAGGAGGGTCCCAGCTGGTGCACCTCAGAACCCTGCAGTAGGGTTCTCTTATCTCTCTCTCTTTGTAACCATCTAGCCCAGCCTTGGTGGAGTCTTAGAGTCACTGATTTTGACTGGCAAGTCACTGGTCTTGCCACCCACTCGCCACCAGCTTACTCCACGATTGTCCCAAGCTTTACCCTGCTCAGCTGACATTCATGAAATGCCGATTATGTGCCCCGGGGACTATAAAGTGTGGACACTTTCCACCCCTCCAGGTCTTTGAAGGCTGTTGGGAGGTGGGGGACTGATATCCTGGGTTGAATTGTTCCCTGCCCAACCCTGCCCCACCCCAGCCCTCGAGGAAGAGTTGATCTGGCTTGTTTCCAAGGTCCCTGTGACTTCACTCAGGTGCCTGTGTCCCCTGTAGGATTCTTAAGTAGCAGGCAGTACAACTCGGGCAGATGCCAACTGGGGAACAGCTCTGTAATTTGGTAGACCCTGGCTTTGATGGAGACGGTGGGGCAGATGACTAAGGCAGGCATGAGATAAGACTGTACCTAGAGGACAGACAGGACCAGCCAGACCAGGTGAGCAGGCAGGAGGCGTGGCCTTTGCCCCGAGGAGGACCATTGAGAGAGACTGCCTGGAGCCTGTCCTTGGAAAGGACTTTAGTTCAGCTGAGGGCAGAAAGAAGAAATCAGAGTGCCTGGAGCAGCCTGCCCTGGGGAGGCACTAGGCTTCAGCAGGAGAACTGGTTGGTGAATATTCTTCTGTTCTTCACCTTCCCTCCCTCCTGGCCTCTCTTCAGAGCATTCAGGCCCCTCCCCAAAGCACACTGGCCCCTTCATGGCCTCCTGGCCCCTTCCCCTCCTGCAGGGACCAGCTACCTCTACACCCGGGGCTTTCTCTTCAGCTGCTCACCTGGAGCCCTGTCAGCCCTCATCTTCCAGCACCTTCCTCATTCCTCACCAAGGTGGCTAGAAACTTCTTTTCCTAGGGCTCCAATCCCCCCTCTGAGGTGGCTCTTATGCCAAGGGATGTTTCACAGCTGATTCAGCTTTAAGGGGCTTCACAGTTTCACTTTTTATTTACTTTTAAAATGGTTTTATTTGTTGGCTGCGCTGGGTCCTCGTTGCTGCACGGGCTCTTCCCTAGTTGCACAGGGCAGGGGCTGCTCTCTAGCTGCGGTGTGCGGGCTTCCCTGTGCAGAGGCTTCCGTTGTTGCGGAGCTCGGGCTCTAGAGCACGGGTTCAGTAGTTGCGGTGCACAGGCTCTGTGGCATGTGGGATCTTCCTGGACCAGGGTTTGAACCTGCATCTCCTGCATTGGCAGGCAGATTCTTTACCACTGAGTCACCAGGGAAGCCCTCACTTTGCCTTTTATATTTTAGGTGTAGATAGAGAAGAGAGGTTCAAAATTAAATAGCAGATGAGCATTTCTGGGAGGTAGACACCTCAGGGACTCAGGACCTTAGACAGGGGGCAGGGGGCAGCCTGGGCAGAGGGAGCCCACCCTCTAGCCCTGTGCCCTGTTCCCCACCGCCCCCTGCCCCCAGCACAAGGCTTATTGCCTTTGGACGAGGAAGCATCTCTGGCATTGTCTACTGCCTGGGCAGTGGGCACAGTGCCTTGGCTCTGCAGGATCCTTGGGGGTGGACGTTTTCCTCTGTGACTTGACCCAGCAACTGGGCATTGATGGCATCAAGTCACTGGCCTCTTGGATGAGGAGGACCGTGCAGGACCATGCCTGATCCCACAGCTGGATAACCTGCCCACGGCCAGCTGAGCACGGGACAGGCGTGCTGATCGGGGAGACCCACCTGGTGTGCGTCTGGACATTGTGTGAACACGTCCCCGGGCTGTGGTACATGGTCTCCTCCTCCAGGCGGTCTCCAGGGCACAGATCCTTCCCCATTCCTATTCTCCCAGCCTGCACCAAGCGCATTGCCCGGCATAGGCAATTCCTTCATTCAGCAATGGTTGAGCATCTAATTCGTGTTAGGTTCTGTGCTGGACACAGTGAACCCAGCCAACAACAATCCCTGCCTTCAGGGAGTGCACTGTGACAGCAGAGAACAGGCGAACAGGGAAAGCCTGCAGCGTGAGAGGTGCTGAGAGAGAAAGCAGGGTCCTAGGGAGTGCGCGGAAAGGTGTTTGAGAGTGGGGAGGGAAGTCCTCCATGAGAAGCCAGCCTCTGACCCCAGAGGCCTGGAGGATGGACCATGGCTGACGAGGTGCACCCACGGACCTGGAGGGAAGCCACCGAGATCGGGGGAAGAGAGACAGGGGCAGGTGTGCTGTGCCAGGGGCCAGCCGGGGTGCCAGGAGGAGAGCAGCCGTGCAGCTGAGAACGTTGCGGGCACAGATGCGTTTCAGTGCTCGGTCCTCATCAGGCCCCTGCTGTCGAGGGGTTTGGACGTGAAGGCGTTCCTGGGGAGAGGTGTGGGGGTGTGGCCATCTCTGGGTCACATGGGCCTGTCCAAGTAAATATGGAAACTGTCCTTGTCAGACTGTTGTTTCCATTCCACGAGTCGATACCAGCGAAACCCACCTGGATGGTGTCCATAAACGCTGTCTAAGCTGGTGGATCACAGTCGGGGCTGTCCCTCTGTCCCCATGGGCCAGGTGCTGCCAGGGGTGCGGCAGGCGCAGCCCTCAAGACCCTCAGAGAGCTGGCAGCCCACACTTGACGTCGCTCTGGCTGGCCCCCACCCCCCGGCCCCCAGGGCTCAGCTTCCTAGTCTCCTCCTCCAGCTCCCTGTTTTCCCTTA
Organism: Bos mutus; assembly: GCF_027580195.1. Taxonomy (NCBI): domain Eukaryota; kingdom Metazoa; phylum Chordata; class Mammalia; order Artiodactyla; family Bovidae; genus Bos; species Bos mutus. The sequence continues at coordinate 43,595,854 of NC_091635.1, forward strand.
GCGCCATCTTCACTCCCTCTACCCGTGGCCAGGTGGCAGCTCACCTGTGTGCCCCAGTCTCCTTGGGGGGTTCTCACGCACCTGGGCAGCAGCCTTGGGCTCATCTCTTTGTAGCCGAGGGCCCTGATGGTGAATGTGTGTGTGAAGTGGAAGGAGACGCTGGGTGTCCAGAAACCAGTGCATCCTCCAAGGGGCACGTGGAGGTCTGGGGGAGGCGGGCTCCCGGTGACCTTGACACAGCTCCTCCTGGCAGACAGTACAAGTAACAGTGACTTTTCTAACCCGTCTTCTTGACTTCTTTCAAGAAATGGGAAGTTGCCTGTTGGACGTGTTTTTAATTGATTCAACCTGCTTCGTCTTTCCAGACAAGTGGGTTCTTCCCCAGCAATGTAAACATGATTCAAACAAAAACAAAGCTCTATAGCTGTTATTATTAATATCTGCAGCTCTGCTTATGAGTGCTTTTCTCTCTTAAGGGATCGAAAAGAGGAAGGCCTAATCAGAACGGCAGTGTGGGAGAGTGGGTGGAGCTAGCTCACCCTTGAGTCATCTTTTATCACCCCCACCCTTCTGCGCTCTGCAGGCCTAATTTCCATAAAAAGGGACCACGTGCATTTCATGTAGCCAGTGCTGTCTGCGGTGGACCAGAGAGCAGAGAGGAGTCTTCCGTCAGCCCCAGACTTCAGTCTACCTCCTAGGATAGGAGAGACATAGGAGCAAGTTTCTTCTTCTTGCTCACCTGTTTTCCTGGGAGAAATATCTGCTTCAAAACACAAGTGCTCAGGCACCCAATGCCTATTTTCTTAAAGCAGGAAAAAAAAAAAAAAAAAGTGTTACAGCCAGAAAACACCTGCATGTAGATCCCTGGCTCTGCTGCGTGAAGTTCTGGTTCTTTGGGCAGGCTACCTCAACTTCCTGGGCTTCCCTGGTGGCTCAGTTGGTAAAGAATCCACCTGCCAGTTCAGGAGACACAGGTTCAATCCCTGGGTTGGAAAGATCCCCTGGAGAAGGAAATGGCAACCCACTCCAGTATTCTTGCCTGGGAAATCCCTTGGACAGAGGAACCCGGCAGGCTACAGTCCATGGGGTTGCAAAGAGTCAGCGACGACTTAGTGACTACACCACCAACCGCTATCTCGACTTCTGAGCCTCGGTTTTCCCACCTGTAGAATGGGTGTGATACTACTATCCACCTCATAGGGTAGTAATGCAGATAACGTGAGCTCCTGTGACCCGCAGTGCCCACAGTGGGTTCTGACCCTTGCTCAGTTGGCGCCTGGTGGATGGTTAGGTAACTAGGGCCAGCACAGTGTGGTCCCTGAGAGCCTGGGCTCCGGAGTCGGGCTCTCTGGGTTCAAGTCCTGGCTCTGCCAGTTGCTCTTTGTGGAATCCTAGGCAACTTATTTAACCTGTCTGTGCCTCAGTTTCCTGTGTGGGAAAAGAGAATGATGCTCCTGCCTCCCTCTAGGGTGGTTATGTGGATCAGATATGTAAATGTATGGGAAGCATTTAAAACAACGCTTGGCATAGGAGCCAACTGTTATTTTTAGTTCCTTCAGGTTCTGCTGGTTTGATTCTTGTGACTGATAGCCATACCACCTACAGGACTGCTTTTTATTTTTATTTTTTGGCTGCATCTTGTGGCATGTGGGATCTTTGTTCCCGACCATAGAGTGACCCCTCACCCTGTGCATTGGAAGCACAGAATCTTAACCAATAGACCGCCTGGGAAGTCCCTGACAGAACTTCTTGCAGCCTCGAAATAGGAAGGTGGTGGGAAAAAACCACACTACCCGAGGACCTTTATGGGAGGAGCAAGATTGTACTTCCTTAGCCTCTGGCCTTTTTTTTTTTAATCTTTAAATATTTTCACTTCTTGTAGATAACTTAGATTTTTTTAAAATGTATTTATGTAGGGCTGTGCTGGGTCTTCATTGCTGTGGGGGCTTTTCTGTAGTTGCAGAGAGTGGGGGCTACTCTCTAGTTGGGTACGCGGGTTTCTCACTGCACTGGCTTCCCTCGTGGCGGAACATGGGCTTTCGAGCCTGCAGCTTTCAGGAGTTTTGGTGCATGGGCATGTGAAGTCTTCCCGGACCAGGGATCGAACCTGTGTCCCCTACATTGACTGGCAGAAGCTTAACCACTGGACCACCAGGGAAGTCCTTCTGTGCTTTTAAATAAGCCAACATGGCCTTTGCAGATGCCTTCTCTGAGGTTGGATGAAGTAACTGCTGCCTGCCCAGAGGCAGTCTGTGAATGAGATGCAGAGCGTGTTCCCAGGTACCAGCCATCTCCTCCGGGGCTTGGTGTGGGGCTTGGCCTGGCCCTTCCTCCCAGAGGCTGCCTGCCTGATCTGCAGGGTTTGGTCTTTCTACCCAGGAGAGGGGATCTGCGCCACTGCCCTTCACCTCCAGCCAGGGCCTGCCTGTCTGTCCACCTGTGCTCAGCTGGAAAAGCCAGCTTAGACCTGGGCTGCCCGCCTGCCGCTGCCATGCAGTCCCTGCCTTATTGAAGCATTGCGGCTCTGGCTGGTTGCAGGCCCCAGGAGGCTGGGAGAGGGGCTGGATGGAAAGGTGTGGGCTGTGCAGCCACCTGGCCACATCGAGTCATTGCCCTCAGGAGTTTTCCAAGGAGCAGAACTGCCTGTCCCTCCAGCTTGGCTACTCGGAGGTCTGCAGCACCCCTGAGGCGAAGCTGGCCAGGCCGGCCAGCCAGGTGGGTGGTGGTCAGGACAAGCTCTGGCTGACAGTGTTGAGTAACCTTGAATTGGTGGCCTTCTGGCAAAATGAGGGTCCTCATTGACAAGGCAGGTCTGGCCAGTACATTGTTGTGTGATTATCTGCACAAATCATTAGCAGAGAAGGAGCTCACAGTACAGAGTGTGTGTGTATGTGTGTGTGTGTATGTGTACACACACATGCGTGCATGGAGTTGTCACCTGCCCTTCAATGAGTATACACACAGCCAAGGAATGGCTGAGTCCCTTTCCCCTCTAATACCCACATTTTATAGGTTCTAAGACATACTTTTTTCCCACGTTTTAACATCTCAAATTGCTATGTGTCATACATTTGTTGGTGTGTTATAATTTGACAGTGCCATCTCTTAGCATACTTGAAATAACGGTGCATCTTGAAATCGAAGGCATCTTGGATTTAATGGAACACAAACTGGGTAGCCTGTAGAGGACTTATCAGGGCCCAGTTTCTTGAAGGAAGGAAGCAGAGCCACGTTATAGTGGTGGGAGGATTTATGACGTGACGTTCTGATGTGGTTCAAGGGAATGAGCTTGGAAACCGGGCAGACCTGGACTCAGTTCCCAGCTTTATAGCTCAGAAGCTGTGTGATCTTGGGGAAGCAGTGCGACCTCTCTGAGCCTCGGGTTCTTCCTCTACCAGTTGTGGGTCATGGCTCCATGGCCGTCAGGATTGTATGCTGTGGCTGACAGCGTGGCTTTCGCTGTTCCTCTCTTGCTGGGTACTGACCGTCTAAAGTCACACTGCTTCCTTCCGCCTGGGTTGAAAGGGAACATGAAGGCAGCAAGTGGGTCCTTGGCCTTCCCAAGGTAACAGAGGGAGGCTGGCCTTCATTCCCCGGCTTCTTGACTCAGTGTATAATCCCTGAACACATCTTTTCCTTCCTTCCCTCCTCCTCCTCCCACTTTGCCCGAGTTTTCATTTTCACATGTGTTTCGCTTTAGCAATTTTCTTGCAAATCTCTCTCCTCTCCCTTTCTGTAAAATCTTCCCACATGTAGCCTCTTTGAAAAGCTCCCTGTGCTGGGAGAGGGGAGGAGGCTATGCCCCGTTTCCAGGATGGCACAGGCCCCTGGTGCCTCAACAGATAGTGGTCAGTGGTCTAGTGTGCTGTGGTCCCTGCAACCCTCAGCTCAAGTCCAACTTCTGATGCCACCAGCCCGGCTTATTCCTGTTCCCACGGCGTGCAGAGCTCAGCCTGAGAGGCTGCTGCAATGCTAAGTGATGGATCCTGCCATCGCCAAGAGTATTTAACATTCCTGTACCTTCCTTGCTGTGCTGAAAGCAGATCTTGTTCAAATCCTAGTCCTGCGGTCTTGTCAAATTGCTTAACCCCTCTGAGCCCCGGTTTTCTCATCTGAACCATGGCTGATGCACAGAAACACCGGGCACGTGCTAGGTGCCTGATAGATGTCTTCTTTCCTGGTCTTCCTCAAATGTTTAAGGCCCCTTGTGTTTCTTCAGCTGGGTGCCAAGGGCTCAGGGAGTGCCAGCCAACAATGTCACTCCAAGTAAGTCCCCTGAAACAGATGAGGAGTTCAGGGCAGGTGAAGGCACAAGGACCCGCCTGTGTAAGCGGGATGTGATGGGTGGGCTGGCTGGGCTGCAGGGGAGGGAACGGGGTGACCAGTCAGTACTTGGCACAGTACTTGGGGGTGAGATTAACAAGGTGGGGGCTGCTCACTAAGGGAGGAGCAGGTCTGAGGGAGCAGCAAGTTGAGATTGAGGCCCTGTGAGATGTCTAGCTGAAAGTGGGCCACACTGGAGCTCAGTGAGAGATGCAGGCTGGAGGGAAACTGTCAGAGTGGGCTGTGGTCTCTCTCTTTTTTTCTTAATCTGTTTGGCTGCACTGAGTCTCAGTTGCAGCACTCCAGATCTTTGATCTTATTACAGCACGTGAGCTCTCAGTATGTGCAACATCTAGTTCCCCAGTGAAGTGAAGTCACTCAGTCGTGTCCAACTCTCTGTAGCCCCATGGACTGTAGCCCACCAGGCTCCTCAGTCCCTGGAATTTTCCAGGCAAGAGTACTGGAGTGGATTGCCATTTCCTTCTCCAGGGGATCTTCCCAACCCAGGGATTGAACCCGGGTCTCCTGCATTGCAGGCAGACACTTTACCGTCTGAACCACCAGGGATAGCCCCTTCTAGTTCCCCAACTAGGAATCAAACCTGGGACCCCTGCATTGGGAGCACAGAGTCCTAGCCGGAAGTCCCCGGCTGTAGTCTCAAACCTTGTTTTCATCAGCAGTCTCTCTCTGCCCCTCTTGAGATCCTGATGAAAAGCCAGTAGCCTGACTTCCTCCATTTTGCATTCAGTGGGGGGGCGGTTCGCGGCCCTACCCTTGATGAGATCTGAGGGTGCACCTCAGTTATTTGCGTGTACCAAGGGGTGTAATGCATTAAACCAGACCTGAGAGGCATGGAGATGCGAGTGGGGTAGAACTCTGCTCAAAAGGAGCCCATATCAGCTGGTGCAGCGGCTCCTCTGGGGCCCCCGGGAGGCAATGCTCCTGGCTTAGGTTGGGGGGGAACCAGTGGGTTAGGTGTGCTAAGGCTGGGACAGAAAAAAAAAACTGCCTGCTCAGTAACACTTTTCTCCTTAAAATGGTACGTAAGGGGCAGGGGAGGTGAATTAGAGGACCCAGCCTGGCATGTGCCTCTTTACCTGGTGCCCCAGGGAGGGTCATGGGTGGAGGCAGGGCTTACTGTGGGGAGGGCGCCCCGAGATGGCTGGAGGGCTCAGGGAACCCAGTTCGGAGCTGGGGGTGATGGGGGATGTGGGGGGGGGGAGGGGCTGCCATCCCAGATGTGGTGACTTTCTAACTGGGGGCTTGTTCAGGGACAGGCATGTGTGGCTCAGGGAGGAGTTGTGTTTCAGGCAAAAAGGAATAGCACGTGCCAGGACGTTGGGGGTGAAGCTGGACAGGAGCTTGGGGTATGGGGGCTGGCAGTGTCCTGTCCTGGGGCCGTGTGCGCTGGTCTGAGGAGTCAGGACCTGGTTTTTCTGCGGCCAGTGGGGAGGCCACAGGCTCTATGAGGGGACTGGAGGGACTTCTGTAGTCCTGGACTCCCGGGGGCCTCTCGGCTTTGAGCCCCACGCTCAGTGGTCGGACCTGGTGCTCTCCCCCGTCCCCACTGTGGGGTGGGGGTCCTGGGAGGGGGCCTGGCTCAGTCCACCCTGGCCGGCCGTGCGCTGGTGGCCCTGGTACTGGGCTTCACCCCTGGAACCTAAAGCTTCGGTAGCTGGACCTGGCAGAGGCTGTAAGACAAAAAGGAACTGCTGGACTGAGCCTGCCGGGAGCTCGGTCCTGCTGGGGACCTTGAGCTGATGGAACGTGCTGGAAGGGTGGCTCTGCGGGGTGGGGAGGAAGAGTCATCCTGTCATTGGCCAGCTGATCCCACTGTCTGCTCCAGGTGCTCAGTCACTAAGTTGTGTCTGACTCTTTGCGACCCCATGGACTGTAGACTCCTCTGTCCGTGGGATTTCCCAGGCAAGAATACCAGAATGGGTTGCCATTTCCTTCTCCCCTGTCCGCTCCAGGAGGATGGGTCAAAAGGAGCCTTGGCTGTCAGCTGTAGGTGAACCCTGGCACCTGCTTGGCCTTTCAAGGCCCAGGGTTTCTGCGGCAGAGAGGGAATGGGTAGGGCTGGGTGGGTACCCAGCCTGGCTTTAGACTGTCAACCCTGCTTAGGTTGGGTGGCATCACCAACTCAAAGAACATGAGTTTGAGTAAATTCCGGGAGACAGTGAAGGACAGGGGAGCCTGGCATGCTGTAGTCCATGGCGTCGCATAGAGTTGGACACAACTGAGCAACTGAACGGCAGCAACTGCTTAGGTATGTTCCCCAAGAAGGTCGTGTCATTGCCTTGTCTGAGGGCGGCCTACTGAAGGGAGTGCAGCTGGGCCCACCTGGTGGACTCAGGGTGGAGAGCTGGCACCTGGTATCCCTTCCCCAGCATTCACTTTAAACTCCTCTTATCAAGATGGGAACACAGGGAGCCCCCAAGACAAGCCCCACAGACTGTTGGCCGTGTGAGTAATTAAGCCCTCCCTTCAAACAGCCACATCTTTAAAAGCTATAATTTGTAGCCCAAAATAGCTGCCTGTTTTGAGAGCCAGGAGAGCCCTTGATGCGCAACCCCACACACACACACCCCTCAGCGTGCAGCCTGAGAATTCACTTTTGACATTTGGCCCCCACCTCGCCCACAGTTTTCTTGAGGAGAGCTGTAGAGACAATAGCTGGTGGGAACTGGGGCTTCCCGGTGGGCACTTGGGGACTCTCTTTTGAGAATTTAGAGGGGACCGTGCAAGTTAGGGTTCTTGATTCAGGTTCCCATGGCTGCTCCTGTCTGTGTGATGACAAAGCGGCCTAGAGGGAAGAGTCACAGCATCACTTGAGGGCAAAGTAGATTAAGTTCTCTGGAGTCCTTATCTGTAAGGAGGAGACAGTATTTACTTGCAGGGATTTTAGGGGAAGGAAATGAGACCCACCTCCACAAAGCATGCAGCAGACACAGGCCAGGCAGCTAGTGCTGCCGCGTCTCACCTTCCCGGCCTTGCTTCCTCCCTGGTGTGGTTCCACCTGGCTTCTCGCAGACAGTTCTTGCGTATGGATTCGGGGAGGTGGATGCCAGGGACTCAGCCAACAGGAAACACCTCCCCTGACCCGCAGCCTCTCTGGGCTGACGTGCCTGGAATTCTTGGGGCTGGCCGCTGGGTTTGGTTTCCAGATGTGGAAGCAATTTAAGTTCTGTTTTCATAATCCCCAACAGTTAGCCTCCAGAGTCCACGTTCTCACTTGAAAATCAAGACCTTTGGCTTGACTTCAGGGGCAGTAGGAAGGCTGGATGGCCTGCTTGAATTCTTTTTGTTCAGGAGGTAGCTTCACTAGGGTGCTCAGATCTGGACCCTGGGGTTTGCTGGGACAATTTAAACCCCATCAAGAGCTTGTTCCCTGTGGGAGCAAGAGCTGACCCTAGACCACCTCCCTTGTGGGTTCTCCTTGGATGTGGGTCACTTAGCCTCAGCTGCAGTATCTACCTGGCCTCTTGGTCACTGACCATCATTGACCTTAGACACCCAACCCTGGGGGGGAGTGGAGCCTCTGGTTCTGGCCATGGCAGGAGCAGGCTGGCATCACAGCTGAGTGGGGTGCCCACGTGTCCCAGGAGTGGCAAAGCGCCCTCCTTCCCAAACTGACCACAGAGGGAAGAAGTCTGCCCTGGATTGCAAGCAGCCAGAAATACTGCCTGGCGTGGAGAAACTGGTAATATCCTCCTCAATTACTGGGCACTGCTGGCCACGGAGGTGGCCTGGCCCAGGGTTAGATGCTCTGTGGTTCCAGGGCTAACTGCTGATCTCTTGTCAACCAGTCACTATTTAGAGGAAATAACTTTTACATTTATGTAGTATGTACAGTTTTATAGGCACACAGAAATTGCTTTCGCAAGTTTTAAATGCCTGTGGTTGAACTGCATACACACTTCTTTAAAATTAAACTATAATTCCTATGCTATTGAGAGAACACAGGAAATGGAAATAATTTATTTAGGATCTATATATAAATAGTGCTACAAAACATTATCCTGATAATTGTAGATTCACCAGGCTTTCAGTATCTATAAAGTAGTGTATTATCATTTTTAAAGTATATTTATTTGGCTGCACTTGGGGTCTTCACTCTCCATTGTGGCAGGCCGTATCTTTAGTCACAGCATGAGGCATTTAGTTCCCTGATCAGGGATCAAACCCTGCATTGGGAGCTCGAAGTCTAAGCCACTGGACCCCCAGGGAAGTCCCAGTACAGTCTCTAAGAGCAGCAGGATCTCAAAATGATCATGGAAGAGAAGCCAAGAATTTCTCTAAGGAGAGACCCCTCCCTACCCCCAAAAAAATCCCAAGTTTCTTGACAAGGTTCTGGAGACCCAGCAGTTCTCTACAGAGGTTGCATTGAATTGACCTTGAAGGAATTTGCTCTTCTTACCTAGATGAGAAGGTGGGTGGGAAACGTGGACCTTGCTGAGGGGTCTCCTCGCAGGCTTCCTGGAGGAGGAGGAAGGTGTACTAGCTTGCTAGGGCCACAGAGACAGTACCGCAGTACCACACTCGCACATCTGAAGTGTCTTTTTTCATGGTGCTGCTGGATTGCAGGGTCCAAGATCCAGGTGTCCACAGAGTTGGTTTCTTCTGAGGCCTCTCTCCTTGGCTTGTTTTCTCCTTGTGTCTTTGTGTGTGTGTGTGTGTGTGTGTGTGTGTGCACGCGTGCTTCCTAATCTCCTTATAAGGACACTGGTCATATTAGATTAGGGCTACCCTTATGACCTCATTTTTCATTTTATTACCTCTTTAAGGACCCTGTCTCCAAATAGTTACATTCTGAAAGACTATTGGTTGGGGGGGTAGGGGGGTTGGGCAGACAGAATTCTGCCCAGAACAGAAAGTTTCTCTGAACCATCCTCCAAGGGTGGAGGAGGTGAGCAGAGCCTCCATCCAGAGAGAGCCTGAGTGGAGAGTGGGCAGCTCTGCCTTTAGGCAAAGGCCCACCGTCGCTGAGGGGCCCTTCCTTCTTATAGCCTGAGCCACCCTCGCCTCTGCATGTAACCCAGACTGCTCACCCTTCAGCTCTCATGCTCAAGGACTGCTGTTACCTGAGGAGGTTGTGCTAGCCCTCCAAGCTCCCTCTTTCTGCCAACCCTGCCTTTTGTTGTCTAGTCGCTGAGTCGTGTCCTGCTCTGTTGCGGCCCCATGGACTGTAGCCCACCAGGCTCCTCTGTCCATGGGGTTCTCCAGGCAAGACTGCTGGAGTGGGTCGCCGTTCTCTTCTCCAGGGATCGAACCCAGGTCTGTCTGCATCGCAGGCCAATTCTTTACCGTCTGGGCCACCAGGGAGACTTCAAAATGAAGCAAGTCATTATCAAAACGAAGGGTATTTCTCCCTCATAACTAGATACAATTAACATATCTAGTGAAATCAAGCATCATTCTAATATTACCCAGCATCTATTGAAAGTCCATATTCCAGCTTCCTGTCTGTCCCCAAAAGATCCTTTACAGATCGGCAGCATTGCTTGCTTGCCTGTTTTAACCAGGATCTAACCAAAGGTAATGTTCAGTGTTTATGTCTCATGGTTAATCAAAAACAATAGTTCTCCCAGTGTGGCCTTCACATCCAGCATCTCCTGACAAGTGGTGAGAAATGCACTTAAAAAAAAAAATCTCTTTCAGCCTATCAAAATACACATTTTTAGACCTCACCCCAGACCAACTGAATCAGAAACTGATTCAGTCTGAGTTTCAACCATCCACCCCGCCCTCTCCATGACTCTGGTGCACATTGAAGTTTGAGAACCACTGGTCTAGAAAAATCCCCCTCCCTCTTTATGATATTCTTTCTTGGAAAAGACCAGGCCAGTTGTCTTGTAGAAGATGCCACTCTCTGGCTATCTCCCCCTAGTGATGTGTAACTTTTCCCTCTGTTTGCTGCTTTCCCATCCAGTAGAGGTTAGGCGTTGAGTCTTGATTAGAATTCAGTGTTTTGTGAAGGCTGTATGGTAGGCGATGCTGTGTCCTTCATTCTGTGACATGTCTGGAGGCCAGTGTGTGGTGTTCCCCATTAGAGTGATCAGTTTGATCCCTGCATTAAGATGACAGTAGCCTGTTTTCTCCGTAGTAGCGGTACTAGGGGTGCGGTGGGGACTTCAGCAATCTGTAGGGTGATTCTTTGATATTGTGCAAGTATCCAGATCTTCATCAACCTTTGGTCTAACAGTTTTATTCTACAGCTGCTGGGTGTAATGTTCTGTTTGTGTCAGGGCAAACTTGTGTTCGCGTCTTCTGTCTCCCTTGTAATTCTCTTGTGTGCTCTGTCATTTACTGAGAGAGAGGAGTTAAAATCTCCAGCTTGTTGTTCTAAGGTTTGCTTTGTATTTTGTGGCATTGTTTGTTTGGTCAAGCCCCACAGCTTGTGGGGTCTTAATTCTCCGATCAGGATTGAAGCCTGGGCCCGGCAGTGAAAGCACTGACTCCTAACCACTGGACCGCCAGAGAATCCCAGTGGGCCTTGTGTATTTTGAAACGATGTTTTTAGATGCATAAATGCTTAGGAGTGTTACATCTTGTTAAATGATTTGTATTGTTTTTTAATGTCCTCTATCTCTTGCCTTAAAATGTGTTTTGGTATTAATAGAGCCCCTTCAACTTTTGGTTGGTGTTCGTGTGGTCTATTTTCTACCCATCTGTGTCCTTACATTTAAATTGTGTCTCTTATAAATGCCATGCAGTTGTTTTTTTAATCTAATCTGACAATATTTGTCCTTTTTAAACCTTTTATTTTTGGCTGTGGTGGATCTTCATTGGTGCTTGGGCTTTTCTCTAGCTGTGGAGAGCGGGGGCTACTCTCCAGTTGCACTGCACAGGCTTCTCACTGCAGTGACCTCTCGTTGCAGAGCACAGGCTTAGTAATTGGGGTGCACAGCCTTAGTTGCTCTGAGACATGTCAGATCTTCCCGGACCAGGGATCGAACTCCTGTCTCCTACACTGGCAGGCGGATTCTTCACTACTGAGCCACCAGGGAAGCCCCAATATTTCAATAGGATAGTTTGTTCCATGTTATTTAATAAATTACTGATACGGTTGAAGTCTTTATATTTGATTCTCTTTTCCTCCCATTTTCCTGAATCCTTTCAGGATGACTTACGTGTTTCCCTATTGCATTTTTTTCTCCGTTAGATTTTTAGCAGCAAATTTTTCTTTTTCTTTTTTAACGGATACATTTTGGCATGCTCAAATGTGTTCTTGGAACAGAAGTGGGGACAGAGAGCTTAGAATGTCTCCTGGATGGGGGGATGGTGAGGGGTGTTTCCAGGGAGGCCCAGGGTCTGACCCCTTGCCCAAAGAGCCAGATCTCACTGACCCTTCCCATAGCCTAGGATTCGAGTGCCACTTATGCCCACGGATTATCCCTCTGTGGACACCCAGAGCCCAGGTGCCAGCTGAGCCCTGCACTCCGCCGTGAGCTCGGGCAGCCACCTCTCCTTGTCATCAGCCTCCTGGGAAGTCGTCCTGATCCAAGGGGTGGAGGGTGAACTTGGACCCAGGGGAGCTGGTTGGAAGATCTGAATGGACACAGACTGGTATCCAGCTCTGATGACAGGACAGCAAGGTCCCGCAGCGTTTGGGGCAGACAGGACACGTGGGTCAGCTGGACAAAACACGCCTGGCCGGTGCCTGGGTGGTCACTGCCAGGATCTGCCTCAGACACCCCTGCCCGCCACTAACCCTTAATACTTCCAGGCCCTCTGCTCTGCTGCCCTTCAGGGAATTCACCCACCTCTCGTCTTGGTTTGGCTACCAGAGGGACCATCGGGCATCCTTCACTTCTAAAGTTTTCCTGGGGGCTATGTCATGCCCCCAACCCCTTCCAGTGCACTCGTGCTGCTGCTGCTGCTAAGTAGCTTCAGTTGTGTCCGACTCTGTGCGAGCCCATAGACGGCAGCCCACCAGGCTCCGCCGTCCCTGGGATTCTCCAGGCAAGAACACTGGAGTGGGTTGCCATTTCCTTCTCCAATGCATGAAAGTGAAAAGTGAAGTCGCTCAGTCGTGTCCGACTCTTAGTGACCCCATGGACTGCAGCCCACCGGGCTCCTCCGTCCATGGGATTTTCCAGGCAAGAGTACTGGAGTGGGGTGCCACTGCCTTCTCCCATGCACTCGTGGGACACTACTTTATCAGCAGCTCGTGTTGGAGGGAGGGTGGAGAGATCGGGCCAAGACACAGCTCAAGAGCTGAAATTAAAGCACTGAATAAAAGGCAGCGTGGGCTCACACACCGCTTCCATTGTGTGCAATAGTGGGCCGCCTCATCTGACCACCTTGGCTTTATGTAAATGCGTGTTCTTGAGAAACATGAGCATGGTTTTCTCTTCTGTTCGTTACCAGCCTGAGACTCCACAGCTGATGGGGGCCAGATCCAGGACTGAGCCAAGTCTGCTTGAGAGCCTCAGTCCCCCCATCTGCAAAATGGTCTGGTTTAATACCTCCCTCCAGAGGGTGATGTGAGAAGCAAATCTTGTTTGTATTTTTCACTTGAGACTAATAAAAAGCTCCTGAGGAAACCCAGTCGTCACTATGGTCCTGCTTCTAGGAGCTGCGGATCCACTTTATGGTGGAAGTAGTCTGGCAGGTGGGGCTTCCCAGGTGGCTCAGTGGTAAAGAGTCCACTTGCTATGCAGGAGATGCCGGTTTGATCCCTGGGTTGGGAAGATCCCCTGGAGAAGGAACTGGCAAGCCACTCCAGTATTCCTGCTTGGAAAATCCCATGAACAGAGGACCCTGGTGGGCTACAGTCCATGGGGTCACAAAGAACCAGTCACGACTTAGCGACTAAACAAGTGTGGCAGGTGGGGGCGTCTACTCTGAGATCCGCTCCCAGAGGCTCCTGGGGGGAGCCCAGTTGAGCGGTGATCTTGAGCTGCCGGTGGCACCCTCCCTAAAGTGAGGGTTCAGGAGGTGGACGCCGCAGCCCCTGGCTGGGAGGAGACAGCTTGAGAGCTGCTTTGGCTGCCCCACTGGCCCCTCTCTGGGAGGGGGGTTAACTAGAGGGGACTCTGCTCTAGCCCTGGCGCTGGAAACATGGAGTCTGTCTGTCTGCCTGGTGTAACCACCCCATCAGAGCACAAAGCTTGAGCTCCAGAGCTTTGATCTCACAGTATGAGATCAGTCCCCAGGGCTGCCTGAGATGGGTGATAACCTGCAACAGTTCGGTAAGCAGGAGCTCCCACTTTGTCTTTGGCTCTGATGGGGATGAGTGTATCTGAGTCAGGGTTGTTTTGTTCAGAAGGCAAGGCTAAGGCACCAGCCTCTCTGTGTGGACACTTTAAATCCCCCTTATTCCCACCTCGCTCCTTGGCTGGCACCCAGGCATCCCCCTTGCTAAACCAGAATCTTCCATCAGCCACTGATGAGCACCAGCTGCCTGCAGAGCCAGGTCTGGCTTCAGGGCAGGAGTTGTAGCCACAAACGGGTCGGGGACCACCTGCATCGCTGCTGATGGCGGCTGCCGGCATCTCTGCGTGATGAGAGTGGCTGAGCCGCAGTGGCGAGGAGGGGACCCCTGCCCAGGTGACCCCGTCCCTCCCCCGGGCACCTGGGGCGCTGACACCAACAAGTTAGCTCCTTAACCTGAATTTTCTGCCACCTGCGCAAAGACCCAGAGAGACCCTGACCCGGCCTGTCACTGTTCCTGGGCGCTTGGCCGGCTGGGAGGGTGAGGAGGGATTCGGGCCCCTGCCCACCACCCCAAGCCCGCTTCAGCCTCGCCCAGACAGCAAGCTGGCCTCTCCCCCACACTGTGCTAGGTTTGTGTCCATCTCTCCCCACATACCTTCCCTGCAGGGGTTCCACGTGTACCCACTGGTGCCTGGCAGGAGGGGAAGCTGGGATGTGCCCACCCAAGCTATTTTTACCCGGCCCTGTCCCCACAGAGCAGTTTTCTGGCTGTGAGTTGCTGCCTGGGGAGCAGAGCCATTGCCAGGGCTGGGGGTGGACAGCTGGAGCTGCGAGCCTCGCAGACCCCCTTGCCCAGGCAGCATGTCACCCTCACACTTATTAAAGGGTGTGATTAGTGTGCAGAGAGATCTTCCAAGACAGTGGGCAGAAGGTGACCTGGTGGGAGACAAGAGGCACCTGTTTGGAGAGCAGTCTTGGTACTTGGGAAAGCCTGGCTCCCAGAAGCTGGACCCAACCTGCTTTTACCCAGTGTGCTGTGGAAGTCAGAGGGGAAGGTTTGTGGGGACTGGAGTGGGGCCACTAGGCCAGCAGGCACCCCAACTGCCTTCTCTCAATACAGTGAAGACAATAGTAGATTTTTTTTTTTAACGCTTTCTGCTTAGAAAGGGCCTCCCTCAGATGGTATAGAATCTGCCTACAATGCAGGAGACCCAGGTTCGATCACTGGGTTGGGAAGATCCCCCGGAGAAGGGAATGGCAACCTGCTCTGGTATTTTTGCCTGGAGAATCCCACGGACAGAGGGGTCTGGTGGGCTGAGGTCCATAGGGTTGCAAAGAGTTAGACATGACTGAGCGACTAACACTATAGTTTCGCCTCGGCTTAAAATAGATACCAACTCATTTAATCCTAAGTGTTAACCCCATTCCATGGGTGGGGAAACTGAGAAGTTGAATAACCTGAGAGCCCAGAGCTACTTCAGTAGTGGGGCCGGGATCTGAGCCGGTCAGGCTGCTTTCAGAGTTTGCTCCTCACGCCGCCCTGTGCCTCTTTGCTGTGTTTCTGGCACCTGTGAGGTGCAAGGCATTGTTCTAGATTCTTCACGGCAGTCTTGCCAGGTAGGTGTGTCCACCCCTGTCTTTAGATGAAGCTCAGAGATTGAACAGCTGGGTCACAGCCATCAGCGGCCGCGCTGGGCTCGGCACTCGGGGCTCTCGTGCTGGGCTCTTCGCAGCGATCCATGCGCACCTCGGTTTGGGCGCACTTGTCAGTCACCCGCGCTGTGCTCTCTGATGCTGACTGTGGGGGCTCAGGTGCAGAAGTCCTCATGTTTATCCCCTAGGGTCCTCCCCCTTCCTGGGCAATGTGGAAATGGGGTCACCTGGAGTCTTCTGGCTGCCAGGAAAATGGGCTGGGATGCTAAGTTGCTTCAGTTGTATTTGACTCTTTATGACCCTATGGACAGTAGCCCACCAGGCTCGTCTGTCCATGGAATTCTCAAGGCAAGAGTGCTGGAGTGGGTTGCCATTTCCTTCTCCAGAGGATCTTCTGAAGCCAGGAATGGAACACAAGTCTCTGGCACTGGCAGGTGGATTTTTTACTACTGAGCCACCTGGGAAGCTCCTTGGGCTGGGATGGGGAGGGCCAAAGAAAGTCATCCATTTGGGGCCTTCCACAGCCCCTCAGAGCATGGACAGTGGGGCATTGTTGGCCACTCCAAGGCTTGGAAGGGCCCCACCAGTCCTGAAGTCCAATGGCCTTCTTATCAGCCATTGAATTCAGCTCATGCCAGCTTCCTACAGAGGAAGAGGTGACTTGGGGCCTGCTGGTGGGTGAAGGCTGCTCCTAAGATTAGAGAGAGGGGGTCACCACGGGCAGACTGTGTGCCTCTGGGCTCCCACTTCGAGCTGAGGCCAGCAGCATCCCGCCCCAGCCCAGAACGGGGGCGGGGGGAGCAGATGCTGGTGCTGCAGACCTGCCCTCCCAGAGCAGCTGGCAGGGACCTGTTTGCTCAGCCTTGGACCTCAGAACTCTCCAGAAACCCTAGTCCCTTAAGGACGGCATACCTCCTGGCCTCTGGTCTGTCCTAGATCTGGCTGACTAGCCGGGGACCCATGGGCTGTAGGGACAGCTCGGCTCCTGCAACACACAGCCCCTAAGAAGGGGCAGAAATTGTGTTGAGTGGCTCATGTAATTGACTGAAAGCTGTAGTAAGTGAAAAACAGAATGGCTGTGATGTGTTCACCCTCATGATCACGTGTCTGACCAGGCACCAAGGCCCCTCAGTATGAGGAGAGCATCAGAACACACATTGTTAGCCTGGAAAAAGAGCAAGATTCGGACTTCAGAGTCCGTGTGTCTACTGGGCGAGTGTGTTTTCACACCGTTGTAAAGTCAGAAAATCATAGGTCGAGCCATCACAAGTCAGGGACTGTCTGCCCTAGAAATGGTTTCCAAGTTACAATTAAAATTTCCACTTGCCTTGAGCAACAGTTGTGGGCTGAATGAAGAGGTGTTGCCGTAGGGAGAGCAGCCATTTTCTGAAAGAAAAGGCTGGTGTGTTGAGAGGGTGTGCACACGTGTGTGTAGTGGGGGGTGTGGGGTTGAGGGTCCCGGACATGGCGTGCCTGGAGCCCGGCTCCAGGTCTCAGTGGGGGCGTCTGTGGCCCGGGCATTCCAGGCAGCCCCTCCCACTCTGATCTCCTGTGTGTGTCGATGAACGAGAGGAATCTTCATCCTAACTTCCTCTCCCTGAGCTCTCCCAGGGCTGTTGAGAGACTAACGGTGTGTGTGTGTGTGAGACAAGATGCTTTGTCAAGGGTGAAGGGCCCAGCGGCTGTGGACCCTGCTCAATCAAAGAGTAAAACCATGCCCAGGAGGTGGGGGTCGAGTTGGGGGGGGGGGCCCGTAGGGTGTCTGACCCCTCTGCTGCCCCTGCCCGTCTGTGGCTGAGACAGCCCACTCCAGGCCACCCTTTCCCCCCCTGGGCAGGGCCTTGGGCCAGGTGCCTGGAGTGTGGACATGTCTCCATGGGACCTCAGGTGAGAGGGAGCCGTTGGTTCCCACCTGCTTCCCATGAGTTGGGTGTCGGGACAGAGTGCCTGGCTGAAATTCAGCCTCCAGCGAGGCAAACATGAGTTGGCCAGAGACCAAGCCAGATGCTTGCACACAGATGCTGGTCTCCACGAAGCCGCCTGCCTGCCTCTGGGAGCCGGCTGGGTGGCAGCCTCCTGGGGATGCCTGCTGACACGGTGCCAGGGGAAAGGCGTGGGCATGGGTGACTGACAGTCTGACCCCAGCTCTCCCACTGGTGCCCACGTGGCCCCAGGCCAGACAGCGGTGGAAGGAGACCCGGCCTTCGGGGCCGGGAAGATGGGGAGAAACACCCACTTGCAGAGTGACCAGGCCCCCTCTTGTGAGCCACAGAGCCGGGACTCCCAGCCAGCGCTGCCGTGTCTGGGAGGGTGAAAGCCTGCGGGTGGGTGGACAGAGCACACGCCTTACTCCTCCATAGCCCAGCTCTCCCTGGAGGACCCCTCCAGGCGGCCTTGCGCCAACCCGGAGATGCCCTGCTGGGGGGCGGGCAGGGGTGGCATGTGGAAGTTGCAGCATTAGGCGGAGCCCCCGGGCTTCACAGTTAGTAACGTGGCCCTGTCTTGTGCCTCTTCATGGTCACCGTGGGGCCTGAAAACCCATGAAGCGTGGGTCACATCAGGGATAAATAGAACCAAGCGAGCGGTGGTCAGAGGCAGGTGGGGGTTCTTTGCCCACCGGCCGGGGGACTTCTGACAGGTTACTCTCTGAGCCTTCACTTGCTCGTTAGTAAAATGGGGATGGGAATCTGTGTCTCAAAGGGTCGTAAAGCCCAAATGAGATTATGCATGAACTCTCAACTTGGTCTCCAGAATTGATGGGTGGTCGGTCTGTGAATGTTGGGTTTTCTTTGTTCCTACGGAGACACAGCTTCGGGCTTGCTGACAAGAGCTTGCTTAGGACATAAGATCTGATAAGGTTTGGAGCCCTGTGGGGTTGGATTATTACATCGAGTCAGACACAGCTTGGTGACTGAACAACAGCAAAGGTGGAAAGGGCCACGTGAACACTAGGGGTGAGTTTAATTACACAGCCCCTCGGCCTCCACAGTCAGGGGTGGCTGGCTGCCTGATGCTGGCTTTATTGGTCATCTGGTGCTCAGCCCGAGTCACAGCACAGGCAGGAGCCAGGCTCATTAATCACCATCTATTCTTAGCCCCAGCACGTCTCGGTGGGGACAGACCCCCAGGAGGGCTGCCTGCTTACCAGAGGACACAGCCACGCTGCTCGCTCACCACCTTCCTTGCATGTCTCTGATCCTGTTGTTGTCTGAGATGCCCTGAGGCTTTTCTCAGCCCTGTTTCTGTTACCCTTCCTGTTGTCCTGGGGCTGGAGAAAGCACCTCTGACCGGGGCTCTGCCAACCCTAACTGAGAAGCAGGCCGAAGAACCTAGGGGGTAGTTGACATCTCGGATGGGAGCAGGTGGAGGCATCCTTAGGGGTTCCTACCTCCTTAGGGGCAAAGCAGCCTTGAAAAATGACTTGCAGAAAGCTGCCTCTCAGACTAGGGTAAATGCTGAATGAACCCAGAGCTCTTCTCAGACGGTTTTGGCAAAAGGTTTGGGCAGATCTTTATGGTATGCTGGCATTGTGCCGGGCAATGTGTGAGGACCCTGGGGACCGGCCCAAAGCTCAGACTTGAGAGACCTAGAATTCTTGCTCCCCAGCGTGGCTGTGGTTGGATAGCCTCACCGATTCGATGAACGCGCACTTGGGTGAACTCTGGGAGATGGTGAGGGCCAGAGAGAGGCCTGGCATGCTGTAGTCCACTGGGTCCCAAAGAGTCGGACACAACTTAGCAACTGAACAGAACAGCAGTAAGGTGGCTGTGGCAGGGCTGGGACAGACTCGTGGCCACGGGTTATCCATCGAGGTCCTGCTGGGAACAGGGATCCCGTAGGATTCCGTTGCCATTCTCGGCTTACAGAGAGGCCAGAACTGGAGTTCAGAGACAATATTTGACATGCCCAGAATCAAGGCGTTGGGGGACAGAGGGGGGGCCGACCCTCATGCTCTGCTGATGTCCCTGTAGCATGTTGCATCAAACTCTGCTAGGTCATTGTCATTGTCACTGGGGCTGTGCCCTTACAACCCTAAGAAGCCTTCTCTGAGTCACTTGCCTTCCTGTCCAGACTTTGGGATGGAGACCCTGCCGAGCGGAGTCTGGACCATGCAGCTGGCCTGACTGTGGCCCTTCTCCACGGACAGTGGTCCCAGAGGTTCCCACCCCTCACTGGGCTTGCTTAAGAGGTCCCCAAGACAGATCACGTGCCAGGGTCTCATACCCGAGGTCTTGGGGCCTCTGGCTCCCTGGCACCACCTGCCAGTCCCCTCCTGGCATCCCTGTGGTCTGAGGAGCACTGCTGAGCCCCAGAAGCCAGGCTCACTTACGCTGTCCCTTCTGTCTTCCCCAGGGCAGCGAGGTGCCAGACCCCACCTTTGCTGATGGCGAGCTCCTGCCCACAGAGCCAGACTTCTTTCCCGAGGATGAGGATGAGGCCATGACGCTGGCCCCACCCGAGGGCCCCCAGGAGTCGGACATGGAGGGCCCCATGGAGAGCACTCGGAGCCTGGAGGGGCCGGTTGGAATTCCCGCCGAGAAGGATGCGGGTCTAGGAGGCCTGTTCCTGCCCGAGGACAAGTGAGTTAAGACTGCCTGGAGCTTCAGGCATCAGGAGAAGGTGATGAGCATGTGATGATCAGCCCAGAGATTTGGAAAAGGAAGCAAGGGCTTCCAGTATCCGTTGACCAAACAAAATTGTCAGCTTTTCATCATCTGCACCTTTCAAGGAAAAGGCAATTTCATATGTTCCAGCCTAATGTATTTTCTCAGTTCAGGTATTCTCAAACCCCAGTGGCTCTAGAAGTCACAGTCTTCAAGGGAGGAGATGCCTTTGGAGTTGTTCATCCGTGTTGCATCCTGGGAATGGTCCATCCACTGTGCTTGTGACCACAGCCCATGGACAGCCGGTCATGGGGACCACAGACCCTTTGACCTATTGGCTAATCATTTGCTACCCGATCATTCCCGTTGTTTTCTGGGACCAGTCACCAGGAGGCAGCCAGCAGTGGGTACCAAGAGTTTTAGTAAAATTTATACAAGAACAAAGTGAGGAATATGACAAATGCAACCCCAGGTGCTAAGGAACCGGAGGGCAGATAAATAAGTAAATAAATCAGATAGGGTGGGGGTACCAAAAGACTTGATCTTTGTCACCCTATCATTAAGGCTGTGATGCCTGGATCACTGGTGGAGAGATCCTAGTTAATGAGCAACTACCGCCCCGTGACTCAAGGGAAGATATACTTTGCCAGGTGATGGGTTAGCTGTACTTCTTTGTTCTTAGGTTGCAGAGCAGGTGCAGCCAGCCCCTGACGCTGCCCCAGGCCCCCCTGGGTCACTGGTGAGAGACCCAGGGTCTCTGACCCGTGATCTGTGGTGTCAGGCTTCTCTGGACAAGAATTCCTCCCTATAAACATAGGAGACGCATCCTGCCTAGTAACTCGTTGTTTATTTTGAAACCTCATTCGTTGTTGGAACATACGCACTTACACAGCTTGAAAAAGGGAGAATGAAGGGCAGGTAACTCACTTTACTGATGGCACCACCCTCCACACCCCAAGCCCGATTGCCATTTAAATATTTTCATTTCCTGCTTTTCCTTCTTCTGTGTAGACTCATCGCATGCTTAGACTTATTATGCCTAAAATTTTACATCTTTTGTTTCATTCTTAGTTTTAATTTTGTGTGTGTGTGCTCAGTCATGTCCGACTCTCTTCCGCCTCATGGGCTGTAACCATGCCAGGCTCCTCTGTCCATGGAATTTTCCAGGCAGGAATACTGAAGCGGGTTGCAGGTGGATTCCTTACCACTTAGTGCTACCTGGGAAAACTTAAAAAAAATGTTTTTAAGTTTAGCTTTTAGTTTTAATTTAAAAAAATTTTTTTTAATTAAAAAAGCTTTGAGTTTTAATTTTTCCACATTATTGCCAATTTTTTTTTTCACAAACCTTTCCACAACAGTTTGAGAGTCTACAATTTGTGTGATCATTTTATTTACTGATACGTGCTGTCATTTAATAGCCGTTTCAGTGTCACTTCAATAAGCCATTGAGTTCTAAGCAGTGTTTTGCTTCCCTGTAGACATGTCGATTTGAACATCTCTGGAGCAGAAACTTTTTCTGTCATGAGATGGTCCCCTTAGGATACGATCCCCAGAGTGTACTTAACCGGGGCAGGAAGGACAGGCTTCATGTCAGGGTCCTGGTGTCCTGGCCTGTCTGTCCGCCACGGGCTGTGGCGCCCCCCCGGTTCGCAGCTGGCCCTTGTCCACTCAGGTCCCTGGGCCACCCTCCGTCCGTGACCACGTCAGACCTCTCCACGCACTCCACCACCTCGCTCATCAGCAACGAGGAGCAGTTTGAGGACTACGGGGAGGCAGATGATGTGGACTGTGCCCCCAGCAGCCCCTGCCCGGATGATGAGACCAGGACCAATGTCTACTCGGACCTGGGGTCGTCAGTGTCCTCCAGGTGGCCCCTCGGTCTACAGCGGCCTTTGGGATCCAGGAAAAGTGGCAGAACCAATCCTGCCTCATCCCGGGGGTGGTTCGGCAGGCAGAGGCGTGAACTAACTGGGCTCTGCTCCTGTAGATGGGCGGGAACTGCCTTTGAATCCTGATTGGGGCTGGGGGTTGGGGGTCTGGAATTCCTCCTTCCTTCTATCTTGGGGAAGAAACCGAATTAACCAGCCTGAGGGGCCGCAGATGCCAAGTGGCATGTTGATACCTTCCCATGCAGCTGAGTCCTTGCTTACTCTGACGTTAACTGTCAGTTTCCTCCTCTGTAAAATGGGTACAAACAGTTGGCTTCCTGTCTTTGAGAGCACTGGAGGAGGGAGCTCTACTGTTCTAGTTCCACTCCCCACCCCCAAACACACACACACACACGGCTCACAGGTTTCAGAGAACCTAGTAATGAGCTCAGCGGGATGGGGCACCAAACTGGACAGTGGCTCCGAAGGTGAACCTTTTCCCTTCTTATGACCCAGCGCGGGGCAGACGCCTCGAAAGATGCGGCATGCATACAACAGCGAGCTGCTGGATGTTTACTGCTCTCAGTGCTGCAAGAAAATCAACCTGCTTAACGACCTGGAAGCCCGGCTGAAAAACCTGAAGGCCAATAGGTGAGGCCCCAGAGACCAGCGTAGGGGTCGGGGTGGGGGCGGACCCGGGGAAGAAGCATCGGGGTGGGGGTCCCCTCTCTCTCCTGGTCAGTGACTGGGGGCCCCCACTCTCTCCTGGCCAGTGATTGGGGGTCCCCACCCTCTCCTGGTCGGTGACTAGGGGCCCCATTCTCTCCTGGCCGGTGATCGGGGGCCCCATTCTCTCCTGGCCGGTCGTCAGGGGCCCTACTGTCTCCTGGCCGGTGATCAGGGGCCCCCACTCTCTCCTGGCCGGTGATCGGGGGCAGTTCTGAGGGCCAAGCTGATGTGTAAATTCCCTTCAATGGGCAGAAAAAAGCCTCGCCTGCATCTGTGTATCCTGTGGCCAGGGCAAAGGAAGCAGTGGTGAACAGAGGCCCCTCTGTTCAATGGACTTCTCTCTCTCTCTGTCTCTCTCTGTAGCCCCAATCGAAAGATCTCCAGTACAGCCTTCGGACGGTAAGGCACCCCCCTCGGGGTGTGTATATGTGTGTTAGTCGCTCAGTTGTGTCCAACTCTTGTGACCCCGTGGACTGTAGCCCACCAGGCTCCTCTGTGCATCGGATTCTCCATGCAAGAATAGTAGAATGGGTTGCCACGCCCTCCTCCAGGGCATCTTCCTGGCCCAGGAATCGAACCCGGGTCTCCTGCATTTCAGGCAGATTCTTTACCATCTGAGCAGGGTAGCTCGCATTGAATGCTGTCCTCTTGCACTACACTCCTGCTGCCAGGGTGGCCAACTCTGTGCCAGCAACTCAGACCCAGCTAGTGCCCCGCGTGTGGCTGGACGCACGGAGGGGATGAGGTGTCCCAGGGCAATGCAGGCAGCGGAAGATCCACTTCCAGGAAGGAAGGGCTGGGCTCCTCCCCGGCCTATCTGGTGTCCCTCCTGGCAGGGTTCAGCCTCTCTGAACCTGCAGCTACCCCTGCCTCTAGCAGGCACCCCAGGGGTGCCCTGAAAGACACAGTCCGCCCCACACTCCACGTGCTTCCCTGTGCTCTGGAGCAGGCGGCTCTACCTGCAGAGGCCCTGGGCTTCCCGCTGACAGAGATGGAGCGTGAGGGTCTCCCCTGGAGCTGGTCCCTCTGCTCCTGGGCCCACCGGGTCCCACACCAGCTCTCCTGCAGACTCGCCCAGGTCCGCACCCGGGCCCTGGGAGCTGCAGCAAGGGTCCAGGCACTGAGGTGGGGCAGCCTCTTGGCTGAAGACCCCGGCTGCTGCCTGGCACGGAGTAGGAGGTGGGGGCTGCCGGGGGGCGACAGGGGTTTTTGCCTTAGGTAAGGGGTCACCTGGACAGCCATGGCCCCTTTTCAGTTCCACCCACTAGCCCATGGTCCTGCACATCCTGGATGGGTTTCCATCCCCCTACCCATGCCTGGGTCCCTAGTGACATAGCAGGAGCCAGCTTGGTTGGGGGGCTGGGTGGTCTCAGGGAGCCCAGGCCCTTGACCTGGATTGTGGTGCCTGGCCGCCTTATTGGGGTAGTTCCCAGGTGAAAGGGGCTCAGGAGGGGGGGCTGGGGGAGGGTGCCTCCACTAGCTGGGGTCCCACATCACCTCTTAGCTGGACCCCTGGTGAGCACAGGGAGGGGAGAAAAGTCCCTGATGGACTGACCACGTCTGCCGGGGCTCAGGAGGGCCATCGCAGCCTCTCTGCTGTCCTCTGGGCAGAGCGATCTCTTGAGGTCAGGGGTCAGGCCACTCTGCTCCCTGACTGAGGGAGGGCAGCCTCCTCGGGGCTTCCTGGTACTCTCCCAGTGAGTGGTCTGGGGTGCTCCCCCAGCCCATAGGCTGAGTCTGAACCCCAGTCTCCCCAAGGCCCCTGCAGCCAGGCGGGCCTTCCCCTCCCCACCCGCAGCTCATGCACAGACATGCATTTCCGCCCCACCCCCCACCCCCAGGCAGCTCATGCACAGCAGCAACTTTAGCAGCAGCAACGGCAGCACCGAGGACCTGTTCCGGGACAGCATCGACTCCTGTGACAACGACATCACGGAGAAGGTGCGCCAGGGCGGGTGTGGGCAGACGGGACTCGCCGCGCGTACCCCCTGGAGTGGGATTGGGATGCTCCGAGCTACTGCCTGGGGATGTGGGAGACCCAGGAGTTGGGGGTAGGCAGCCCCGATCACCTGGACACATCCATCCCACCCCACCCCAACATGACTGCTATTCACACACCATCAGTGGGGGGTCCTGGCCTCAGTCCCACCGTCGTTAGGTTCTCTGTGCCGTGGACTCGAAGGTTTTCTCCACCACCCCCTTACGGTAGGTGAGCTTCCTGGAAAAAAAGGTGACAGAGCTGGAGAACGACAGCCTGACCAACGGGGACCTGAAGAGCAAGCTGAAGCAGGAGAATACACAGCTGGTGCACAGGTCAGGCCGGCCTCAGCTGCCACAGCCCCGGGGGAGGTCGGGGTGGGGGTGACCTGCGTGTCCATCTAGCTCGGGGGGTCTGTGACCTGTCAGCGCCTTGCTGTGGGCCCTGCCCATGTTGGGCGCCCAGGAGGACAGGTCTTTGGGGGACAGGGAAACAGGCAGAGCTTGACCTCAGCCCTCCAGGTCTGCAGCCCCAGCTCGGGTCAAAGGTAGAAGTTGGGACCCATTTCCTGTCTCTGTCCTGCAACAATGAGAGCCTGGCTCCGTTCCGGGGGACGAGCTTTACAGAGGGAGAGACTGGTGGGAGTCAGGGGCTCACACCTGCCACCTGTGGGAGGGGTCCAGGCATTGCTGCGCCCTCCCTCCAACAGAGGCCCATTGAACACAACTTGCAGAGGTGGTGCGTGTAGAGTATAACCCTCTTGACACTTGGTAAACTGATCCCCACCCAGGGTCTGGTCCTCAACCTTGGAGGGCTCAAAGACGGGTCCTCTTGTGCAGCCGGGAGGGTCAGCCTCACAGAGGGTCGTGTCCCGAAGTGGTACACTGTCCAGGCCACCAGTCACAGGTTAGAAGGTCCACAGTGGTGCCAGGCCTTCCCCAGCTCTGGCGTGCTCACCACCAGGCAGGACGTGCCCGTGTCTGCGGTCAGGGTGCCCAGTGAGCTGAACTGTTGATCAGAGGCATCCCAGCCTGGAAGGGAGGGAGTGAAAAGAGGAGGCGAGGCCTCTGGGCTGTTTGATCCGGCTGCGGTGAGGCCGACCCTCTCCGTGCCACCCTGGGAGACCCGCTTCTCCCCTCTGGACCAACTGCCAGCACCGCCCCTTGGTGGTGTGTGTGGCTGGCCCGCCTCTCCTTAGCTGCTGCGGGGTCCCCTGTTCATCTGTCAGTAGAGCTGCCAGCCCACAGTCGGGGTATCAGTGACGTGGGGTCCGGGGGTCACAGCCTAGGTTGAGGGGAGGACAGTGAGGCCACGAGAGCTGGCCCTGCACTGGGGCCCACGCGCCTCTCCGCAGGGTGCACGAGCTGGAGGAGATGGTGAAGGATCAGGAGACCACGGCTGAGCAGGCCCTGGAGGAGGAGGCGAGGCGCCACCGCGAAGCCTACAGCAAGCTGGAGCGCGAGCGCAGCACGGAGATCGAGCTGCTCACCACCAGGTGGGTCCCTCTGATGCCTCTGTGGGCAGACGCGGTCCCATTGTTTAGATGGGAAAACTGAGCCCACGGGGAGGCCTCCGGTCCTAACTGTTCTCCTTTTGATACCTGAACACCTGGGCGTGTTCTCTAGGAAGCAGGTAAAAGAATGTTCAAAGTAACACTTTTCACAGCAGGTCGAAATGGAAGCGATGCTTTATCTATCAATTAGAGAATAGGTTAAGGAAATACGCACACAGGTCTTGCCCTGAGTCCTGGGCTGGGTCTGCTGCCCAGGCTTGGAGCGCCCCCTGCTGTTGGGTTCTCCCCACCCTGACCCGGGCGCCCTGACCCAGGGACGCTGGGGCAGAGGCTGTGCAGGGCTGCCCCTGGGCCTCGGCCACAGCTGTTTGCACGGGAGGCAGGCAGGGGAGGACGACCTGGGGCCCTGGCCTGGTCACCCACTAGCTCCAGCACGTTGGACGTCCTCTGTCTCTTCCTGGGCCTCAGTATCCATCCGTCAGCCTCCCTGTAGAGTGAGCGGGAAGGCAGATGGGCTGCAGCACAGCTGAACACTGCACTTAGGTGGGGGCTCTGAGGATGTCCAAGGCCCTCCCCCCTGACCCAGGCCAGAGGCCCTCCTGGGCCCCTGACACAGTGGATGGCTGCCCCCCTTCTCCTCAGGCCCCTTGCCGTCCCAGGCTCTGAGCTGAGACTTGGTGAGTCTGCCCGGCCCAGCCTGGGGTGGGAGGTGGTCTCTCACCTTGCACCTCACGGCCAGCAGGGTGAGGCCCAGTCCCTTTGGCCCGAAGGGGACTGGGCGGGCCAAACCTCCATGCAATCAGAAACACCCCCCCACACACACACAATTTCCCTTAATTGTCCACTCATGTTCTAGAAGCTGTTGTTTTGCACCTCTTTCTTAATGAGCCTGGTCCCTCATTCAGCATCATGTCCTCTGCCTGCTCCTGACAGCCGGCCATTCGGCTGGCTGAGAAGTGGCTGGGATGCAGGTGGGAGAAGACAGTGGGTGTGCAGGCCAGGGCGAGGCCAGAGCCCAGGAAGCCGGCCCTCGTGGGAGCCATCCCGGAACCCTGCCCTTTACCTGACCCCAGGGCCGCTGTTCCCTCGGGTGCTCTGTGCCTCTCGTGAGGGCCTCCTCCGAGGCAGGTGGGGGGCAGGTCTGAGTTCCCCTCAAGCCCTGGAGAGGGGTTTTTTTCTCCTGGGGAGCCCAGAGGACAGTTGGGGCCAAGAAGCCCTCCATCCAAGGAGGATGTGACAGTGCGAAGGAGAGGGAACGCCCTGCTGGGAATGGCCCAGCACCATCCCAGGGCCACTGGCTGACAGCCCAGCTCTCTAGCCCCTTTTCTTGGGTCATGTAAAACCAACCTGGACACCCCCTTGTGAACATTAACACAGGGGGTTAGATGGTCAGAACCACTGCCCGTGGGCGTCAGAGAACACCGAAGGGAAGAGCCCCAGGGGAGAACGAAAACCAAGTATGGTGCGTTCATTGCCTTCAAGCTGTGGATCCTCACAGGAGGGCCCTGCCATGGACAGGAAGACTCTCCATTTAGCAGAAAAATACCACTGCTGCCTCTTCCCCCCGAAGGGTGTTTCAGGCCCTAAGCATGTATGTACAAAGAGCCCCGTGCTCTTATGCATTCCCAAGTGAGTTTTTCCTTTTATTCAAAGATGATGATAATTCAGGATCTTTATCATTTTGCCTTGGATGACAGGGAGCTCAAAGCCATACCAGCATTTGGAACAATTCATATTCTCTCTTTCTTTCTCATTTTCTGATATCTTCTTCCTCTAGGGAGCTGAGAATTGCTACAGACTGTCAGATTGTGAGATAATCTCCATGTCTGACATTCTCGTCCTCCTTTCCCCAGGGTGCAGCAATTAGAGGAAGAAAACACCGAGCTTAGAACAACGGTGACTCGGCTCAAGTCACAAACAGAGAAGCTGGATGAGGTGAGCGTTAGGTCCAGGCATTGCTCAGACTTGGATCTTGAGCTGAATCCACAGAGAGGCCGTGTTGGCTGTCACTGGCCTTTTGGTTTCTAGTTTCTGAAATTCTCATTGCCCTAGCCAAAAAAAAAAAGGGAACAAAATACAAATAGTTTGTCTTTGCATATTTCTAATTTTCCAAATGTCATACAGTGAATACGTTTCTCTGTATTATGGGGGAAAATAAGGAGGAGAAAGAGGCCAGATTCTGTTTGGACTTTTACCTTCTATTCAGATCCATCTGGCATCATTGAAGGACTGTGGAGACCTGAGGCTTTTCGTGCTGCAGCTCTAGAATTAGGGGTCTAGCTGCTTCTTTAATTCATGCCTTGGAAGGCTCTGTCCAGCGGGTTGGTCTGATTGCCCAGTTGTCAAGGTGGCTGCCCCAGGCCCCCAGCGAAGCCCCCCAGGGCGCAGCGGGCCCCCTGGGAACTCTCCCCCATCCCCGTCTCCCTGCTGCAGGAGCGGCAGCGCATGTCCGACCGGCTGGAGGACACCAGCCTGCGGCTCAAGGATGAGATGGACCTGTACAAGCGCATGATGGACAAGCTGCGGCACAACCGCCTCGAGTTCCAGAAGGAGCGGGAGGCGACGCAGGAGGTGGGTCGGCGGGCTCCAGGGCGCCCCACCCTACCCCACCCCACAACCCCCCGTATCCATGCTCCTGCCAACCGGCCTCCTTCCCCCACAGC